>NC_057791.1:18582026-18905496 GCF_014905175.1 Aphidius gifuensis | reverse complement strand
AGAAAAATAAATTTGAAACAGTCTAATATAAATGTGTGTATAAATTGTATATATACAAGAATAAGTCTCGTTTAACATTGTTGGTTATAAGAGGGTTGAAAAATGGGGTTGATGGGTATGTAGTCGTCAGGAATTAAGTGGAACAAAGTGAGCGTGTGTTTTGCGTAGACAAGGTAGTATTGGTGTTGAGAGAAAGGAAGTACAACATCGCGAAAAACAGATGATTTATTATCTTGTGGTGTTTGCACTTCGACAATATCGCGAGGGCATAAAAATGCTGAGTCATTTAAAACAACCCCCGGGATCACTTTTACGTATATATAGATGCTGCGTGCAGCATATCACATTTACTTTTTTGTTTATTTTCTCTTGTTAGTTGGACAAAGAAAAATTCCTCTCGCGATAAACCTTCTTACTTCGATTCCTCTCGTTGCCCTTGGGCTTCTCTCAACCCTCGTAACGCCTTGATCCTGAGGGAATGACTGTTGCACACTATCCATTGCGGTCACCTTTTATCCTAAACTCAATCACTCTTTTTTTTTGTTTGTGTCATTGCTTTTTTATTTTGTATCTTCGAAAAAAAAAAAAAGAAAAATGCTACGTAAAACAAAAAAGAAGAATGGCTTGCCTCAAATATATATATTGTCTTGTGTAAGCTTTGTTGAGAATTAATTGTTTATAAAGCTGTATGGTGAATAATTTTCCAATTAGGATTATTATAATATCGCTGCAGTAAAAAAAAAGAATAAATAAAATCGATTGACCACGATATAAATGAATCTTATTTCACCTGATTTTTACCTTGGGAGATTACTGAAAGACATCGTTCATCATGAAGCATCAACAACTAGAACGACATGATAAACAGAA
Organism: Aphidius gifuensis; assembly: GCF_014905175.1. Taxonomy (NCBI): domain Eukaryota; kingdom Metazoa; phylum Arthropoda; class Insecta; order Hymenoptera; family Braconidae; genus Aphidius; species Aphidius gifuensis. Next base: position 18,904,626 of record NC_057791.1, on the reverse strand, counting down.
TGACAAATGTTTGCAAAGCGATTCTTTCCAAGGGTCTTTTTCAAAACAGTAGAGAGTTTTAAAAGAAAAATAAACGCATGTCTCACTCAAGACACCAGCATTTATTTTTTATTTTTTACTTATTTATTTATTTTTTTTCGGTGGCATCATGATGTCACCAAAATATAAGGTATTTTTTTTTCCTGTTCTCCCTTTTTTTTTACTTGCCTAGCCCCTTTCATATCCTATCAATATATACGCGCATAAGGAGGGTTTGAAATCATCAAGTTACTGCGGAAATGACGAGCCGCGGAGACCTTATCTTTATAATGCCCCTCCTTCTTCCTTTTATTTCTCATACCTATTCTCTTTCTTCCCCTAAACCATACTACATACTTTATACCCTGTTGCGGTGCATTTTAGGTAATGCTAAAAGAGACGTAAAATTTTTTTTTTTCATTTTTATGTTATGTAAATAAACTCTCAATCATTCAGAATATTCAAATATTAGTTGACTAAAAATTGTATAAATTTTGCTGTATTAATTTATCATTGAAAATTTGAAAATATAATTTTTGATTCAATTATTATTATTCTAGTCATAATTAAAGTGCATCCTTCAATTTGAAACACACTGTATATAAATTGTGCCACAGTGTTTCATGGCATGATAGTCAATCAGCGTGGTTTTAAAAAAGAAAAAAAAAAACATTTTTTAAATAAACGAAAATAGAAAAAAATGTCAACGCGAAACGTGACGTACCCACAATGACTGACAGCAAAGTTCAATCAATAACCACATCAATATAACGACTCATTGTTCATGCATTTATATTTTATCTATATATACAGACAGAATAAAACTGATGGAAAATATCTTTACTGAAAAAATTGAAATATAGATATATATTTGTGGCTTTGGTTCTTATTGATTTATATTTACAATTTATTGAAAAACATATAATTGTGATTGTAATTTATATAAAATTAACATCTTTAATAATTATTTAAAGAATGTTTAGAATATAATGATAATATTGTGGAGAAATATATGATACAGTTGGGGAAGATGATGATTATCTCTTGTCGAATCTGGCATTTCAAGTTTCATTGTATAAATTGATAACAATTGACCCGGAACGATACCGGAGTTGACGACTTTCAAAGTGGAAGACTGGAAGTTGATTCCAAAACTCAGTATTGAATTAAATGATAGTATGATTTTAAGCTAGCTTGACAATTGAACTGGTTTTAAGATTGTAAAACTGATGGGTAATGTTGTTGCTGCAGTAACAAGAATTATGAAATTTAATCAAACATGTAATCTAGAAATAGCAATTCTCAAAATTCAGAGCATGTTTTATTTTGCTACAAGTGAAAATTTCATAGCTACCCGATGTTTGTTGTAAAATATATAAAAGGCTCAACAAATCACTTGAACAGTCATGGAGACACAAAATAGACTCATTTTTTTTTACATACATGCTGAGAGATATAGAAAGTAACGATAAAAAAAGCAAAAAAAAAAAAATCAAAGTTAAAAGTTTTTAAAATAAAAACGAAAATTGACGATGAAAGACGGAGGAACAGACAGCAAGAGTCTCCAAAAGCTGCAAAGCTGGGCTTGTTGAGTGATGGCTGCTCAGTCGACCCTGTAACCGGCACTATACATCATTCAAGATGGCTGGCATCTCACGCTACTCTAAAAAGAGAAAAGACAAGGATGACAAATTCCCCTTTCCCTTTACTTGCCGACGTTTCTACCTCATCCGTTGCCACCATAAACTTCTCAATCAGCCCTTTATATTGATAAAGCTCTTCACGGATCAGTCGAAAGATATACTTATGGATAATTCAATTTATTATTTTTTAATATCCTTGTTTTTTCAAATACAAGTTTTCATTATGTAAATGTAAATTCAAATTATTTTAAATACAAAAAAAAAAAAAATAATAAATAATCTAAATTAGATTATTTTTTTTTCTTTTGAATTTTTAATTATATGTTATCTTATTTTTTGTTTATCACCGGTAATTAAAAGTCAGAAAAATATTTTATGAATTATAAATTAATTTGATGGAGTCATTTGCCTCATATGATAATTTAATTTCTCAAATTCATTTAATTTCCGACATCTATTGATCGAATAATTCTACAAGTACGAAACATCATAGACAAAACTGCCTTACCAACGACAGATAAAAGCATTTTATCTATCCTAGAGATGAATAATATTTTGCTCAGTTTCCCTCGAAACCTGATCGAAAGAAAAACACAAATTTCAATAGAAAAATATTTCAATTAACTCCATCATTTAGAAGTTGGATCAAAAACTCAAAAATTCTTTCGAAATCGAATTTTTCTTTATCGTCAAATTATGGCTTTTCGATCATTCAAATAAGACACCCTGTATATGAACCCTAAGTTTTAATACATGTGCAATTTTACAGAAAAAAAATTTGCATATAGCAAAGTGATTTGAAAAAAACACAAATGGATTTATCAATAAATTTAAAGCGGATGTTATGGAGAATAGCGTTACACTGAAAATTTGCGGAAATCAATTTGGGAAAAATTGAAATATCGAAGATCATATGTGATTATGAAGATTTATATTAAAATCCTCACTATGGTTTTTATACACGCGAATAAAATTCTAGTATAGTCATGATTTTTTGTGAGTACATTTGACAGTAGCATTATAGAGAATGGATCAGTTTGGGCGCAACGATGCGACAGCTGTTTGTCGGTTGGGCAAGCTATTCGATTGTCTCGCGCCTAGTGATTGATGACCATTTGGGGTTGCCGCTTCGTTCTGACTCAACTGCCATATTTATTTCTTTCTTTTTTCTACAAACATCTTTCATTTATTCCATAACGTGGTTTTATTCACTCAATGAGACTTTTAATTTTTTACATTTATATTATTTTCTTTTTTTAATTTTTATATATTTAATTATATTTTTTGTTTTTTAACTAGAAAAAATTAGTTTTAATTTATAAAATTTATTATTTTTATTTGAATATAGTTTAAAGTCAAACCATGCGTAAAAATAATAAACTTTCTATTATTCAACTCGATATTCACATCGGCAAGAAACGAATGCAAATAATATCACTGACAACTGTTGTAAAAAATTCATGAATATTCTAAATAATAAAAAAACAATAAAGAGCAAAAAAAAAAAAAAATACTCCCTCTATATATTAGGGTGAGTTATAATTTTTTTTTTTTGTTTTTTCATTTTTATTTTCGTTGATGTACAAATTTTTTTTTGAATTTTTTTGAACAGCATTGAGAGGTAGCTGATGGATTTGATTGATTTTATGTAATGAATTTTTTTTAAAATAAAAGTTTCTCGATGAAACGTCAATGGCAACTCAGAAAAAAATACTCTGGAGTTAAAAAATATATATAAGTGTGTTAGGGAGATGCTTAAAGATTGGGGAGCTTAAAAAAATTGATACTTGATAAAATTAAAAATATAAATAACATACTGTTATTTGTATAAGCAATAAATATAGATCATCAGACAAATATTTTTTTACGAAAATTCTATTATCTTGTATGATAAAAACACTGTCTATTTTTCATGACATGCAACCATAACTAGTAATAATAGATTTTTTAAAACATAAAAATATTATAAAAAAAAAAAAAAAGTATAGTTGTTTTTGCACATGGTGAATATTATAGGGGTGAATATAAAAGAAACGATAGAAACAGATGGAGCTTGCATGGTATATCAAGAAATTCATGACTTCAGGAAATAGAGAAGAGTGACACCCTACCTGGGGTCCAAGATCATAAATCATTTCCCCACACAACCCTCCAGCCTTTTCCAGCATCACTTCTCGCTAGATCAACGGAACAGTCGGCATTACATAGTAGTATAGTTTATAGACTATAGTCACCAGGTCGATTTTATGGGCCTTGTGAGAGTGCCTTAGGTAATCAAAGTGATATTTTCTGCTTTTTTTTTTTTTTTGATATTTTTGAGTGTGAAAATCACAATTATGAAATTATTTTACTTTAAAATATACTACTGTGCAAGATAGAATTATTTTTTATCGAGTAGATATAGTTACCGATTAATTGGGCTTGTGTAAAATATTTTTTTGACATATCAGTGAGGAATTAAAATATTTTAAAAATACAATTTTTAAATTGCACGTGAAATTGCATTTTTATTTTTTTTTCAACAATTTAATTTTATTTGTATATGTATATAAATTAATAATTAAAATTTTAATATGTTTTTATTGCGCATTAATTGTCGAATTGATAATTGTAATTGGAATTATTTTGTCAATCAATGTGCTTGTGATTAATGTGTATTTCTGTTTAAATTCAATATTCATTTTTAATGAAAAAAAATAAATTTAATATTGATCAATTGGTGGGAAAGTTAAAAAGGTAAAGGGAATAATAAATTTTATTGTCGAATTGAAATTATCTCTTTCTTTTATTACCGCAAAATAAAAACGACGGGTTAGTTCGGTATAGTCTTTCATCACGTACAGTTGATTCTGTTATAATTCCGGTTTAAATTTTTGTTTGTTGTTAAAATTATATACGTAAACTTAGTATGTTGTTTTTGAAAATAGTGCTTTTCAACAGAAAGTGAAATAGAAATTACAATTGTTGTACCTTCAATCAATTAATCAAAATTATATATCAATAATTATTAAAAATATTTACCTTATTGTTTAAATTATTTTCTTGAAATTTGATCGTTATACACAAACACTGATAATTGCTCAAAAGTGGTAAATTCAATTCCAATATCTTTTTTAAAAATAAAACACACAGTGAGTACATAAAAATACAAAGAATAATCTATCAGTTATATTTTGTATATACTCAATGAAAACAGTTTAGCGATAATAAATTTTCACAACAACATTCGTATACAATCGGTTTATCAGTGTCATCATGCGATGAAAACTCCAACTAATTTTCAAAATAGTCTAACAAAATTCCAAGTGATGGCAGTGGCTTCGCAAAAACAAACTCAAGCACAAAAGCTCAATGAACTATGTCTAGGCCATTTTTTATTTTGATATAATTTTTTCATCAATAAAAATAAAATAAATAAATAGATGAGCAATTAATTATCTAAACATATAGAAAAATAAATTAATTAATTAACCAACTAATTTATTTATCCATCAATATATACTTGTTGATATAATTTTCAAAACTACTTGTTAAAAAAATTAATTTAATTTTCACAATCAAATATCAATGCCTCAATTCATTAGCTCAACTCATTATGGATTTTTTTTATGAAATTAATTTAATGTATTTATTTATAACAATTAAAATTTAAAAATAATAAATTATTTATTATTTATTTGTTTAATTGATCACTCATATTATCGAGTAGAAAAATAAATAAATTAAAATATAAATAAAAATGGAAAATTAACTCAGCCATATTCTGCGAAGATTATTGATCCAAACAAAAATAAAAAAAAAAACTGACAGGGTTTTTTTGCTTTTGTCGATACGAGATGAAATGGCGTCGCTTTTATTCACCCTATTTATTCCTTTAAATATATTTTTGTCCATCTGATTACGTTTCAACCCTCTTTCGACACTTTCTTGTTGCCTGCCAACCCTTCGTCACCGCCTATTTGAATGTGTACATATCGTTCGATGCTACAGCATGATATTTCCATTCGAATTATATTTTATTTTTAATATTTTTTATTGACAATTTATGCTTTCAAAAATAATAACTAAATATATTTTAATTAGAAAATAAACAACTCATCAATCATTGTCATTCAATAAAAAATAATTTTAATTTTTCATATAAAAAAATTATAAAACTGTAATAAAAAAAAAACAAACTCAATCGTCGAGTTTGCTATCACAAAAGCTGGTTTTTTTTTTTTTTTATATTAAAACTTTTATAAATTCACTTGTGACTGGATCCAAGTTTTGGAATGAATTACTACAAAGTATCATAAATTTCAGATAACTTGGAGACAGTTGTTACAAATTTTTGATGAATATTGAGCATAAAAACATTAACTTTATTGCATAAAAGTTATCAAGGCTATATTAAATTTTCCAACAATTTTTTTATCATCATCAGCAACCAGAGAAACAGTTGTGAATTTTGTTTTTTATTTTCAATTAAAATATAATTTTGTATTTTAAAACTTTTAAACAAAAAATGTAAATTATATTGATTTTTATATTTGAATATTACCAAAACTAGATTATAATATATCTATTTATATTTTAAATATGATTTACATATATTATTTAAACTTGGGTGCAGCTGATAATTATTATTCAAGACATCGAGTTTAACGATGACCATTTTGGAATATACAATCATCATGGTTCAACTCAGTCCGTTTCAGGATTTCGTTTGATGCACACGCTTTGACATTCAGTCACTATTCATCAATTGTTATAAGTTGTTTGTGACAAACGGAACAAAGTTTCATCAAAACTTCATCAGTACTTCAGGTAATTTAATTTAATAAATTAATTCAAAATTATAAAACCTCTTACAATTAGCAGTATAATTTTAAATTGATGTAAAAATTAACAATTGATAAATTTAAATTCCCTAAATTCCAATTTTTATTATAATAAATTTACAATGTATAAATATTGTTAAACAAAATTGTCTCTAGATAAATTTATAAACTTTAAATTTGTATAGTTAAATTGAATATTATTAATGTCTGTTTTATAATATTGATATTGCATTTTAATTCTGTTTTTATTTATAAAGTTATTTATCTGTATTAATCATAATACCACAGCGGCATTTGAAAGTCAACAATGTAATGAATAAAGTAAAAAGACGTGTACGTTCAGCCAAGTGAAAAATAAATTTTCATTTTAACTCAATATTTTCTGAGATTGCAATTAATTAATATGTCTTGTAATACTATTTTCTAAAGAAGGATAAAAAAAATATACTCCTTTGTTCATTCATGCTGAAAAAAAAAATTATCTCGGGTTATATTTTTTGTATAACATTTTCTTTTTTATGTTTTAGCTTTTGCGAGGGATTCAGCTAGTCTTTCTACAAGCTTCGATCAATACAATATTTGTATATAAAAATACATAGTAGTCATAGTAATGTTTGCTAGTGTACCATACACAAGTATACACATACATTATCAAAAATAAATAATATTATATCATATATTTATATAAATAACTCTAAATACTGTTTTTTCTCTGCTTTATTAAATTCTAAAACAAGATTTTTACTTCTTCATATAATATGTTTGAGATTAATTTTTTACATATTTAATAAAAGAGAGAGACGAATTTTGAATCATTTATCACATATAAATAATAAAGTGATACAAAACGATGAGATTTTACAGGTTTAAATGTCTATAGTAGTGAAAAAAGTGCTAGTATTTAAACGGAAATTCGCGAAAATCCCCGAAGTACTGAGAAATCAGTAAAGTATCAAAACATCCAACGAAATTAAGTGCCCGGATTTTTTTAAATGTCTAAATAAAATTTTAATTGAAGCTCTTATCAGCCACTATTATTAATGAAAATCATTTCCAATAAAAAATTCAACTTAAATATTTATAAAAAAAAGAAATAATTGTTTTTTGCATTTTTTAAATATTTAAATCTTGATTTGTGTCAGACAACTAACGGATATTTATGTACGACATACCGATGTACAAATTCAATTACAACGATAAGATAAAAAAAAATATTTTTTTATATTTTGTTTAGTCATAAATAGTAATATAGATTCAGACGTCCCTGAAAAGGTGCATTGTTGCGCACGACTTGAGGGTGCGCATGGTCCAATCATCGCAAAATCTGTAGAATATCATGTTATACCCAGGCAACATTGGGTGTGGAGACGCCCCGCGTTATTTATGTGATTCGCAGCATCCTGCCTTTTTACTTTCGTGGATGAAAAGTATAGTCTCGAGATTGTGCACTGAGGGGCGTTGGCCAAATGTTCGCGTCTTTGTGAAATCAAAACTCAAATAAAGTTTAAAATTTACACTTCATCAGTTTAAGTTTAATATTATGTGCATTATGATGTACTTTTTTTTTTTTTTTTATCATCTCAGATAACAATATACACACGCGCACATACACATGCACTTTTTAATATGACATTTATAAATATTGACATGTCAAACAATTTTTAAATACAAGTTTTTTTTTGTGAATTTTTGTATGGAAAATATTTCCGACGGAAATGAAATAATTTAATCATAAATATACACAAAAATTAGGCGTGTGTTGAAATTCAAGTGAGCAAAATAAATTTAGTATTATTTCGAAATTGATATGAGTAAAATTTGTTGGTAGAAAAATTTTTAAATCAAGCACGTAGTATTATTATTATTAGCAAAGTATTAAATAATATATTTTTGTGTTGTCTTATTTAATTTGGTCAAAGAGTTGAATAATTTAAATTACCAAAACGTTGTAATTATTTTTGTAGTGAAAATTTAATATCAAGTTTTTCATTAATATATGAATTTGTAATTTAATTATGGTAATTTACAAATTATTTTAATTTTTGGGTAGTCGATAACTGGGCTCTGGAGATGTCAGCATCTGCGCATTTCAAATTTCAATTAAAAAAAATTATTAAACAAAGAACCATTGAAGGACAAGGTAAAAAATTAATTAATTTTTTTTAAATATTATAAAATAATAACTGTTGCATATACAATCATTGGATATATTTTTTTTTTCATGTAAGCTTTGATATGATTTTTTTTCTTCAGCTTAAAGTGTAAAATTATTTACATTGAGGATTAAAATTTATGGCCCTCATTTTTATAAATTGAAATATCAAAATTTAAAAGAAAAAAAAAATATTTTCAATATGATAATAATTTAAGTATATGTATACAAGTAAGAATAAATTTATTGATAATTTTTTTTTTGCTTTAAAAATGTTTCAGATTGAGAACACGTTCTAGACATCCTAATCGAATGTTGAAAAATTTTAGTCGGATCAGGTACGATTGGTTAAAATTCGTGCTATCTTTCAATCATATTGGTATAATCCTTCATGTTCAGTCACGTTCGCATTATCGATGGACAAGAGAGGACGTCACGTATCTAGCACGTGCAAAATTGAATTTTATTCGGATGATCATTTAGCATCGTCAATTTATTTTTTTTTTTGATGTATATATTTAATTTTGTTTTTTTGATTATAAAAAAATTAATTGCATACAATAGGCACATTCGTGATCTACCCTGTAGATCCGGGCTTTTGTAGAATTTTAGATATCAGAAGCTCGTCTCTACAGGTATCTTACGGATGATATGCCACGCAACTCTAGTTTGCAAATTTTATAAATTTTTAATTATATTATTCAATAATATTTGCAAACAAATAATATAGATAGAAAAAAAAAACATTGTTATGCATAATTTTAAATTTATCAAATATACATCAAATAAATTAATAAAAGATTTATTTTAATTATCTTATTATTCAAAATTAATTAGAAAAAGTCTTTTATTATTCTACTGAGAGATTAAATTATATTGAAATTAATTACTTGTATTAATTTTAATTTAATTTTACAGATACTGCGTAATTTTTAAAGACATTTAAACTGTTGGAAGACTGGTCTTTACATCCAAGGTAATATTTTTTAAATTTTATGATTAACAATTTAATAAAATAATTATTGTTATTTATATCATTTTATAATTTTTATGTTTGCAGATACAATCTGAATTTTATACATCAAATCTTGGTATATAAAATGGGATAGATGAAGATGAGCCAAGGGAAAAAAAAATAAAGTCATACTTCAACACCATGGGAATCAAAAAAATGATTATTACCTGATTTTTATATTTCAAAATTAAAATAAATATTTGTAATGAAAATGACATTTTTGTAGATAATAATCATGTAAATAAATTCGTCAATTAATTATTTATATTTGTAGAAAAATATCAGCAATTTATATAATATAATTTCATTAAAATTCATTTACGACGATTAAAAAATAAAAGTAGATTATGCATAATATCTTCATGAAGATAAAAATTGTTTATTCATTAATTTGAAACAGAAATTTATTTACGAAGTAAAAAATTATTTAATAAATTATTGATTAGTAAGATGCTAGTGGTTATTTTTTAAATCTCCATTTATAAATAAATAATTTAATGTTTGGGAATTGATAAGAATAAACACCTAGTGCATTTTAATTTACCATAAAGAATTTATTTAATAGAAAATCATAGTGTGTATGATTTGAGAAGCTCTAGGCGTTTTTATAATTAATGTAGCTGATTAATTATTGAGTCATAAAGTAAGACTCAATACCCAACATAAAAACCGTTGTTATTTAAAAAACCTTTTGTTTTACATAAACAATTTTTTTCTTAATTTCAATTGGGTAACAAAAAAATGAACAGATTTCTGCAACGAAAAATTTTACCCTATTCTACTTGATCCTCCCTAAGTCAGACTGGTTTCTCTATACTCGGTTGAAGAAAATTTCACACTCCACCACAAGATGGCTATCATGAGTTAAAGTAGAATATGACTAAAACATTGAGCCAAGTCGGTAGCACAACAATTATCCTGGGTTCATGTTTGACTAAGGTCGAAATATTTCATTTCAAAGAGCAAGTACGAAAATATTTTCTCTAACTCATGCACTAGATACTTGAACTCAGCATTAATGACAAGTAGAATTTTTTTTTTAAATTCGTTTGTCATGTTGTAATTTCCACAAAATTTTTAACAATGAATTATTAATATCATCAACTATTTTAATGTCAATATATAAAAAGTAACGAATTCTCCCGAGTAATTCCGATCACTTGATCTCCCCACGACCCCTTGCACAAGCGCATGCACATTTGTTGAAAATAGACACGTGATATCATCTGCACATTTATTGGAAAGCATTAGACCATAGCATTAAAGTTGGTATTACATATATGTTTCTATGGCAACAATCTCCATGACAACCATATACACAATATACTTTAGTTGATGCTTACAATATAACAACTCGTGATGTGGCAACGCTGCCATCACTGTCAGACTTGACAACAATGCACGACTGAACTCTTTCTCTAAATCATAAAAAAAGTAGCTATATAATTTTATTTTTTCTCCGACATCAAATTTTAATACTAATGGTGATACTATTGTAAAATAAAAACGTTTCATAAAACGATTGTAGAAAAAAAAACAAGTTACATAATACGACGTTATTTTTTTTTATTCCTAATAGCTATTTTTGAACGTAATCACAGGATTGAATTTGAAATGAATGGGATTCAGGGTCGAATTGAACTTATTTGGTATAAGAGAACTCAAAATGAAAAATATTGAAGGAAAAAAAAAAGATACGCTGGGTATACAATGGTTTATAAGCAGTTGATGAGTAGCATGGTATGGTATAGGGTTAGTGGGTCATTTCAAAAACATCTCGCTGCTACATCGACAGATCTGATCAAGATTAATGAACAAGGCACACGGCTCGCAAGAGGATAAAGTATAGAAATTCAGAAACCTTTACTTTGCTCACCACCCAGGATGCCTTTCTTTGCACGGAGGTAGCAACTGGACGAAGGGTCGTGAATACATCATGTACATTCTGTACATGATAGTCAAAGTAAATTTAAAATTCAAAAATAACTAGCTTTGAATGTAATTATAAAAATTGTTTAGGCTTTGCGAGCTTAGAGTTTTTGAAACAGAAAAAAAAAAATCATTCCGCAATAGACTAGAACTTTTTTAGAGTCCAGCTAAATTATTTTTCTATACGAAAGATGTCAAGGCTTCTTGTAAAAAATGGGAGAATTGAAAAAGCCAATAAAAAAATATTCATCTCTATACAAAAAGAAAAAATAAGCTGAATCACAACAGCATAATGATGTTTTGTTTTGAAGGATGGATGGGGTAAAACTTGGGATCGACAGGTACATTTTTGATACAAAAATTCTAACAAGGCTCCTGATTACAATACTATCAAGCATGGAGGTAACTGTCAACCAAAGAAGTCCAGTAGGTCCAAAAGATAAAAATACCAGTTTTCGTTATAGTATTTCTTGGTAGTTTGGATTCTTAATAAACCTCGACTGAAAGTCATGACGGAAACCGCCCACGTCATGGCAAGTATGAGATATGAATGTGTCACATATAAAGGTACAATATTCATTCATATACATGATTATGAATCCTTAATGACGAATGTTCTGCTACTTGTCTTGAAATATAATATGAAAAATAAAAAAATAACAGCTACCTGGAATGCAAACTAATGAAACAACAATAATTAATTGCTTGTGCTTAATCGAACAATCAGACACAATAGCATCATTACTAGCGAGTATTTATATTTGGCTTATTTAAAATTTAAAATTGATTTTTATATTAATTAATTTCGAGTCTAATCTTTCATTCATAAATAAACATCAATTTGTTTTACATTATATTTTATGATTGTTTAAAAAATGATTACTGTTTCAATTAAATTAATACTAAAAATAAAAGCAAGTATTTTTCATTCAAGTTGTTACTGAATAACTAGCCTATTTTTAATTTTAAAAAGTGATTTTTTTCCATAGTCATTTATTACGAACAAACCTTAGTTAGACAATAAAAGGACAGTCATGTTACGAGAACCCGCATCCGGCGAATTATGGATTATAACATACTGAACCATCTAGCGGATGTGGATGACAACTTTCCAACTTCATCTGCACCAGAGTGCTTACAGATAAAAGCGCCATCTTATTTTTAAACTTACTTCATATTATGTATGATCGTTCATAGCCAAATTGGATCAGTTTTCTTGGAAAAAATCGGATCGAAAGGCGCAAAAAAAGAAAAGAAGATCTTTGAGTTTTTTCTATCAATCGTCTGAATTGCAGAATATTATTTTTCAGTTTGTTAAATTATTGATGTTAGCCAAAAAATAAAATTTATATTTGAAAATATTGATTATAATAATAATCGAAAATACGTGCGGATGAAAATTTTAGAATTCATGAAAATTAAATAATCGAAAAAAATTTAAAATATTTAAATTATATTTAAAACTTTACATAAATAATTTAAGCATACAAGAAAATGTTTATTCCGACGACAGCGATCACTATCTTATTTCTAATTACAAGAGAAAATGTATTTATATGCAAACACGGACCCTCTTATTGGTTTTTAGGGTGCGTCAATCAGTGTCAGTCAACGGAAAGAGGCTCGAGGGAAAGAAGCCTCTTCCTATCAATGTAATATCACAATATATAGCCATTATATATGTATATATATCTATCGTCTGATACCACAAAGTACGATAACTTATTGACAAGGATGACGATACTTTGTAATTACAGAATTTGATAGATAAAGACATGAATCGTTAATCTTTTTCAATTATCATATAGAATGATTACAAACGTTTTTGTTTGTAATGCTCCGAATAAAAAATAAGAATAATAAAAAACTCAATACAGAAGCTGCTAAATTTTTTTAAATAACTGAGGACTTTTTTAAGTGAAAAACGAAATGGCTTTTTTATTATTACAGAAAATAAAATGGAAATTGAAAGGAGAGACTTGAGGATTATTTGAAAATCTTTTTATATCGAAATATTCGAAACCAGCACAACATCGAGGCGAATCTCATCTGGCGTTTGCAAAAAAATATTTTATCCTCGACAGGTATACTTCATTGAAAAGTTGAATTTTTTGAAATGTCATTTACTATAAACCTACCATGTATGTCTGAGAAAAAAAAATGAAAAACCTCTGCAAAGTGAGATCGACGATACTATAATCTGACGAGTAAATCGCGTCGCGCACAACGAGCACAAATTAATAATTGCAATAATTCATCTCCACGAATTGAGATATCTTTGGAGCATGAAAGTTTTACTTGTTTCAGGTGTTATCAAAGCAATGATAGTTATTAAATTTTCTATTCACTGTATGTGTACTTTTAAAATACTGAGAAAAGATAAAGTGCTACAAAATATTTCATTGGCTCGGTCGGATTCTATTCTTTTCATGTAATACCATATCATTTATTATGAGAGTCGGTTCTTTTTTTATATATATATATTTTTTTTAATTTCGTTTTCTTCGATTTTATTACGCTTATGGGCGGAGATATATGCGCATAGGCGTCTCCTATTTGTTTCTTAGGTACCACCCTCTTTTTCCAACTCGATGACAACCGCAGGGCAAATATACATACAAGTATCTGTATCAGCTCATACTCATACCCTTCCTCCCCACATGAAATTTCATATAAATAATTATTATTTAAATATAATGAAATTCTTTTTATGAATTTTGAAATTTACATTAATATGAAAATTTTATTTTTATGCGAGAAATACTTTATAAAGTAAAAATAGACAAGTCCATCATGCAAATATAACAAGCTCAATTTTTCATTTTGAAAGCTGCTTTATTAACAGCACATCTGTTTATATTTATATGGTTGTATTTTAGGTTTTGAATTAAAAATAAAACTATAATTAAAATCAAAGAAAATAAATTTTTTTCTTTTAATTTTTTCAATATTTATAGTATATTATTAAATTAATATTTAAAAACAATAATTTTTTATAAATTTTTTAGATTTTTTATCTAGTTTATTTAAATTTTAAATATTTACAAATTCAGTTGTGTATTTTAATTTTTATGGAACGGAGTATCTACATTATCGTTGAAAATTAAATCATCGATACACGTGTATTTTTAAAATTGGAATTATTAATTTGGATATTAATGATTTGCAATTTATATTTAATAGAACATGATAGTTCAAAGAATATTACATTGTAAAATCACACAATTTACATTTACATTTTAATATACGTATAGAAAAAAAAATATACAAAATAATATATATATTTTGAAATTCAAATCATAATGCTCTGTTGATTTTTTTTTATTCTTATTTCAACAATCAAGTATTTACAAGATTAACTAAATTATTTACAAATTTTTTAAATTATATTCAATATCAATTTTAAGATTAGTGTATTTTAATTTTAATGCAATATATTATTTGCAATTTTATTGTTATTTTCTTATTTCTGTTTGAAATAAACACGACATAATTGTCGAAAAACTGTGTGTCACAAATTGACTCATCTAAATTTTTAGTATAACATTTTTTTACGCTCCGAATTTTAGAAAATAATTAAATAAATTATTATCAACATTTTCTGAGAGTTATTTTTCAGACAAATTTAAATAAAAAAAATTCGTTTGGATTGGTCAAATCTATCATCTAGAAGGTGCTATGTGCATTCAGATTTCAGACGAATATTTTTTATTTTATGTTGGCAAACTTTCATTCGAGATCCGACGCACTATAGCCAAAATTTATATATTATTTTTTCAATACTTAAAATATATCTTGATATATTCAATCAAAATAATCAAATGCAATATTTAATTTTTTTTTAATTATTATAAAACAAAGACTAATTTAAAAATGAAAAAATAAGTATAACCTCCAATGAGATTTGCACCCACAAAACATACAAAAAATGTATATGTAAAATTAAAACTAATTTTTATATACAATATTTTTTCACTTTGGTTATTAAATTTCTAATCGAAAAGAATCTAATCTAGACATTAAATTTGATGAGTAATCTAAACTGCTTCAATACACATTCTACAAATTTGATTCTATCAAGTTTAGATAAAAATTTAACCAACGGTGATAATAATAAAAAAAATAATAATGTTTTCTTCTTTTTAAAATTATTTCAAGTAAAATTAGCTATGTCTCATTACTTGCTCCTAATAAAACACTGTTAAATACACTAATTTTCATATTTTTTTTTTGAATTGTAACTTGAATAAAATAATGGCACATTAAAAGCTTATTCTATTTCATCTTGACTTGAATAAAACTAAGAGGTTTGTCATATAATTTTAATTTACCGAATTTTATTTTTTTTTAACAACGTGCACAAATATTTTATGCAACACTTGATTGATAAAATTAATTTTAAAAACTGATTTTACACTGAGAAAAATATTCAAATACTCAAATAAATAAATGAATAATTTAAAAATTATTCACACTTTAATTTTTCAAATTATCATTTTTTAATTATTATTAGTACTAAGTAAATTAATTTTTCCATTGATTGTTTTTTATTTATTCAAATAATGTCACCTGTCATAAATTATTTTTAATTATACGTTAAACTAAAATATTATATTTCAAATATTTTAAATAAGTTTAAATGGCTAATCACAGTAATGCCAAATAAGTTGATTCAATGTAGCTAAAAAAATGTTGCAAATAATATGTAAATTTACAAATTTATCGATAAAACAAAACCTCAAAAAAGAGTCATAAAATTTACAAATCATAAAATCATCATGGAGTCATCATTGGTACAATAATATACAGAACACTTTTTTCCTTCATCTTGATAATAATTGATAAGACAAATCGACGTTATTGATATTTTCAACGATATTTTTTCAGGTCGCTGAGTTTGAGCTTCATATAGTTAACAATGATTTACGTTACAATGCAGTTAAATCATAATCAGGTTTAATTGTTATTGATGCAACATTATTTGTTAATCCAGGTGGTGTTGTTGCTGGTGCAAGTGGACTTATATTACCAGTACTCATTTGTCTCATTGTACCAATTGTATTATCCATCATTGTTCCAATATGATGATGACTCAGCTGTGATTGAATGTGTGCCAATGAATTTTGATGACCTTGAAAATTTGAATGACTATCAAGTGAGTGTGACTGACCAGTATTAATACCACTACTAACGTCACCAATATCAAGACTAATACTACCATCCAAACTACTCTCCATTCCACTTGATGGTGAATTATTATTTCTTCGTTGATTATTATTATTATTATTTATATTATTACTACTTGTTATTGTGCTATTTTTTGTTTTTTTTTTAGACGATTGTCCACTTGATGTTTTTCGTCTAACATTTTTTGTATTTGGTAGTTTATTATCTTTTTTCCATTTCATTCGTCTATTTTGAAACCATATTTTTATTTGGCGTTCTGTTAAATGTAACATATGGGCAACTTCAATTCTTCTTCTTCTTGTTAAATAACGATTGAAATGAAATTCTTTTTCTAATTCAAGTATTTGATGACGTGTATATGCTGTACGTTGACGTTTTGGTTCCATTCCAGGCTGAAAAGATCCATTTGCTAAAAAAAAAAAAAATTAAATTGTTTTTAAATATCAATTTATTATTTACAGTTAAATTATATTTATTAAATTGAATAATAGTTTGTGTAAAAAATATTCAGGGTTAAATTTAACAATTCATTATGAAATTCATCAATTAATTTTGATCATGAAAATAAATAGAAAAAAAAATAATAGAAAATCAAAAAATTTAAATTCAATGGCATTGATGAATTTTATAAAAAGTTTATTTTTATTTTTTTTAACGGTTGATGTGTCTTTGTATTAATAAAAGAATAAATATAAATTCAAACAAGTCTACTAAATTGGGATTCTATATGCTGCCTCACGCTCTTGGATCATTTTGCAATTTATTAAGCTTATAGAAACTATTTAAAAACAAGTCTTTAAAAATGATTATTTCATCATTTTTAAATTACAAAAAGCTTAAAGCTTTATAGAAAATTAAGTGCTTGTTTAGACGTATTACCAAAAAAGGTTTAAATTTTTTTTTTCAAATTTTAAAAACTAGCTACCTTTTATTTGTCCTTTGTATCACAATATTTATTCTTGTTAAAAAATTAGAAAATAAAAAAAAAACCAATTTATTTGATGATGGTAAATCCAGACGTGTTGATTCAAAATATAAAATAAAATATATTGTGGAACAAAGGCCACAAGATAGGTAATTCCCTAGTGAGTGCGGAGGTGAAGTGCGATTCAGAAGAAAGCCAAATCTCTGGAGACTTAGAGACGACCAAGAGACGAGCCATCGACTTTTCCTTCTGACGAGTCTGCACCTCGGCACTCCTGGGGATCGGTTTGTCTTTTCTAACACACTAAAATATTTTTCCTAACGACGATTTAAAATCCATATAATATTAACTAAAAATTTTTAATGTCCAGATTGCTACCCGTCACAGTTAACTACGTGGGTGGTTATTTTTTTTCTTTTCTGCACAATTGTCTTGAAAATTGTGGGAGTTTTTTTTTCTCACGGAGTCTTAAATGTTTTTTTTTTTTTCCTTTTGACTAGGAGGTCTTGTCATTCTATTCATTACAACACAACTTGTGGTAACACTATTGAATAAACAATAATTATAATTTCTGGTAAAATTAAATTTTAAAAAATTAACAAAAAAAAACAAAAATCATCTATCATAATATTTATAATTACGATGTGAATTTAGATAAATTGACTGAAATATTTATGAAAAAAAAAATGAAAAAAAAAATATATATGTATGTATACATTTCGAAAAATAAATTCTTCAATTAATATTTCGTTATCAAAATTTGATTCGTAAAATTCCATGTACAGAAAGATATTTGAGTGATATGAAAGAGCTCGAAAAAAATCTGTACAAGCACATTCCATTCCAAGGATGACCGTTGTTGGGTTCGTCCTGTGTGTTCGTCGCCCACGAATCACGTTTAGCTTTGAAAGACAAGATTGCATTTTGACCGTCGGGCTGTCGGGTGTCACATACCATATTTAAAATAAAATATTCGATCTAAACTGAGCTACTACAAGCTATCATTTCAAAAATAAAATATAAAAACAATACCAGATTTATATAATTTTTAAGATGGCTAGATGACTAAATATTTACCCAATCAACCTACAACAATTTGTGACAACAAAGCACAATTAAAACTTTTTTAAACTTTTATAAACGAAAATATATATATTTTTTTTTTTATAATAAAAGAAATTTGCTTTCATTGTTGCAAGTATATCAAGACTTGGATGAGTCGTTACTTTTTATTCAAAGAAAATGGAAATTCATGATTTTTCATTTTTAAAAAATTACAATGTATAAAATAGATGAAAAAAAAAGTTTAATTTTTATGAAAAATACGTTAAAGTTTAAGCTATTGTTATGTTAAAAAAAAATACAAAAAAAAAATATTATTTTCTTTGAAATTAGTTGACTAAAAATTATTTAAAAAAAAAAATAATTAATTTGATGAATTTAATTACATAAATATATCCCATATTATAATTTATAAATAAATTTTTAATAAAATATTATATTGATAAAAAGAAAAAAAATTGCAATAAATATTTATTTAATTTTTTCTCTTTGCCAACAATATATATTTAAATTATAAATGATAAATTAATCTTATCGAATTTGGGTGTATACAAATTACGTATATTTAATGGGAGTATAATTTATTTTTATTCTTCATTGATTGATTTTTTATTTAATGCTATTTTAAAAAAGAACTTGAGTTTATATTATTGTTAAATATTTAGTCATCAGGCAACATTAGGGTCTACTATAGCTTCATAACGAGGTGAAAAGAAAGCCGAAACAGGATAAATTACATCCCATATGTCTTCCGTCGGTTGGGTCAACATTGCAACAAGGATGACAAAGTGCATGACATAAATCTTACAATTCGATGCGTAAGGTGTGCGTGTATTGACTACAACAATAAAATGACCCTGAGAAAATTCGATTTTTAACATTCATCAATGTAAAGTGGTTACAAGGTGTTTTACAAATAACCTGTACATATTTACACCTATTATTGAACATTAGCAGTACAAAGGATAGTCATCAACTTTAAATTCAAACAAATTGGTGTTTATAAAAAAAAAAAAGATTAAATACGTAACCACAAGAAAAAAGAGAGTATGTGTATATAGTACATGTAAAGAATAAAGAGAATAAAAAATGAAAAATAAAACTTACCAACTCCTGCAACGTGAATTTTTTTCATCCAAGGATATACAACTCGTTCGCCATTTTCATCTTCATCATCGTCATCATCAAGCATGCCTGGAGACTCTAACATATCATCATCCATGTCATCTAGATCAGATCTATCATCAGAATGATGCTGTTGTTGTGTTGCTTGTTGTTGTTTAAGAGCATTATGCAATTGTCCAGAGCGTTGAACAGACTGTGATTGTAGTGTTTGATCAGGAGAATTATTTCTTTCACCCGTCGGACTGCATGTGTTATTATCCAATTGTTGCTGAGATTGTGTTTGTTGTGGCTGATGATGAAGAGCATCTGATGATTGTACATGACTAGGTAAAAGTGTTGATGACAATGTTGCTGATACATGTGTTGTAGTTGCAGACTGAGGTAATTGTTGTTGTTGCTGTTGTTGTTGTTGATGCTGATCTTGTAATTGTTGTTGTTGTTGTTGTTGCTGTATATGTAAATTTTGTAATGATGATAAACATGATAATGGTGGCTGTTGTGCTTCTTGTGGCATTGATACAGCACCAACAGCATGATGATGAGGATGTAATCCTGTATTATGTATAGCATGAGTTTGTTGATGAGAAGTGTAATAACTACTGTATGGTGTATATCCACCATTCAAAGATACTCCTGTTGATGCTGCATAGGGTGTTGATACAGCTTGATGATGATGCTGATGATAGCCATATTGCAATTGATGTGATTGGGGATGACTTAAATGATGTGTACCACTAAATATATCAACACTTGCTGATGGAATGTAATTTCTTTGACTGTATTCTTCACTTGGTGGAAATTCAGGATCAACAACAACTGATGGTGCTGATAAATGATGTGATAATGGTTGATGCTGCTGATGGTAACCACCTGTAGCTGATGGATTCATTAAAAATGAACTCATTTTGATGGCAAAATATTTCAAACTAATTCAACTTTTTAATTACACTTGATTTTTTTTTTTTTTTTCAATTCACCATCAAAGCTCTAATACTTTGAAATAATACTCACACTTTTGATAATATTATGAATATACTCCATTTAAATTTATGACAATATATTTACTCTTAGTCACTCTTGTCAATATTTTTTTTTCTAAATTTTTCACTGGATCACTTACTAACAGCCAAGAACAAGTAGAATCTTTTGGATCACTCAAACTAAAAAATTTTGTACGCGAGTCGATGAACAACACATGATCCCGCCCACTAGATACCAATTACCATCTCACGTGACCACAAACCAACGAATCAAAAAATATTCTTATTCGCGACCATGATGGATAACCGGCACACATGCAACATTTAAGTGGCGCCTCGCTACCTATAACGGCAGGTGTAATAACTAATACTTGCAGGTAATATTTAGTTATTATTATTATTGCTATTTATAACTTGTCAATTTTTTTAACACAAAACATATATCATACGAACACTACCTCAAAATAATTATTATTAAATTATCTTTTTTGTTTTGATAATTAAACACACATTTAATTTATAATTGTTCACACTTTTTTTTTGTTGTTTGCACTGCACTTAATTAATTAATCTATAATGTATTTTATAATTGCTATTGAAAAACGAGGTAAAAATATATATTTTATGTTTATATAATTTATGTTTTGTAAGTTAGCACTGGCTCGACTAAAACTCGTCTGGCAAGTCACTTTGGCTTGCTTTAGCTGGCGAGCTGACTCTACTTCTTTTACTCCAAAGCATCAACTCCCTGCGCTTTTTCCCCACCATTGTTCCATCGTTGTTACGATCCCCACCCTTTAATATTACATGTGGGCAACCCTTGGATATAGAAAAAAAAATACAACGAAAGGCCCCAACAACACAAACTATTCTATGCAGTGTAAGTTTTCATAGTTTTATATTATAGAAAAAAAATTATTTAAATAACTATTTTTTTTTGTTATCTAATACTCATATAAATAATTATCATTAATAAATTAATGTAAAATAAATTTCGCGAAAAATAAAACTCTATCAATCCATTTAAATAAATATTCGCTGAATTTTTTTTTTCAAAATTATTATTACCAATTTTTTTAAATTATTGAATTCAAAATTAAAATGAAAAATTTGTCTAGTTATTTATTGAAACTATTGCTATAATAATAGTTAAAAAATTAATAATTTTTTAAAATTATTTTATGAATTATTATTTAGTTAAAAAAATTTTTTTTTTGTCTAATATTATTCAAGATTAATTTTTTTTATTGTAATAAATAATTATTTATTCATTCAGTTATTTATTTATTATAAATATTTAAATAAAAAAATTATTTAAATTAAAATTTATTTATGGTAATTTT
This sequence comes from Aphidius gifuensis, assembly GCF_014905175.1. NCBI lineage: Eukaryota > Metazoa > Arthropoda > Insecta > Hymenoptera > Braconidae > Aphidius > Aphidius gifuensis. Next base: position 18,882,424 of record NC_057791.1, on the reverse strand, counting down.
TTTTCAATGATAATTTTAATAAAAAAATAATATTATTTCTTGTTTTATTATTTATATTATGATGTGTATGTGTGTTGTGTACAGTTGTATCCGCCTATACAAGTTTTGTATACAAGTATGCAGTATAACTATGACTTGGCAAAATAAATATGGCCGTAGACATCATACTGAACGGAACCAGATAAATCGGAAGGTTTCAATAGGAATAGCTGCATATAAATTGAGAGTTATTTAACTTGATAATATATGAATCATTGACCCATATTATCATTTCACTTTTTCAATACTATTTTTTGATTTTCATGTTCTTCATTATCCATTGAGCTTTTTAGTAATGATGTATATCAATTGGTCATTGAATATATATTTGGTTTTATTTTTTTTTTTATTTTCTTTGTTAGTATTCAATGCTGATGTCGTAATAACATTTATCAGGTATATTTGATATTTATTGCGCAGAATTTAGACGCTCATTTAAACCATCAATCAACGAGTTTTTTATATAAATATATTGACAACATTTATTAATTTATATAATAGAAAATATAAGCAATAAGCATAAATGAATGATTAATTTTAATATCTCAGACTTGATTTTCTTTTTTTTTTATATTATTTTTTTCTATTTACCTGCTGTGCAAATTATTTTTAGATATTAATAAATTATAAAAAACAATGTTGCATGAATTAATTTTAAATCATTTTTATTTTGCATTTAAAAAAATTTATATTGTCAAAAATTATTTATAAAAAAATGTATGAAATAAAAAATTTTTTAATCTATTATTTATTAGTTTTTATTTCAACAAAAATTTAGATTAATTTTCGAGTAAAATTAAGTTGATTTGAGCAACATAATTTATGTATACTAAATGATCAAAAAATTTGATTATAGACAGATTAATATTATAAAAAAAAACTATTATCAATTTTGATATATATCATTCATAAATCAAACTAGTCCTGTACATTGTAACAATTGCAGAATGAAATATTTATGTAACAAAATATCAGATTCAATCAATCAATGTAAATATAATAATTATGTTTGTGATAAGAGACTTGTGAAAGTTATAGATTTATGACTTTTTAAAATTATTCGAGATAATATTGGCACTTTTGTATACTTGTCTTGTTTATTATACTATTAACAAAAAAAATAAAAATAAAACTCACCGATCCTTTGACAAAGTCATCCTGACTCTGAAACAAAAATATTTATTTTTATTTATTTTTTTTATCGATCATCATTGTTGAATAATATTAAAAAAAAATAAAAAAATATATTTTTAGATTTTTAAAACATTGATTGGGACCATTTTGAAAAAGAAAAAAAAAAAAAAATATGTTACAGTGAAATGAAAAAAAAATATATATATAAAAAAGTATAAAAAAAAAAAGAAACGATGGAGATTGGGATTCGTATTGGGGAAAAGGCGGATGAAAAGAATGACGGTAGTCTCTGACGAGGGTATATTGTACCCTATATTGGCAGGCGTGGTCGCGGGATAGCATACTAGAAACGAGGGATATTCGAGAGATCGCTGATTGGTTCTTTTGGTCCGTCAATTCTTGGGAACCCTTCAGTATATATATATATAAATTTTCTATGGTTGTGTTCTATTATAGACCCTCTTCGCTATAATAAAATGCGCATTTATATCAAAGCCAGAGCTCAACGAACATATCCCCTTAATATTGGCCTCGATAGAATTTCAAGCTTTTCATATACACTTATGGATTTAAGAGAGAATTTTATTTCTCACCGATTAAAGATCGTGAACAGAATTTTAGATGAAAAGTTTTTCCTGGAAAATTGATAAATTAATTCGACAAATTTATATTGTTTTAATAAAATATTGAAAATTGAATTTACATTTGGATTGGTCATGATGTTATGTCATCAAAATAAATTATGTGGTTTGATGTAATATATTTATTAATATGTCATATGTCACACGAGATTGAATGGAAAGTCTAAAGAAAAAAGTAGAGTATTTCAAATAGCGGTTTTCACTGAAATTGAGCAAGAGAAAAAGATGGAAAATAACAAAAAAAAAAGGAGATGGTGACTGAGCGCAATTTTCTAAGCTTCACTTGGATGGGTGATTGATTCACTTTGAATGATTAAACGAAGGAAGAAAAAAGTTAAATCAGAGGATAGGGTATATCCCAAAAATAATAGCATTCGATAGACTTATCAAACTTTATCATGAAAATAACTTTAAATATTTTTTTATTTATTTTTTATCAAAAAGTTATTTTTGAATTATCATAGTCAAATTGATATCAGTTATAAGTCAGATAAATATCTATAAAAATTTACAAAAATAAAAAAATAAAATTAACAATTTTTGTAAAAAAAAAAAATTAAAATTCTTAGTAATTTTTCTTTTAAAAATTATTTTTTTTTTTAAATTAAAAATTTATTTAGAAAAAAAAAAAAAAATAAAGTTTAAAGCTAGCTTATTTTATTTTTTTTCAAATTATAATTTTATTTTATTTCAACAGAAAAAAACAAAATAGAGATTAAAAAAGAAAAAAACAAACTGTTCAAAAGATTACCTGTCGTGCATAAAACAAATAATTCATCGGTTTTAAATAAAAAGAAACTGGTAGGAGTATAATAAGAGAACACAAAGAATTGTCATTGTTAAAATTTTGCAAACACAACAGTGAGCATAAGCGATTTTCGAAAAACTAACGGTTCTTTGCTAGAGGGAGGTCTGCAGACCTCCTAGCGAAAATGCAAAGGAAAAGAGTTACTGTCTACTACTGTGCGCAGTTTAAGTTACCGAAAAATATATACAATTGATTGACAGCTTTAAACCGAGACGAATTTTTCTGTGTCTTTTACATTGTTCTACTTATTGTTGTATATGTTTCACGTGTTGTATATGTGTGAGGCCTGCAACTTATTTCGTCGTATAGTTTCTAACGACAAATTTTCCGGTAGATATTCGGCGAACTGGGTCAGCAGGTAAAAAAATTTTATGAATCTTATTGGATGCCTGCATACATGTATTCTATCAGTTTATTCTTTTTTTTTTATATATACGCATATATTTATATTTTATATTTTTTTCTTTAACTTATATATTCTTTATACAGATCAACACCTTACACGACTACGACATCTCAAGGGCGCACTTCCCACGTGGCGGCATTTTTCAAAAAACAATTCCCACGGCACCAACTTGTGCGCACTCACTCTTTATTCTTATTATTTTATTTTATTTTTCCGTCTACCACTGCGTGTTGTTCCACCCCTTAGAAAATCTATGCACTAAGAATAAATAGAAAATACAAAATTGCAGGACAAAAATTTTCTCTTTTGCAAGCAAATCGGACCCAATGACTTGTAGAAATGCCAAGTTTTTCCAAACCGTCTACAATACTAATTCTTTGGCTTTTGTGCTTTCATCATACCGCATCTTTTACTTACTAAACAGCTTAACTGAAAAGAATAACGTGAAAAAAGATAACAAAAAAAAATCCTACCATTTTCCATAATATTTGTTTTCTTTTTTTCTTTTTTTTTTTCATAAGAAACGTTATTTTATTTATTTATTATTATCAAGTTGGTATGGGGTATGTTTTTATTTTACAATCTTTGTATAGAATATTTCTATATTTTTGTTTGAAGTAATTTTTTTTTATGTAAAAAATAATTTAGTTTAAGGAAATTAGCGCATAAATTTATGAGTCTTATAAATTTATTTTTTCATTGTTAATTTGGTGAAAACATTGGTAATTTTCGATAAGACAAATGAGGCAATAAAACAATCGATCAAGTCTGACTATATTTTAGGGCAAAAAAATACTCAGCAAATATATAAATATTATTAAATAAATTACAGACATATCGATAGTTTAATTATAAATATATTTTAAATGCAAAATGAAATTTATTCATAAAGCGACATATTTAAAAAATAAATAATAAATATATATGAAAAAAAAAATGAAATGAAAAAAGATAAGAGGCGTTGAATGGTCTTTTCAATGAGATATATATATAATATAACTGGATTTCTTCAACGATATTCATAAAGTAGGCAGACGTTTCTCATCTGTAATACCTTGAGAAAAGTATATCATACACAGAACACGAGAAGAAGCCGGCAGAGATCTGACAAACCACCTCAACCGTGACATATAATATTAATGATTGTTCAGTGTTTCACTATGTAAGAACACGCACTAATTCCCCTTCTTGAACTAATGAAAGATACGCTCTTTTATCCGGCCAATATACGATATAATACACAAATAAACCAATGTAAAGTATTAGACAATCAAATAAAGAAAATTTAATTTATAAAAAGTATTATGGACAAAAAAAAATCATGAAAAATCTATTACGTTCTCAAGTGTCTTTATGTTTTGAATTTTGCTTTTTTTTTTTTTCATTTATATATCGTTTTAATAATGACTAAAAAAATTATAAATAATATTAATTTAATCAGAAAATAATGACGAAGGAATGCTATGTTTTTTGTAATATACAATTTTTTTTTTCTCATTTTTAAAAGAATAATGGCGTGCTTTTATATTTTATAAAAATATTTTCTATTGTTTAAAATTATTATATAACGTTCTTTTTATTTTTTTAATATATTTTTTTCTTCATTTTTAAAAGACGAGCACATTGGCGCGCTACGCGCGCCTGTATCTATACCTTCTAAAAGGTTCATTGTTCATTGATTTTATAAACACAAGTATTATCATAAAAAAAAAAAAGAATGAATAAATTGACGAAAATTTTTTTTAATTTATTTATTTACACATAAATCACACATAATTCACACGTAATTTTGAGTCTAATAACATCAAGATTGAATGTTTACTGAAAAAGTTGTGCTACCTTAATATGTCAATTTTAAAAAAAAATATAAAAAATATTTAAAAAAATTTTGTTTTTGAATTATTTCTTCACACATAAAAAACACATAATTTGCACAAAATTTTGAGCCCAATTGCATTAAGATCCGATGATTATTGAAAAAGTTGGGCTAGCTTAATATATGTCAATTTTAAAAAAAAATATAAAAAATATTTAAAAAAATTTTCTTTCAAATTTATTTCTTCACACATAAAAAACACATAATTCGCACAAAATTTTGAGCCCAATTGTATTAAGATCCGATGATTATTGAGAAAGTTGTGCTAGCTTAATATTTGAATTTTTTAAAAAAATGTAAAAAATAAAAAAAAAATTTTCTTTCAAATTTATTTCTTCACACATAAAAAACACATAATTCGCACAAAATTTTAGGCTCAATCGCATCGAGATCCGATGATTATTAAAAAAGTTGTGCTAGCTTAATATGTCAATTTTAAAAAAAAAAATATAAAAAATATCAAAAAAAATTTTGTTTACTCGCTTTTTTTTGTTGTTTTTTCGTTGCTAACGAAATAAATAAAAAAATAATAGAAAAAAGCAAACAGAAAGAAATTTGTATGAGAGTAAGTGAGAAAAAAACAATGACCAATCAAATGTCCGGAAGACCGATGATGTTTGTCCTTTTTATATTAGGAGACTATTGTCTCAAATAATTTTTTTTATAATTCCAGCATTTTTTTAAAAATTACAAAAATACCAATACTATTTTTCTAGCAATACCTATAAATACCCCCAAATTCTGTAAGACAATTATTTCAATATAAAAATAAATACTTCTAATAAAATTTATAAAACTCCTTCAACATTAAAAAATATATACGATGAAATAGAAAAAAAAAAAAAAGATTTTTCGTAGACATTTTCTTCTTGAGTTCGGTAGACACACAACATTTGTGTGAAAATATATGAATGTGTCGGGGGATACTTGTCAGAAATGGAGGATGAAAGTTCTCTACAGGGGTAGATTTAACCAGAGCCAAAAATCCCACCTCTTTGAGGACCCTCCCCTTCAATATATACATCCACTGAGCTCTCTCTTGATTTTCATATATATTATATTTTATTTCATATATATAACCCCACTAACACCCTGTCCCCCTTCCTCCCCCAGGGATGCATATGAACCTCGAGAAGCTTTCAAATGATCTATATAGATGTACATATGTATAAAAAAATATATACATATCATATATATTACATATGTATATAATATAATATATAAATATATATATGTGTACAGTTTTTTATTCTCATTCTATTTATTTTTTTTATTTTTTTTCTTTTTTCTCCCGTATTCTCTGAGGTTCCTTGGGAAAAGTTTGTTGTTTGAAGCACGGAGGCTCCTTGTTCGCGATCATTAATCATGCCCGAGTTTTGGTTTGACTAGCGGGCGAGAGCAGAACGCGAGAATACACTGAGCAAAACGGGGGCTATATTTCTGTGATGTGTACGCTTGGCTTCGTTTCTGTTACATTTTATATTATCTCGGTGAAAAAAAGAAAATAATAATATGAAAAAAAAAAAGCACGGGGGGAGGCAGGAGAGAGTAAAAGAAAAATATCAACGTGGTCGTATTTTCTATATACACAAAATATATATATAGAATCAACTTTTTTATATTATATATATACATAGTTATGTATTTTATATATGAAGAAAAAAAAATATATTTTCTCTTGGCATCCACCCTTCAGACGGCTAATACTGAGGGCTCTTGTACTCAGCTGACGTTCTTTCATTTCATCTATCTCACAAGTCTCTGGTCAGAAAATGCTTTCTTCTTTTTTATTTCAGTTCATGTCCAATGTCCTTTTATTCATTTTTTTTTATTTTTTATTTTTCTTTTCTATTGCACATTTATTCAATTAACTATTTTGTTATATTCAGAGAAATAAGAAAAATGAAAAAAGAAAATGATAATAGGATATTCAGTAAAAATTCAAGTTAACGTGGTTAATGTGATAATGATAATGTGAATGCTTTTAACTGGTGTATGTCATCACATTTATCACTTTGTATTTGTATTTAATAATTTTTTATTTTTGTCTGAACAGGCTAAGGTTTGATTGGAACCTTGAAATATGATCTCTTATATATGTAGATGCGGAGAAGGATTATGATCTTTACACCCTCGCAATGAATCACCAATTTATCATCACACTCAGGCAATTTATGTTGTGTTTTGTTTTTTTATTAATTTATATATTTGTGGGTTGTTGGTATAGGTTAAATAAAAATTATATGACCAAAGCCGAGCGTTGATTAAACTCACAAAACAAGCCAACCGAGAAACATCATCAACACTTTTACTATATACAACATGATGCTAGTTTTGTTAACATGTTTAATTTCATTCATGAATGCATAAAAAATAACTACTGATTTTATAAATTGATTGTTATTAATTAATATAGTCAGGGTCTTGATGTTAAATTTATATTTTAAAACAATTCTTTTATGAGCTATATCTCAAGGTTGACTTTAGCCTTAGCTATATCTCAAGGTTGACTTGAACCTCTTAGCTACGTCTTTTTTTTTTTTTTTGCCTAATCTACTCAGAATGGTCTGAAACGTGGAGAAAACATAAGGAGCCATGCTAATTTCAAGTTTTTAAAAAACTTTGCTTTCGGCCTTAGCTATATCTCAAGGTTGACTTGAACCTCTTAGCTACGTCTTTTTTTTTTTTTTAGCCTAATCTACTCAGAACGGTCTGAAACGTGGAGAAACCATAAGGAGCAATGCTAATTTCAAGTTTTTAAAAAATTTTATTTTCGGCCTTAGCTATATCTCAAGGTTGACTTGAACCTCTTAGCTACGTCTTTTTTTTTTTTTTGGCCTAATCTACTCAGAATGGTCTGAAACGTGGAGAAAACATAAGGAGCCATGCTAATTTCAAGTTTTTAAAAAACTTTATTTTCGGCCTTAGCTATATCTCAAGGTTGACTTGAACCTCTTAGCTACGTCTTTTTGAAAACAATCTACTCAGAATGGTCTGAAACGTGGAGAAACCATAAGGAGCAATGCTAATTTCAAGTTTTTAAAAAATTTTATTTTCGGCCTTAGCTATATCTCAAGGTTGACTTTAGCCTTAGCTATATCTCAAGGTTGACTTGAACCTCTTAGCTACGTCTTTTTTTTTTTTTTGGCCTAATCTACTGAAAATGGTCTGAAACGTGGAGAAACCATGCTAATTCATGAGGAGCCATGCTAATTTCAAATTTTTAAAAAATTTTATTTTCGGCCTTAGCTATATCTCAAGGTTGACTTTAGCCTTAGCTATATCTCAAGGTTGACTTGAACCTCTTAGCTACGTCTTTTTTTTTTTTTTTGGCCTAATCTACTCAGAATGGTCTGAAACGTGGAGAAACCATAAGGAGCAATGCTAATTTCAAGTTTTTAAAAAATTTTATTTTCGGCCTTAGCTATATCTCAAGGTTGACTTGAACCTCTTAGCTACGTCTTTTTTTTTTTTTTAGCCTAATCTACTCAGAATGGTCTGAAACGTGGAGAAACCATAAGGAGCAATGCTAATTTCAAGTTTTTAAAAATTTTTATTTTCGGCCTTAGCTATATCTCAAGGTTGACTTGAACCTCTTAGCTTCGTCTTTTTTTTGGCCTAATCTACTCAGAATGGTCTGAAACGTGGAGAAACCATAAGGAGCAATGCTAATTTCAAGTTTTTAAAAATTTTTATTTTCGGCCTTAGCTATATCTCAAGGTTGACTTTAGCCTTAGCTATATCTCAAGGTTGACTTGAACCTCTTAGCTACGTCTTTTTTTTTTTTTTGGCCTAATCTACTCAGAATGGTCTGAAACGTGGAGAAAACATAAGGAGCCATGCTAATTTAAAATTTTTAAAAAATTTTATTTTCGGCCTTAGCTATATCTCAAGGTTGACTTGAACCTCTTAGCTACGTGTTTTTTTTTTTTTTGGCCTAATCTACTGAAAATGGTCTGAAACGTGGAGAAACCATAAGGAGCCATGCTAATTTCAAGTTTTTAAAAAATTTTATTTTCGGCCTTAGCTATATCTCAAGGTTGACTTTAGCCTTAGCTATATCTCAAGGTTTTTTTTTTTGGCCTAATCTACTCAGAATGGTCTGAAACGTGGAGAAAACATAAGGAGCCATGCTAATTTCAAGTTTTTAAAAAACTTTATTTTCGGCCTTAGCTATATCTCAAGGTTGACTTGAACCTCTTAGCTACGTCTTTTTTTTTTTTTTGGCCTAATCTACTCAAAATGGTCTGAAACGTGGAGAAACCATAAGGAGCCATGCTAATTTCAAGTTTTTAAAAAATTTTATTTTCGGCCTTAGCTATATCTCAAGGTTGACTTTAGCCTTAGCTATATCTCAAGGTTGACTTTAGCCTTAGCTATATCTCAAGGTTGACTTGAACCTCTTAGCTACGTCTTTTTTTTTTTTTTAGCCTAATCTACTCAGAACGGTCTGAAACGTGGAGAAACCATAAGGAGCAATGCTAATTTCAAGTTTTTAAAAAATTTTATTTTCGGCCTTAGCTATATCTCAAGGTTGACTTTAGCCTTAGCTATATCTCAAGGTTGACTTGAACCTCTTAGCTACGTCTTTTTTTTTTTTTTAGCCTAATCTACTCAGAACGGTCTGAAACGTGGAAAACAGGGCTAACTAATTTCAAATTTTTAAAAAATTTTATTTTCGGCCTTAGCTATATCTCAAGGTTGACTTTAGCCTTAGCTATATCTCAAGGTTGACTTGAACCTCTTAGCTATGTGTTTTTTTTTTTTTTGGCCTAATCTACTGAAAATGGTCTGAAACGTGGAGAAAACATAAGGAGCCATGCTAATTTCAAGTTTTTAAAAAATTTTATTTTTGGCCGTAGCTATATCTCAAGGTTGACTTGAACCTCTTAGCTACGTCTTTTTTTTTTTAGCTAATCTATAAAATGGTCTGAAACGTGGAGAAACCATAAGGAGCAATGCTAATTTCAAGTTTTTAAAAAATTTTATTTTCGGCCTTAGCTATATCTCAAGGTTGACTTGAACCTCTTAGCTACGTCTTTTTTTTTTTTTTGGCCCAATCTACTCAGAATGGTCTGAAACGTGGAGAAAACATAAGGAGCCATGCTAATTTCAAGTTTTTAAAAAATTTTATTTTCGGCCGTAGCTATATCTCAAGGTTGACTTTAGCCTTAGCTATATCTCAAGGTTGACTTGAACCTCTTAGCTACGTCTTTTTTTTTTTTTTGGCCTAATCTACTCAAAATGGTCTGAAACGTGGAGAAACCATAAGGAGCCATGCTAATTTCAAGTTTTTAAAAAATTTTATTTTCGGCCTTAGCTATATCTCAAGGTTGACTTTAGCCTTAGCTATATCTCAAGGTTGACTTGAACCTCTTAGCTACGTGTTTTTTTTTCATCTACTCAAATGGTCTGAAACGTGGAGAAAACATAAGGAGCTACTAATTTAAAATTTTTAAAAAATTTTATTTTCGGCCTTAGCTATATCTCAAGGTTGACTTGAACCTCTTAGCTACGTGTTTTTTTTTTTTTTGGCCTAATCTACTGAAAATGGTCTGAAACGTGGAGAAACCATAAGGAGCCATGCTTATTTCAAATTTTTAAAAAATTTTATTTTCGGCCTTAGCTATATCTCAAGGTTGACTTTAGCCGTAGCTATATCTCAAGGTTGACTTTAGCCTTAGCTATATCTCAAGGTTGACTTGAACCTCTTAGCTACGTCTTTTTTTTTTTTTTAGCCTAATCTACTCAGAACGGTCTGAAACGTGGAGAAACCATAAGGAGCAATGCTAATTTCAAGTTTTTAAAAAATTTTATTTTCGGCCTTAGCTATATCTCAAGGTTGACTTTAGCCTTAGCTATATCTCAAGGTTGACTTGAACCTCTTAGCTACGTCTTTTTTTTTTTTTTGGCCTAATCTACTCAGAATGGTCTGAAACGTGGAGAAAACATGAGGAGCCATGCTAATTTCAAGTTTTTAAAAAACTTTATTTTCGGCCTTAGCTATATCTCAAGGTTGACTTTAGCCTTAGCTATATCTCAAGGTTGACTTGAACCTCTTAGCTACGTCTTTTTTTTTTTTTTGGCCTAATCTACTCAAAATGGTCTGAAACGTGGAGAAAACATGAGGAGCCATGCTAATTTCAAGTTTTTAAAAAACTTTATTTTCGGCCTTAGCTATATCTCAAGGTTGACTTGAACCTCTTAGCTACGTCTTTTTTTTTTTTTTAGCCTAATCTACTCAGAACGGTCTGAAACGTGGAGAAACCATAAGGAGCAATGCTAATTTCAAGTTTTTAAAAAATTTTATTTTCGGCCTTAGCTACATCTCGATTTTGACTTGAACCTCTTAGCTACGTCTTTTTTTTTTTTTTGGCCTAATCTACTCAGAATGGTCTGAAACGTGGAGAAAACATAAGGAGCCATGCTAATTTCAAGTTTTTAAAAAATTTTATTTTCGGCCTTAGCTATATCTCAAGGTTGACTTGAACCTCTTAGCTACGTCTTTTTTTTTTTTTTGGCCTAATCTACTCAGAATGGTCTGAAACGTGGAGAAAACATAAGGAGCCATGCTAATTTCAAGTTTTTAAAAAATTTTATTTTCGGCCTTAGCTACATCTCGATTTTGACTTTAGCCTTAGCTATATCTCAAGGTTGACTTGAACCTCTTAGGGACTTTTATGCCTCAAAGTTATCTCTAGTCTTCATAAAAATACGCTAAATCCCCTCTAAAACTCCACTAAAGCCACTCTATTTTCACGAAAAAACGGGCGAATAGCCTTATTCTATAATTTAATTTAAATATATATTAAATATATTTTATTTTTTTTTCCATTATCAAATTAATCTATCTCTGATATTAAAAATATTTTTAAATACAAAAATTTTAATCAAAATAAGTATAAAATAATTTTTTTTTTTTTTTTATTTCTGTCTGCAAACAAAATAAACATGTGTCTAGTATATCCATGATACAAACTGCGTGTAAAATACAACTGAAAATTGGATCTATGTATGTGAGTCCAAAGAGAAAGATTTTTGCATCATCATCGTATATATACCGAGGCCAGAAGGCTCAACTTCGCTTGCCCTAGGGCGATCAGAAAAATTGCACTTTGTTCAAGAGAATAGAAATATAAAAAAAAAAAAAAAGTCAATACGCGCAGCTGACACAAATATATCTATAATACATTTTGTAGTACACAAACATATTACATGTACAGTGTGCTTCTACATACGTATGTATAAATAAATTTATAAAAATATTTTTATCGTCTGCCCGAAGACTTCTAGGACATGATTCTTCAAAATAACAAATAACAAATAACATGAAGCATGTGTTTTAAGCCAGTGGCTTAGGCTTCTTTTGGCAGAAGTTTTTTATTTTTTTTTTTACATTGTCATTATGTGTATATTTTTGACTATTGAGTTGACTTGGTCGATGGCCCACTAACGGACACTTTGGCTATTAGTCTAGGCTCAGGTTAATATAGACAAATTGTCAACCTATGTGTCAGCATATTGCTTTTCTTATATAAATAAATAAAATCCTAATTTCAATTTTAGATTTATTTTTTGACACAGTAAAAAATTATTTCAAATTATTTTTATTAATTTGCAATATAGTGTTTAATTTTTTATTATTTATATATTCAATTTAAATTAAAAATTATATACAAATAATTTCTAATTAAATAAATAATATTAATATTGTGTTATTTTTGGAATTATTCAAATAGTAATGGCGCTAACTTGTGTTACAACACCTCCATTTTGAATGATCGTGGGTTAGGAACCGGTGTTAGTTATACTCTCGAGAAACTAACCCATGCTCAACCATTCATCACGAACTCACCCCCGTTCTCGTTAGAAATAATAAATAAATTTATATATCAAATTATAATGGTACTCAAACGGGAAACTCATAGTTAAAATTTGTGGCTTGTTCAATCGTTGAAAATTATATTTAAATAAATAAATAAATAAATATAATAATACTCTAAAAAATCAATTTTATAATAATATAACTTCAACAATTACTATAACTGTCTAAAATTTAAAAATGAAATTGAAAATATCAGTTATAATTATCAAAATATTATTCGGAAATTAATGTTCAATTTTACAATAAATAAAATTGTTGAATTAAATTTTTATTTCTAATAAACATATCACCATGTATAAAGAAAAAAAAAATAGAAGAATAATGTAAAAAGATTTTCTATAATATTTCTGAAGCAGAATAAAGACCCTTTAATTTAATAGCACAATATAATCAATTAAATATTTGTTAAAAAATTAGTATACAAACTTAATAGAATTAAAAAATAAATCAATGGGATTTCAGCCTGCTCATGAGGATAATACTGATTTTTATTTGTAAATTCTTCCCTCATTTTATCAAAATACTCTGAGGGTATAAATTATTTGTTTCTCAAGATATCTTACTAAGTTTTGGGCATTGAGTATCGGCTTAAACATAAGTATCTAAATATAATAAAAATTTGTGAAAAATAATGGTATATTGAAGTGGAATGTGTGAGTTCATGGGAGTGGTTGACGGATAAATAGAAGGGTGAAAAAAAAATGGCACAAAAATGAGAAGAGATGTGTTATTTTCTCGTTTTGCGGTGCTATATATTTTTTTTTTTCGTCTCAATCATCGCATGCTTCCTGAAAACGTTTGTCTTCTTTCTCTAAAGCTTTCTATGGCCATATACAGCACTGCTGTATATAGAGCTTGGTCTTTTTACTTTTTATTTATTTTTTTTTATATTTTTTTCTCCTTCTTTTCGCTTCTCTTCCCGCGTTACACAATCAATCACTCCTACGGGCTTTCTTCTCTCCTTTTCCTCTTTTACTGCCAACCCCTTCTTGACATGACAACTCCAGCCACCACCCCCATTGCATCACGAACAGACTCCCCCAGTTTTCTTTTTTAGTTTGGCTATATCCTTAAAAGTGTGCTGCTATCTATCTTTCACAGACTGTTTTTACTTTCAAAGATACTGAATACAGTACAGATGTATTGTGCATACTACTTGTTTGCCAGAAAAAAATAAAAAAAAAATTATATATACATCAACAAAACCTCTCAGATGATGTTTTTATTTATTTTTATTTTTTTTTTGATAAATATACCGTTGAAATGCGAATACAAGTAAATTGAGTTTTTTTTTTGTTTTTATATTTAAGAAATTTTAGCAATATCCACTGATTATAAAATAGAATTTAATCAAAAAATGAAAATTATCTATTTAGGTCTTGTTGTTAAAAAAAATATTTCTAATTTGAATTTTCATGAAATTATTTATTTCTAATATTTAAAAAAAACGTAAGTATAATTGTCCTAAAAATTTTGATTATTTCTATTTTAATTTCATATTTCCTGTGACATGCAGACAAAATTTACAGACAAATTTCGTTCGTTTCAAAAATTGAGAGCGCAATCGATAAATAATATTGATCCAATGAATTTATTTGCTTTTACAACAGAACATTTGTTATGGTATTTATAATAAATTTTTTTTTTTTTGAAAATCCAATCGATCATTCACTGTTGATCATCATCTTCATCACCTAAATATTATTAAACTGTCTCATCATCAACAGAGCTTATAAACTCAAAGACTCTATTTACTTATTTATTTGTATATTTTTCATTTGATCAATCATAATATTTTACACACTATTATATATTAATATTTCTGGTATATGTTTTTTTTTTTTTTCAATGCAAAATATAAAATAAAAATTTATTCCTGAGGATACGTGTATTATTAAAGAATGACCGACTCGTTGCATATGCTCCTTTCGGCAAACCAAGATACGTCTCAAGAGACTTACTTCGATTGCTGAGTCACACGATCAACGAGACAAAAATAGGTAAGTCGAATCATCATCTCAAGGGAGATTTTTTTATTTCTCATTCCCATCGGTCCAATCTCAATCAAGATGTCGAAAAAATATAAAATTAGATATAAATAATAGTCGTTTAAAATACAATCATTCGCATGAGTTTAATTTCATAAATTAATTGAAAAAAAGTCATTCAATTTTCGGATATTTAAAATAAAAAAAAAAAACAAAAAATTAGCAAAATTTACTCGTACTTTATGCCTTTCCTCTTTTATAATTGTAACAATATTTTTTTCGTTTTAAAAATTTGAAAATACATTTGGAAATTCAAGAAATATTTTGATATATGTTTTTTTTTTTTTTTCTGAAAGTCATTTTGTATATTGAATTTTACACCTGCTACACATCAGCATGCTTCATCAAGCTTCAAAATTGTTAAGCATATAGTTTAGTGTTTATTTATCGCAATGGCATTTTTTTTTTTTTTTTTTAGTCTAATTAACAGTACCCTGGAAATTCCAGAATGCAAGTATTTCAGGGATATATATGGCTCATCATTTGCCACGAACGAGGTTTTTTTTTCCGAAAAAATGAGGAAGGTAAAAGGTAACGAGGTTAAGGTCGACTTCCATTTCGTCAATATCCTGCTGTGTAGCTGATGTTTTGCTACCTTGTGCTGCTTTTGTATGAATGACACATGCCATTTTGTGTGTCACTACCCGAATTTTTTAAAGTCTTAAAAAATAAAATTTGTCTAAAATTTTAGGAAAATATAGGTAGCGAAATTTGATTGTTTTCAGTAAAAGAAAATCTTGAATAGTTTCAGTATGATTGTGAGGTTGAACCACGTTGGGCCGCCTGTGGATTATAATATAATATACATTGTAAGTAATTTGGTTTTGTCGAATTATAGTTAAACACATCTCCAGCGGATGTTCTCTGACACTTTTGAGGATCAAAAAAATAAAAAAAATTAAAACAAAATGAAAATTATTAATGGTCATGAACATGCTCATGAGACAGATGTCTAGAAACTAGGCCAATCATCTTTTGTAATGCGATATGGAGACTATTCACATATGTGATCTATATTTTTTTTTTTTGATCTTGATATACATTCAAAAGTCAAAAATATATTATTCCAAAATTTCACGTCTTTCGTTTGACGGAAGTTTTAAAACAAATGATACAAAGAAATTATTTTACATTTTCGCTGAAGCTTGGTTTTTTTAAGCTAGATTTTAGTTTGTTTTTTATATTTGATTTTTTTTTTTTTTATTTTCTTACATGCGAGTGTACATCAGGGGAATTTTTAAGCGTAAAGTTTTCTCGTGGAGGTCCAGAGACGCATTAGATTCATGGACGTATACGCAGCAGCCACCCATCAAGATTAATGGATTTTTATTGTCGGTGTTTTTTTCTTTTTTTTTTCATTTTTATCTTTTTTATGTTATTTTTTTTTCGGGTCTCACTTTTGAGACAAGACGAGAATTCATTTTTCAAATAGCCTGTTCATTTCTGAGACTGCATCCTGAGATGGACAGGGAAATTGCGACCGATTCGGTTTATATATATATACTAATGGTTTTGAATTAAAAAATAAAAAAAAATCTTTTATTTATAATTTATATTCATGTGGATGGAATATAATAATAATTTATAAACGATAGAGTAATATATATCCATATCAAAAGCAATTATAAAACAAACTATGTCTATTCTTTTTTTAAATTTAAAAATTTTCTACAAGAAGTTCTTTTAACTCTGAAGAATAATTTTTTAAATTTTCATATTGATCAGATTACTATTAAAAAAATCATAAAGCAACAAATATATTCAAATATCCAAAAGTTAAATTCAAATTTTAGAGGATTCAATAATTTTTTTCGTTCACTGAACATCGTGAGATTTCAAAATTAAATTTTATCATGAAAAATTTGAAACACCTCGTGAATTTTATCAAACGATGTTCCCTCAAAATAAAAATACCATTTGTTGTAATAGAAAAAAAAAAAAAAAATTCATTACAAACTCCATGGCTAAAAGTGAAAAAATAAAAAAATAAAATTTCCCTTCGATGCACAACTGCCGTTCACATATAGAGGTATAAAGCCTGATGCCTTGACAAATAAATCATTAATCACTGTTCCTTTTCTTATACACTCAGATATAATGTAATTCTAAGCCAAAGAATTCCCCTTGCATTTCATTTTCTATTTGATGCTTTGTTCATATTAATCTTCACGAAATATACATTGAATATATTATAATTAAAGTATTTTGGTAAAACTTTGCAATGAAAGGTAAAAAAATTTGTATACATTATCATCAATGTCATAGTGTTATAAAGAAGGATTTTTTTTTTTTAAATTACTATTTTTTTTTTGTTGTATTATGAGCGACGGAAATATATAAATAGATGTAAAAAAATGATCAGCAATGTGCGAGAGTTTTATGATAATTATTGACGACCTTTCTTGATTCTGTTACTCGTTTTGCAGACATTGCAAAATTATATAAGTGTTCAATGAGTAAATAGACTGTAAAATACAAACTAAGTACTGTCGTTTGAATAGAAAAAATAGACACATTCATACACTAATATATATTTAACTCATTCGAGCAATTTATTAGTACGCATTGCAAAATAAATTCAACTAATATATAATTTTATTATGAGTATATTATTAGTGACAATGATGGCTCATACACATGCATGTGCGCAATACATTCAATCAAAATATAATTTAAATAATAAAGAAAAATAAAGACACATACGTAATGAGAAAAAAATAAAAAACATTCAGTTGGTAATCGCGTCAATTATGTGAGAATTTATTAATTTTTTTGTAAATTTTTATTTATTCGTTGAGTGGATAAGCAAGTTGTATGAAAAAAAAACTGTTATAAAATTTGCGGTAAAAGTTTTATGAGAATAAAAAATTAAATGGCTAATCAAAATCTATATTTTTTTTATTTAATGTATACACCGAGAGTTAATTTTTTTTTGCAGTTATTAGCTACAGTTAATTTTGCGAATAAATTGGCGAGCTTTTATGCCCGAAGAGGCTCTGGAAAATTTCATCTATATACTCCAAAAACTACTCTACTATAATATCAACAAAAATTGACGAAAATCTAAACAATCAGCGCCATCTGTTTGCAAGACTGTAGTGTGTAAATTACATAATATTTGGCTATCGTTTTGGTTTTTTTAATTTATATAGTTTTATGTAAAATAGTTAGTTCAAAAAAATAATAACAATTATCATAATTAAAATTGAAAGTAGAATCAGTCAAATGTTGGAACCCTAGGGTTTTATTTTTATAATTTTAAATGATCTTCAAAAAAATCAAGGATGCTCAATAATAAAGTCCTGACTCATGAAAATTTAACAAACTCAATTCCAACGAAATAACTAAATTAATTTTGTTTCTTATAAATTTTGTTAATTAATTTTTCTTAATATTTACAAATTGTTCTGATTAATGTTAGCATTTAATAAATATTATTAACTATTATTTTTTGATAATTAGATTTCAAATTTAAATTAATATTTAAATTTGTTCATTGCAAGTATTTTATTTGCTTCTTTAAATTAATTTAAATTAAATTATTGGAATTTTCAAATTTCAAAAATAAAATAAACCACATAATCTTTTGGTAATTTTGATAATTACCAATTTTTTTTTTTACTAAATTACATTTTATTTGACAAAATAAAAGAATAATCCTATTTTTTATTTATTCAAAATGTAAATAATCATGAATCCAATTATACTGAGTCAATTATAAAAATATAAATAATTTTTAACTCAAAATATTTGACTTAATTTTCTAATTGATACTTAACAATTTATAAAATAATTTAGTTATTCGATTTGTGATTAATAATGAATTGATGGAACAATGATGACTTGTAACTTTATATTTTATAAATTAATTGTTGAGACCAATGTAGCTCTGTATGCACCACACAAACCTCTCTAGAACCGAATTTGTCGCCTTTTTTCAAACAAATTCGGATCTACAGGGTAGATGTAGAACATTAACTGGGCCTTTATTCGCATTTTATCAATTATACTTGTTAATTTAATATCTTCATTTCCATTTCAATGTTGAAATGGCCCAGTGTTTGCCTGGATTATCCAACATTCAGTAGATAAAACAGAAATATCTGAAATCAATAATAAAAATTTTAAGTAATTAAAAACAAAAATACTAAAATTATTATATAGATTAATGAGTTTTGATTTAAGTTAATTTTTTTTTTACCGTGAATCATCTTATTTTATTGATAATTTAACTATGTTCTTCGAAACTTGATGTTTTGCAAAGTCATGTAGATAAAAAAAAAAATAAAACAGACAAAAAATAATACAAAAAACAATATCATTTAACGCCCAATCTTTAGAGGTAAAATATATTATCTTGCAGAGAAATTAAGCAACTCATCGCTAATTGTAAATATTTAACTTTCGAGTTATCATGACATTATTAATTTATAATTGCTGTGTAATTTTGAAAAAAAAATACAATTAATAATAAATTTTAGATTTATAAGAATGAAAATTACAATTTATTTAAATAGTAATATTGAAAATCTTATGATAGCAAATTTAAAATAAACTTGACATTATTAACATTTTATTTTTGATTTAAAAAAAAAGCTCAAAGATATTGTTTTTTTTTTTTTTTGTCTAATATTTATATTTCTCTCTAAATATTTGTGTCAAATTTTTATTTTTAAATGACGAGTAATAAAAGCAAAAATAATTTAATAATTTTTTAAATTTAACTTTGTAATCGACACAATAAATATAAAGTTTCTCTGATTTTAATAAAAAATTCAAAGACTGATTTGACTTTTCCTAAATTATAAAACCAACATTTATCATTTCTCTAAATTTCTAATTTCATATAAAAATATATTTCATACAAATAAAATTTATATAAATAAAAAAAAAAAAAAAATACTTGAAACTGTTAAATTAACACTCAATAATTTAATACAAGCCAAATGTCAATTAAATATTTTTCAAAGCTAAATAATTGCATTGAAAAAATAAAATTGAAAGCTTTATTATTTTTCCTTTTCCTTACCATTTGATTCAAGATGAATGAACAGTTGCATAAATAATTTTAATGATTGACCTAAAAAATAACATGACATAATTATTACATGTATTGAAAAATAAAAATATATACATAAATAAATAATTTACTGTATTTATTTGATGACTTACGAATGTTGCTTGCTGTGCTGAGACTACCCCAACATAAAATTCTTCATCTGCCTTGAAAAGTGTTGGCAATAATGACTCATGAATTTAAACTAGTCAAACGTTAACGGATCAAGCATGACACAGCTAATTTTTAGTCAGTCTTATTGCTTTTCATCATAGAGGTATACAGCTCTCCCGTTCTTTGCTCGAATTATATGTTTGTATTCATGACTCGGCTACTTGTTCTTACTCAGTCGCCATGTTGCATCGTTAATCACTGTAAAAATATACAAATTGTTAATACAAAATTTAAATGACAATATACAATTTTTAAAAGTATACAAATTAACTAAAAATTAAAACAAAAGACTTCATAATAATAGTAAATAACTATTATAAATTATAAATTTTTTAAATTGTTAAATAACTTTAGAATATTTAATTTTTAACTACAAAAATTATGTTAATTAAATTTTAATATTTACTAGTTATTATTTAAATGAAAAATAATTTATATTTTCTATTTTTATTCACATAATATTTATAAGTATCTAAATAGCTAGCTACTTTATCGACAAACTATCTAATCTTGATATAATTATTTAAAAAACAAACCCCAATATCTTTATTAAATATTAAAACTTTGTTTTTACATTAAGATAATTTTTTTCAGGATATATATTTCAAATTAAAAAAAAATAAAAATCATGTTAAATTATCGAAATTTGTAATCTTCAACTAATCTTGTAATCCTCTCAAAATTCCACTTATGTATTATGAACAAAGCATTAATTTGCATTTTTTGAGACGATTAATAACATGTACCTAATTAAACATAAAAAATAATTAATTAAATTGTATTTATTTTTCTGACTTAACATGGCATTGTGTGACAATGATCATTTAATCTGTTTGATAGTGTTAAAAGATATAATTTTTATTGAAATATTAACATAGTACAATTTAATTTCTTATTGCATTGCATCTTAATTAATTCTAAAAATGCTAAAATTATTGTTTGTATTCATACTAAAAGTTCTAAAATAATTACTTAAACTAACTACAAAAAAGTGTTAATAATAATTTAAAAAAATTAATTTTTAAAAGTATAAAATAATTGTTTTAAAATTAATACTAAAAATTTGTATTTTTTAATTTTATTTTTCAGCTGTAATTTCAATATTAATTTAACAATTATTTTTAAATTTAATATTTACTAATTATTTAAATAAAATTATTTTAAATTATTCAAATTATAATATAGTATATATTCAAATCAAAACATATTAATATTTTAATAAAAACAAATATATCTTTTTAAAACTTATTACACAATAATTTTTCACAGATATATTTTCAAAAAAAAAATAAAAATCATGTTAAATTATCGAAATTTGTAATCTTCAACTAATCTTGTAATCCTCTCAAAATTCCACTTATGTATTATGAAAAATATACCATGCCTTAGTAATATCCTTTGGGCCAAAAAAAAAAAATAAAAAAATGTCAAAACACATATCTATACTCAGCAGTATCTTGACTTTTTGACATTTCACAAACTCGTTTTCACTTAATACATTTCATGTTGTGTTAAATGTAAATAAAAATAAAATAACAATCAGGTTTGCTAAGAGTCAAGGAAATTATATTAGATTTTAGATATCATTGGAATTTATTTTATTATTATTTTTTTTTTTATTGAACCGCGACGTTTTAGTTTGGTAATGCTAACACTGACGCCGACGCTGTAACTGTCGCCGCCATCACTGTTCAACCTCCACTTTTTATTCCCCTTCTGTTAAAATTTTCATACACTAAATTTAATAATATGAAATTCATTTTAATACTGTAAATCAACTCTATTTATGTATATAACAGACAAGTACATAGCATTATGTATGACTCTTTTATTTTGCATATTTATGATTGCATAAATTTCCCCACTAAGCTCAGTAATTAAACAAAATATATATTCCAAAATTACAAAATCAATAACTCTCTAATTTTTAGAACAATTAAATGTTTTTTATTTTATTGCTATTTACGAATACCGTGTGGATACTAAATTCCAACTGATGAATATCATTTTAAAAATTTAATTAACTTGTATTCCTTTTTTTTTTTGGAGCATTATTTTAAATATACTTACATAATTTATTTTGATGTATTTTGTATATGGAATATATAGCTCCAAGTTGAGTTATCTTGGCAAAAAATATCATGTGGAAAAAATAAAATGAAACGTTAAATGTGAGCAACCATCTGCTGGGTATCTGGCATCATTTTGATTCTGTGACTACGCCATCGTCATTTTTCCCCTTGTCTTTTTCACTCATTCTCTACTGTCTGCTTTATTTTGATTTTATGGCGTCTCTGTAATAAAATTCACAAGACCTTATTAAACAGGAAATATATAATATAAATATTATTATTACTTTTTTTTTATTTTTTTAATTAATTTATTGAAAAAATTAATCTACCCAAACGTTTAATATTTTAAATTATTATTTTTAGAATTTTTTTATTAATTAAATGAGCATTGAGTGTAAAAAATTAGTGGAGTAAAAAAAAAATAAAATAATTATTATTTAAAATCATATGGTTTGTTTATTAATAATTTGTAATATTTTTTTTTTAATTTTATACTATTTGCAATTGCAAATGGAAATTTTTAATAAATAAAAAAAATCAATTGAGATATTAATAAATATTTAAATTTAATTTGACAAGTATTTTGCTAAATATTTATCTGATAGAAATAATATTATTGGAGAAATTAATTGACTGGAAACAAGATGTGTTGAAGGTAATTTTATCACTGAGAATGAGAGTCAGCACAGGGATCGATCAGGCCCCACCTTTTTACCTTGAAGTCGATTTTAAATATTAATAACAATGTATTGAATAAATTAAAAATTATTTAAACATTGGAATTAAATAAGTCAAGTCATTTCTCAACAGAATCGGCAAATTTTGAAAAAATAAAATGAAAAAAAAAAAAAAAAGAAATGAAAATAATAAAAGAAGAAAATTATTCTGAGAAAAAGAAAAATGAAAAATCTAGATGCACTGCATACAACAATATTCAATAGCCAAAAAAGTGAAAGTTTCTTTTTTTTTTTATACATAACAGAGTTGTAGTTTTGTATAGTGCTATTCGAAGAATTTAAGATTTTTTTCTGATACTATGAATTGGACATGCTCTGAAACCTTTTTGGCTATGAGGTGCCCATATACCTGGAAGAATATTAGCTACCCAATCAGAATTTAGCAATGAAATATAAAATAAATAAACTATTATTTGCTTGCTCTATTACTCTGTTAATTAAACTTTACATAAAGTGTAAAAAACAAATAGGTAAACCTTGAATTTTGATATTACAGACTGATAGATTTTATACATAAAATGCGGGCTAAACTAACTACTCTAACAATCTATTTGGTAACTCGTAAATTTTTTAAAATACGGGCAATCAACAAGGAGCATTTAATTTCGAAAAAATAATTAAATTTGTTGATGGTACACGAAATATAGTGACAAGCAATATTACTCTCGTGTTGTGTACAGTATTGATTTACAAATACTAATTTTTTTTTTTCATTATTTTGGTATTATAAAGTCGAGGTATATTTGAAAAATTAATTAAAAGTCAACAATGATTATTGAATTAATTTAGGGCGAATTATTTGATAAATTTTTGGGTAAAAATAATTGAATTATTTGCGGCGGTCCATAGCAACAATAGACCATACCGACGCATGCTCCCTACTGCTTTGGTAAAGCCAGTTTATAGGTGTATAAACATTTTATGTAAAAATTAATTAAAAATATATTGTCAAACCTAAATATTAATTTTTAATTTGCAATATCAAATTATTATTATGATTTTACTATTTAATAACACAATGACTTGAAAATTATAAACGAATTATTTTTTTTTTAAGTAAACTTTGACTGTAAAAGTTATTTGAATTTATTAGAAAATTTATGAATAATAATTTTAATTGATTTAATTAAAAGTCATCCAAAGACAAAATAAATAATAATTATTAATATAACAAAACTATGAGTTGAAGTAAATCGATTAGCATTCTAAAATTTGACATTCTCTAGAATGGCGCCACAAGCGTCGTTCTAATTTTTTTTATCCTAAATTGAGAAAAAAAAAATACTCCAAATTAATCAATAACTTAAATTTAATTTTTGATAATATAAAAATTTCTATTTGATGATCACTTTATGTCACAGAACAACGTCAATAAATAAATAAAAATGAAAATATAATAAAGATTTCAACAAGTTAAATTTACTCTAAATTCTAAGCTTCATTACACCGATTTACTTATCAAGCAGGCACATAAATATGATCACAAAATTACTAAATAACACAAAAAAAAAAAAAACATGATTTTGATTAATATATATGACATATATCCTGTAGAAAAATATAATTGAATAATGTACCTTTTAATATGTAACTGTATGTAACGGACGAACAGTAGACCTGTTCTACTTGGCTGAATATCCAAAAGACGAGTTTGAGTGTACACTCCCTAGACCCCGGCATGGTGGAAAAAAAAAATAAATAAAGAGGGGTTGTGTGCTCATTGCCCGCGCAACTCGTAAGTCTGTTTGTTTGCGGAGGGGGTTGATGCCAATAATCGAGGGCGTCTCCGTATGTCGTCAAACGAATTGTAAAAAATAATTAAAAAAAAAATTATTGAATCACTGATAATGAGTATTTCTACTTCAAAAATATTATTGAAAAAAATAAACCAATAACAAGTAGTGATATTATAAAAATTTACCGAGGAAAAAAAATTGTATCTACACTTGATGACGACCAGTTGCTGACTGAAATACTCAATTAAATTGATCACAGAAAAAATTAATTAATGAATTTAAAATTTGTATAAATGTTTGAACAATTTTTTTTTTCAAGGACTCAAGAGAATTACGCATGTAATACAGCTATTTGTACCACCACCTATTTCTACTGGACGAATATTTTTATTTGTATATTACATTGGGCGAGTCTAGACCCTGGCAAGGTCAATGCTTTCACCGGGGTCGATCACTAATATTCCTACGAATTCATTCGCCAACTAAATATCATCTTATTCAACTGGTTTAGTGTTATAAAAAAATATTATTATAAAGTCGATATCCATGACTGCTCTGAGAAATAATTTGTGATTTGAAAATGGTAGAATAGAATTACTAGATAGACAGTATAAGATTTTTTTATTGTACTAAATTAATTTATAAAAAGATCTTATCATTGAAATATCAAAAAATAATAATCTTAAATATTAGATTTTTGTTCAATTATTATAGAAATATTTATTTTATTTTTTACTTACATTCAACGACGTCGCCATCTAGTTTCTGGTGTTGATATTCCGTCAAGTCACTACTATAATATTGACCAAGAAGTCGCTCAAACTGGCTACCGCCTACCATGTTGATGGTATGTTACTTCTTGATCAAATTTTCACACTTTTTAAATACATGTATATATATCTCGAATATACTTTTGTGCTTTTGAGCTAAAGCAAGTATAGCCAAAAAAAGTCGGATTTTTGGTAGCAATTACTTCCATCTAAAAGGTAGAATAGGTAGCAGAACGTGTTACCTGGAGAGGTGAGGTTCTATCGACCGTAATATTTTGGGTCATCATTTTATCGACGATAGTTTAGTAGTATTATATCTTTTGCTGATGTTAAATACCGTTCTTGCCAACGGCAAGTTAAAATTATAGTTGCCTAGGTGATCATTAAATCATATCAATTAAATGATCAAAAAATTAAATTTGAATCATCTATCTTATAGCGTTTTAAAAACCCTAAAAATTACAGAATTATTTTTTTTTTTAAATTCAATTCCAGACGAATAAATCAGCCAAGAGTTAGAATCAATTTGCATAGTCAACAATTTAATTTACTAATTTTTTTTTTGCCTTCAAGTCAACGCTTTAGACTTTGGGATTTATTGTAGAATGCCCCATATACATCGATACCAATGTCAACGATTTTATTAATAATTCATAAAAAAAAAAAAAATACAACCTGACCTAAAATTTAATTTAAATAACTTCAATTTATATTTTTGTTTTTTTTTTTTAACATCACAATATAAATAAATGAAATTTTTTTTTGCTAAAAAAAATTAGGGGGAATTGCAATAATTACTACAATTTGGACATGCGAAATCGAGGGGTATTTCGATGCGGCCCCCAACAACATGTATCAAGCCGATTGTAGTGTATAGGTTTTTCATGATTTCCTTCGGTCCATAATAGGAATCGGGTGTACAAAAGTGAAAAAGTAAACATCCATCACTGTCGCAAATATGAGCAGGAAAAAATTCGAATTGATGACACAAGTGACTGGGGGTAACCGTGTTCAAACTGGTCTTCGTAGACGAGTAAACATGTAAAACAATGTAATTTTTTTACATTTAAAAAACTTGTTGTTTTTTTTCTTTTTTCAACTTCTTACATGTTTTAATTTTTTTATTTGTACTTTTGTGTCCTTATTCTTCTACTGGCATTGTCCTGATTCGTCTTTATTCTACTGTTTTTCAACTTGATACTTCCGTGACAGTTCTTTACCTTTTATCTTCAACCTTGACTGTTTTTTCTTTTCTTATTTTTATTTCTACATATTTACCGATTCAAGTAAAATTTGCTTGTACAGTTTCTGATTGTCATTTAAAAAATCTAAGCTCTAAACAGTAATGTTGTATTTGTCTTGGCAATATTTAATATTAAATTTTTAAACTTTGTAAATGTCAAAAATGTAAGCGACGAGTTCGATTGCATTTAAATTGTTAAAACAACTAGGGAATGACTCTAAATTATCAAGCAATTTATTGACTTATCATAAATAAATTTCTATTTAAATTTAAATAAAAAAAAAAACCATAAGTTTGTTAAATAATTTCATCATCCATTATTAGACCAATCAAACTGTCGTATTTGTATCGCGAAACAAATGTCAATTGAGTCAGAAAATATATACGTAAGATGACTTAATATATAATTTGCCGAAAAAAGAAAAAAAAAAAAAGCTGCAATACGAGTTGTTCTCGGTTGACGTTAGCTTGAGTATTTGTGAAAATAAAACGGTATACATATGAAAAAAAAAAAAATAGTCAATGATGACGTGAAAGATCCAAGAAAGAGAAGGAGATATTTCGAAAAAGCATTAATAAAACATTAGGTCTTTGTTGGCGTTGTATCAATGTAGTGTTTATATTATCTTCTTTGATGTCGACATGTGAATTGGACAGATTTGTTATTCAGACTACGTACATAAAAGTAGTAAAGTCTTGTTTCTCTCTGTGTACTGATGAAATAAAACAAAAAAATATGATGAATAAAAAGAGCAACGAGTTGCAGCGATTGAGGGTTAAGGAAAATACCGACAACCTTCGGA
The DNA here is from genome assembly GCF_014905175.1 of Aphidius gifuensis. Lineage (NCBI taxonomy): Eukaryota > Metazoa > Arthropoda > Insecta > Hymenoptera > Braconidae > Aphidius > Aphidius gifuensis. The sequence goes on along the minus strand of NC_057791.1, from coordinate 18,854,996 downwards.
ATGAACCTGAATCGGGTTAACATCGACGAATGTCTTTATTTTATGTTCATCTGTCACTCAATACATTTGTATAAATATTGGCCCTATCAAAGTTCAATACATTTGCTCCATTGGCAAAATTTAGATAACCAAATTTTTATTTTTATTAATTTATTCTTTTAGTGTAAAGAAAATTAATGCAATTTTTTTTTTGCAAAATATATTATTTGAAATTAAATTAAAAAATATAAAAATTTGAAAATAAAATTGTTTTTATATATTAAGATTGTATGTTTTTTTTGCTATTGACGTACTGACCTTAGACAATGTAAAAAAAAAAAACAAAATATAACACAACACTGTTGGTTGATCACAACGAAATAAAAATCACTCATAATAAAAAAAAAAAAAAAATTGACACAATACTGTATTAATACACTGCATAACAAAACATGATAATAATAATAATAAAAATAAATAAAAAAAACAAGCTCCTTATTTTGACAGACGCTGGACGCAAGAGTCAGTATGTTTTTTTTTTTTTTTTTATTTTGTTTCTATTCAATTCGCCTTATATTATACTTCTCACTTTATTATTCAATTTAAATTTGGAAAAAAAATGGTAAAATATTGTTTTATATTTTTTCTGTTTACTCCAAAAAAATATATAGACTGTTAAAAAATATTAGAAATAAGTTGACATACCTTGAATGTAGACTGGTTTAAATTTATTTAATAACAAACCGATTGAATCGACATTTTCGTTGACAGCTTCCAAAAAAAAAGAAACTATATTTTGAAATTTAATTAACACTTGAAATCACTAAAAAAAAAACCCTAGTCATTTTATTCGCGCCAAATAAAATATTTAAAACTTAAAAACAATGATGGCCGCTGATTAATTTTTTTTTTTTTTTTTTATGCGTGGGAGACGTGTGCAATGGACGGGTTAAAAATTTGCCAAAACGGAGCATCTCACTGATATGAAAAAAATTGCTAATCACTCTTGATTTCAATCAATCCATCGAATATCCATATAAAATATTGAAGCCCCGACAATGAGCAACAATAATAATTAACTCTTATAATAAAATTGTAATTACAATAACCGATAATTCACTCCGAAAATATTTTTTTTTTTACGGCGTCACTTTTTTTTTTTTCACTAATTTTACTAAATACACTTAAAATACACTAATTTTCATCAAATAAAATATATCCACGGACTGTCGACTAATTAAACTATTAAATTAAGATATTTTTATAATTAATTTGCAATAATAATTAACAACAATACGACACTTACACGGAGCGATGTGAGGGTGCCCGGTGACAAAAAAAAAATGAATTGTCTCCCTTTTTATTTTTTTTTTTTTTTGCATAAGTGAGACAGCGACAGCGGGCCGTGAGAGAAACAAAGAGAAAAAAAAAAAAAAAAAACAATAGCTAATTTCAGGATAAACATGGATGACAATACATTACACATGCCAATAATGTAAATCATAAAAATAATTTTAATAAAAAATATAAGACTTGAGATATCATATTATGTTTTAATTAATAATTAACTTAGATTATTACCAAAAAATTATTTAATCGATGTTTATTAATTATTTTATTGTTTTTTTTTTTCTATTTGTTGATCGATAATGTCGGAATGACGCCATTATTTATTTAAATTTTGGTCAATTGTTTTTCCACATTATCGATAAAAAAAAAAATTATTAATTTGATATTTATTTAATTATTGGATTAAAACATTAAGCTCATTTTCTTAATTATTATTAAAGCTAATTGGCAATTGCTTATTTTTCTTATGCTATTTTTATTTACAATTATTTTGAATTTTGTAATTTGATTTTTTTCCTCTCTTTTTGTTTCTCTCACAGCCCGCTGTCGCTGTCTCACTTATGCAAAAAAAAAAAAAAAAAGGGGAGACAATTCATTATTTTTTTGTCACCGGGCACCCTCACATCGCTCCGTGTAATTGTCGTATTGTTGTTAATTATTATTGCAAATTAATTATAAAAATATCTTAATTTAATAGTTTAATTAGTCGACAGTCCGTGGATATATTTTATTTGATGAAAATTAGTGTATTTTAAGTGTATTTAGTAAAATTAGTGAAAAAAAAAAAGTGACGCCGTAAAAAAAAAAATATTTTCGGAGTGAATTATCGGTTATTGTAATTACAATTTTATTATAAGAGTTAATTATTATTGTTGCTCATTGTCGGGGCTTCAATATTTTATATGGATATTCGATGGATTGATTGAAATCAAGAGTGATTAGAAATTTTTTTCATATCAGTGAGATGCTCCGTTTTGGCAAATTTTTAACCCGTCCATTGCACACGTCTCCCACGCATAAAAAAAAAAAAAAAAATTAATCATCGGCCATCATTGTTTTTAAGTTTTAAATATTTTATTTGGCGCGAATAAATTAAACTTGTTTTTTTTTTTTTTTTCTCGTTGATTTCAAGTATTAATTAATTATTAAAAGGTTATTATTTTTTTTTTTTCAATATTCTCAATCGTAAAAATAAATTGTGTTTAGTGATATTTTGAGTGAATTTTATAATTTTTTATTTGGAGCTGTTTGTCAATAGAAACGTTGACTTAATTGTTTTGTTATTGAAGAAGTTTAATTCAGTCTACATCCAAGGTATGTCAACTTATATTTACTATGTGAATTTATATTTGAATTATCAAAACGTAAATAATAAATTGCGTTTTGGAGTTTTATTCAACATGAGAACGTTTGCATGTAAAAAAAAAGACAAAACAACAACACAAAAAATCCTGACACTGTCACTCCTGTGTCTTTCAAAACAAGAGGTCTTTTTTATTATTTTTATTATTATCACCATTATTTTGTATTTATTTTTTTTCTCGATGGTCAAACTGTTGTTTTTTTTATTTTATTTTCTCTCATTGTCTGAGGTCAGTATACATAACATAAAAATAACTCGATTTCAATTTATTTCCAAAAAAGTATTCTTGCGACTGAATCATCATATATTATTTTTCAAAATAAATTAAATAGTAAAAACCCTTCTAAATTATTTTCAAATAGACAAGTACAAATTAAAAAAAAAATATTCTTGCACACATTGAACTTGATAAAATTATCCCAAAAATGTGATTTCAATTTTTTTTTTATTCAACAAGATATTTAAACTGTAAATATATATCTGTCCGAGCAAACTTAATTTTCTTTGTATATATATTTCAATTTTTTATTTTGCTTATTGAAGAACCGCATGTGAGTTCTCTCATACGAATTTACGGTTCAGTGCAGTCTATAGCCACGATCCAGAACCTTGACTCTTCATTAATCACAAAATGTAGTATCAATGACGAACGGAGGAAACTGACGGGCGCAGGCGGGTGGTAAAATAGATACAATACACATATATTTATATACATTAATACACATACAGCATATACATATGACGTATACACCACGACGACTGACACGGATGCGGTTATTTCGATACCCCTTGGGATAAAAAGAGCCCTTTACATTTTTACTTAATAAAATAAAAAATATATAAACGAATATCAAAATGATATTTGACGAATGTTATTCAAATAAAAATAAAATAATTTAAATAAACGAACGAAAATTAAATAATAGCTATAGCTGATTAATTTTTTTTCTTAATTTTTAAATTAAACAAAGAAAATTTAAATATTTATAAATGTTTTTTTTTTTTTTTCATTTGTGTAAAATCTGATTAGATTAATAATTATTGTTGTTAAAAAAAAAAAAAATAGAGAATGCGAAAATGCATGACCCTTAAAAATTCATTCTGTAAATAACTCAAGATTTTGTTATCTCAACATCGGAGCATATACATTATAAAACATGCCACCTAAATATCAACAAGATATACACAAGAAACCAGGTAGCTTTTAGCTTTGTAAAATTTTATCATTATGGAATTTAAATATGATCAAAAAAAAAGAAAATATATATACTAAGTGTTGTTAAATATGTTTTTTTTTTTTTTTAAATAAAATTATTATTTTATTTTCTATTTTTTAATTTCTTTTCATTTGAAAATACCTCCCAATAAGACCAACAGGTGATTTAATATATCAACGAGCATCGTAATTCTCTACTGATGACATTAGCCACTCATCTTAAAAAGCGCAAAAGCGAAAATCACATTATCCACTCTCAAATTGTGCGTGCATATATATGTGTTTTTATTGGACATATATAAACATACATTTTATTATTATATTCTCGTGTTCATATATAAATATTTCTTAAAGACAAAAATTCTTTGGCTCTTTCGGTAGGAAAACAAGAAATTTATATACATAAATTACAATTTTTATTTTATTTTTTATCTCAAGTATTTACAGATTACACTGCTATTTCATCACCATCACACGATAAATCATTTTTTTTTTTTTTTTTTTTTTGTTTATGAGTTTAACCGTTAAACTGATATATTACAATTAGCTTTGATTATTTACGTGTTCGATGATAAATTTTAAATGATTCTATATTACTGTGTGGAAAAAATTTTTTTTATTACTTGGGATCGGTTTAGAGAAAAGCTAAATCACATGTGATTTAATTATTATCAGCTCCTGATTTAATATTTCGATAGTAATTCTTAATGGAGGTTTTTTTGTTGTCAAATTTTTGTAAATATTTTGCGTATAATGATCTATTGCTTGGTTCCCTAAAAAAAAATTATATTATCTTGGCTCTTTTTTTTTTTTTAGTTTCTTTAGTAGATAATTTTAAATTAATTCTAAAATATAAATTACTGTTATATCATGCTGCGAGTCACTGAATAATATCAAAATAAATCAATTTTATTTATTAAAATAAATCACGAGTATTTTTTTTCTATTTTTAGATCATTTAATAAATTTTTCATTGCTTAGAAAAAATCAAATAATTTTATTTTAATTATTAAAATGTAATGCAATTAAGTAATTAAACAGTATTTTTTTAAATTGATTGTAAAATAAAAACATCTTCGTGACATTTGATGACATTAAATCTCATCTCATTGACCTCATTACTTAACAAAATTTTATTCAAATAATAAACTATCATAGAAAATAGAAAAATGATTAATTTCGTCACAGTAAAGGTTACTAAAATCAACAACTAACATTCAATTCAACCCCAATCGCAAATTTCAAATAAATTTTAAAAATACACCACTTTATTTCTTAGTGACATAAAAAAAAATGAAATAAAGTTTATGGGTAAATTGTATTGTGACTTTGAATAATTTATCAAAAGTTTTAACTCTATCATTACCTACCTCAAGCTTCCTTTTCAATAAAATACGCCATGATTAATTGAATGGAAAATTCAAGGATAATTATGGTTTACTGAATGACAAACAGCTAAATAAAAAACACCTTCATCCAAGTGTTTATATATATTTATATTTTTAAATATATATATACCGATATATATATTTTGTTTTACTTGATTTTTTGTTTTATCGTTTTTTACAACATACCATTATATAATTACAATTTAAACTATATATGCATAATAATTATACGATCTTACACGTGTACAATTTTATTTTTTTTATTTTTTTAGATTAACGTATAGATAAGTATGCGAAATCGTCATTTTTAATTTTTATTATTATTAATTTATTATTGTTATATTTATTTATTTATTTTTATTCAATATATATAATATTGTGTATATTACATGGAATGAATGCAACATTCGAAGAAACAAAAAAAGGCTGCATGACTATAATACTTTGAGTTTAACTCTGACCACATCACACATTTTTAAAATTTAATTTTAAAATAAAACAATTTTATTATCTATAATTAAAATCAATTAAAAACATTATCAGAGAAAAAAGTTTGTTTTTTTTTTTTTTTTTTTCGTCACAAGTTAACATGTTTTAATAGATTTCTTGAAAAGAAAAAAATTTAATTAATGACTTTTTATCTTATTAAATTATTTTCGAATTTTCTATTGAAAAAAAAAACAATTTTTGTTATAAATTAACTAAATATTTAAATTATCAACAATACAATAAACAGAAAAATAAAATATAATTTAGAAAAATGCTAAAGAATAAAGATGATAAATCTTTGAGCAGAGACTGCTTCATGCTGAGAATAATTTTGATGATTTGATATCATTACTAAATCATAGGATTGCCAAATTAATTAATTAAAAATTTTTCATATTGTTTTGAAATGAATTTTCTTTATTTATGTGATATTACAAATTAAGTTCAGTAGTGTCGATTTGAATGAAAATTTTTTTTCTTTTTAATTTAGGCTCGTCAACTGCGAGCATTCTTATCAACATCAATAAAAATTAACAAAAAGAAAAAAAAAAAAATTGTATATAGATTCTATTGTCAATTCAATTTTAAAAGAGTTTTAATTTTTTTTTTCTTCATTCAGTTGTATCAAGGTAGTAACCAAGGTACTTTATAAGTAATTTTAGAAAAAAAAATCCATTAGATTTGTAATCAAGATGTCTATGTTACCTACAGACAATTTTTCAATGGCTAATTAATATACAATATTAGAAAAATTATTATTGCATCTTAATTATCTCTTTAAATTAATTTGATCTAATAATTTCTTTGTATTTTTAATCTTTTAGACTTGTGACATTTAATAGTAATTTCTAACTTCAAATGTTGATTCAATTTTGAATATTTTTAATTGATAATTAGACTGGGAAAAATTCTAAATACATTTTACAATTCGAGAGGTAACAATGATATTGACAAAATTATTATAACAAAGTACCTAAAGTACCACCTCAATTACATCACAAACTACTTGAGAAACTTGTTTGTTTTATTTTTTAAAATTTGTAATTTATTCTCTTCAAATATATTAGTGTATAATTTAGTTTAAACTTTTTTTTTCTTTAATTTATTATACATTTTTTATGTTAATAATCAAATTGGAAAAACAAGAAAAAAAAATAAAAAAACAAACTTGTTTCTTTGAACAATGCAGACAACTATATTTGACCTGTTGTCCAAGACAAAAAAAAAAAATTAATATTATCACCTTTCAGTGATATAAAGACAGTACGACAAAGCGTGCAATTTATAACACACACATCATTTCAAAACAACAAAAAAAAAATATCAAAAAAATAAAAATTATAACGAAACAAATAAAATTCCAATATCAACACTGGAACTCACAATAAAAAGTTTTATAATTTAAATTAATTTATATATAAATTATATATATTTATTTTATTAAACTTTTTCGTGAGAAAAATCAATCATCAACAGATTCACTCGCAATATATCCAAATGACACTAAGACTTTTATATATTCATAAATTTTTTAAATATTATTTATAAGTTATAATAACCACAATAATTTTGAAAAAAAAAAAAAATTATTACACTCTAGTGATAAAAGTAAGTTGAAAAAATTTTTTTTACAAAAGAAGAAAATTAAATTTAAAAAAAAAAAACACGAATTTAATTAACATTTTATTTAATTATAATTATTTTTTATTTTTTCATGAGGCCACATTGAAAAGTCGAACTCTTCTCAATTTTTTTCCTTCACAATTATAACTCATCTATTTTTATTTTTATTTTTTGTTGATATATATTCAATATAATTATTTACAAATGTTTTTTTTTAATTTTAAATTTCCTTGAATTTTTTTTTATATCATATACATTATGATCCCTGTATGTTTCCGAATTTGTTTTCTCGTATAACGCACAGTTTTTGTCTCACGATATAAAGTTTTATAAACTTGTAACTTAACTCAAAACGACGTTCTAAATTTTCTTTTAATATTCTGTTTTTCTTTTTTATTTAAATGTATACTTATATATTATTTAATTTTTAATGTTATTAATTTATTCATTTTTTTTTTCTTTATAATCTTAAGTATACGTCGATTTTTTTGTATCACAAATTACATCAAAATATGCGCTAATACGCATTAACATAACAGTCTAATTTGCGCACTTTTTTTTTTTGCATATATAGTTTTGCGTTTACAAATTATTCAGCCAATTAACTCAACAGCATTATCGGCCAATATTTTATATACCAAGGTTAAACCTCAGAGCTTTTAAAAAATCATTTACATTGTGATAAAAAAAAAAAAAAAAACAAATTTTTTCTTTTGCTTAAATCAATAAGCAAAGAAAAATTAATGAAAATTATAAAATTATAAAATAATCGAACCAGCACTATGCACAGACTAAATATATATAACACACATTTATATTTATATATATTTATATACATTTATAAATTTACAATAATTAATAAATGAGATTAATCAGTTTAAAATTCTTATTTTGGCCGAGAATACTTTGAGCAATGAAAAGCAGTATTTAAATTTTTTTAAAATTTATTAAAAACATTTAATATTTGAAATAAAAAATTATTTCTACTTTCAAAATAAAATAATAATAATATTTCTACAGAATTACAAGAAGAAGAAAAATAAGTACTGTCATTAAATGTATTCATATTAAATTTTTTTCTCTTCTTTTTTAAAACGAAAAAAAAAAAAAAATATCTATTATAATTAGTTTTCTTAAATCTAATGAGATTCGCTAAATCTCGCCCACTAAGAGAGACTCTTGGCAATAATATTATGTATTTTAAAAAATTTATTTATGTATACATAATTTAATTTCATTGCATTTGTTGTTTTAAGAAGTCTCTTTGGAGCACAGTACAGTTCCAAGTATTTGTACGCATTTAAAAATGCATATTATTGAGCAGAATTTTTTTTTCATTTAACAAATAATATTGTTGATGAATTTATTTTTTTATAAGGCTTTTTAATTTTCATTCAATTGCTAATGTCAGTTTGACTAGAAATGAGCACAGTTTCAATTTTCAAAACATCATGAAAATTATTTATCAGAATTTTTTCCAACAATAATATTAAAGCTGCCATATTTTTTAAAAATTAAATTTGTTTTTTGTTTCGATTGAATTGATTCTGTGCTCAGTACAAAATGAAACAGCAATATGTTTGTAATTTTTTAAATAAAATTAACAAACATAGAGATAAGTTTCTTGTAATCCATTGATTAGAATGTAAAGATGTTACTTGATGTTTTTTTTGATGATTATTAAAGCCTTAAAAATTCTGCTCACCGTACATACCCGGAAACCGGACAGAATGCGCCCCAAGCTCGGCGGGCGAGAACTCGTCCTATGTAGCCAAATGTGCAAACTGTCCTGGATGTGGTGCAAATTGATATGGATGTCCATAAGGTGACATATGATATGGTACAATATTCATACTCGCCATTTTATGTTCTTTCTTCCATTTCATACGTCGATTTTGAAACCATATTTTTATTTGACGTTCTGTTAAACAAAGTGCATGTGCTATTTCAATTCTTCTTCGTCGCGTTAAATAACGATTAAAATGAAATTCTTTTTCCAATTCTAATGTTTGATATCTTGTATATGATGTTCTTTGACGTTTTGTTTCACCATTTGCATTGACAGTACCTGAAAAATCACAAAATAAATAAATAAGTAATTTAATTTTACAAGAAAAAACATTTAAAAAAATTATAAATTTCATAGAATAAAATTTAAAAATTAAAATAGAAATTTTTAAATTACATTTATCATTCTTGTCAAATATGATTAATTTTTTATTGAGATATCAATTAATTTTCATTAATTGTATTTGTTATTGACAATTGAATGAAAAAAAAATTAAAGCAAATGACATATTGAATCAAGTAGAAAGCACTATAAGCAAGTGCACTTTCACCCACCAAATGATCGTATATATTAAAGTGTCAGCTCATTTAGAGCAACAGCGAAAATGCTATAAATATGACAACACTGGGTGCTCAAAGCAGCGTGAACGATTGCCACTCAAATGTATACACATTTTCCTCATATATTCGTATGAACAAACCGACGAATATAAAATTGAGCTTTCTAGTTAGAGGAATCCTTTGGACTAAGTTTATGCTCAAAAGATTACTAATGAGTTACAATTTTTTTTTTTTTTTTCTTTCTTCAAATTTTGTAGGTGAAAGCCAAGCGTAATGATCATGTTATCGCTTTCCTATTCATGTAGCACATCATGTTGTAAATTCAAGTTTTTTTTTTTTTATAAAAATTTCTATTAATAAAAAGCACAGTGTTTGTTTTTCAAAATTTAATACTATTTTTTTATTATTATTTAATAAATATTTATTTTTTTCTTCTACTAGTAATACCAAAATAATTTTTGTCTTGTAATAATGATAATAATAATTAATAATAATTGTTATTTAAATATTAATTGGCTGAAAAATTGAAAAAGAATTCATCAATCCAGTGAAAATTGAAGAGGAAAATTTTGAGTTGGAATTAATGAGAATTGAGTTGATTTGAATTGTTGTTGTTTTTTTTTTTTTTAATTTAATTACTCTGATGATTTTCAATTAAGAAAAAAAATTAATATTTTCAAATACCTGTAAATATAAATTGTTGAATAATGAAATATTTAAATTTTTTTCGACAAAATATATGCATTATGCATTTAAGTGACAGAAACAGAGTAGACTTTGTATTTGTTTTTATTTATATTTTTGGCGTTTATTTCCTTTCTTTGTTTCTTTGTTATATTCATCTTTATCTCTTTTTTCTACTCTGCATTCTATTAAGAGCGAGGCCCAGCACGAAAACGCTAGACACGACGTAAACGTGACATCGAGATGGCTGACACGACGACACGGCACCAGGCTTACATGCACCATGTTCCTTCCTATTACTTTTCTTCCTTTTTTTTTTTTTTAATTTTTTTTACCTCCCTCTCTATCTCTCTATATATATATTTTTTTATTTTTTTTTCATCTCATTTCATTCCACTCATCAACTTGTCTGTTCTCAGCGATAAATGTCTTGCTTTTTTTTCTCAAAAATAAAAAAAATATATATTTTTTTTTCTATCTATCTATCTATAATCTGTATATTAGTTTTTAGAATTTTAGGCATAGTCCAAACTATTAAAATCTTGATAAAATTATTTTCAAGACAACAATAGATTGTGTTTTGTCTTGAGAAAATTTGACTTGAGATTAAACTATGTTTATGTAATTTAAAAATAAATTTTTAATCCATTGATATTTTAATTTAAATAGTAGAGAAAATTTTTAGACTTTCCTTATATATTCTTGCTCAAAATTCCAAGTCTGATTCAAAAAAAAAAGAAATAATAAAAATAAAAAACACTATAGTTATTGAAAAAATTATATTTACTATTTTTTCCTAGATTTTACCTTGACAAATTAATGTCAAATGTAAATTAACAAATAAAAAAAAATAATTAAATTGACTGTAACATAGTGATTTAATTAATGAAAAAGACAATTGTAAACATCAACGAAACGAATAATAAAACTGATATTCATATAATAGCATTCATAAATGAGTAAATGACGTAATAGAAATATTTAAAATATTTACAATTGACACAGAACAAAGCATTGATACGTGCACAGACGACATGTACGTATTATTCTGGCTCTTGGCCAGTCCCAAATTTTTTTTTCCTCAGATTGAAAAGTTGATATATATTTATGGCCAACCGATTACGGAAGGAATGACTAGATCACATGTACAAATTTAATTTTACCTCATGCCACTGGTTTTTTTGTGTGTGATGTTTTTCTCTTTGAATTTTCATGAAAAGAAAATATACATATTTAATACATAAAATCATGGAAATAATGAATCACATGTTATCCGTATGTGTCGCTGTAATGTCACTTATTTGCAATTCGAAAACTTTCAACAGCTGCAGCATTTAAAGATTACGTAGTAGAGATTATAATGTTTATCTATATATCTTTAGACTATTCATTTTTTTTTTTTTTCTTTGTATTTTTTTTTTAAGAATTAAAGAAATGTTTTTACGGTTTTATGTGTGTATATTATAAAGAGTAGAATAAATCGTCCCTGGAAATAAAGTCGAGTCAGAATAGAGACCTACCCGTGTTGCCATCCATCAAGTGTCATTCACAGTCTGATCGACATTCTCAGTCATTCAAGTCTCAAACGTAACCAACAATCTCCCAATGCACTTTATTTATTTTTTTTTGCATCACAACATTAAATGAAACAAAAAAAACAACAACAAAAATACCATCAAGCAAATATAACATATTTTTTTTTTTTTTATCTGAATTTATAATTCACATTGATTATCATTTATCAATTAAATTTTATAAATAATTTTTATTTTTTTGAATTAAAATAGTTGAATCAAGGTTTTTAATTTTTATGCAATTTAGTAAAATTATTATTTTTACGTTTATAAATTAATAAACTTATTAAGTAATGGACAAAATATTATTTAAAAAAAATAAATAAACTCATGATTTTATAATTCATTTAGCCGGTTTATTTGAGTATTAAATTTAAAATCTTTTTACATTGATTTTTTAATATACAAGATGAAAAAATTCCAATAAAAATTAGTATGCTTGCATAGTAATTGTAGTCCATGTAACGTATTCAAAAAAAAAAAAATGATTATGCTGCACAGTAATTTTTATTGGACTTTTTTTTTGGTAATTTTCATTGGATTTTAGTAAATTACTGTGCGAGCATGGTAATTTCCATGATTTTGAAAATAAATAATGTATTTTTTGATTTACCAAAAAATATAAAATAAAAAATTTACGAATAAAATTTGAAGATGTAAAAGAATTTTTTTGATATGGTCAAGTTGAGCTGTTTTGCCCCATATATAGATACAAATATATAATTGTTTATTCATTCAGATTCGTGAGACGAACACTGATCCAATGACGTTTTGTTACTGGGATATTAATGACTGTATTTTCCAAAGAGAAATAAAACCACATAGTCGACTGGTGAAGTCTGATACTTATATGCATCCGAGAGCATGTCACAACCTGGCTCCGACGGCATCAACAATTTGTGTTTAAAGGTCAAGCACAAAAAAACCATCACCCCTGTTTTTATTTGCAATTTTTTTTTTTTCCTTGTAATATTTTATCGTTTCTTTATTTATTTGCGTACAATATAGCAATTATTATTTATTATTTTTTTCTTCATATCAAATATCAATTACTAAGTGTAAATTTATATCGTTAATAATGGCTAACTTGAATTTAACTTAAGCAATTAATTATTGTGCAAGTAGAATAGATTTTAAAGTTAAAAAAAAATGAATTAATTGATATTTAAAATTGAAATCATAAAAGGTGTGCTAAAATAAATTCAATATTTCAATTTGACAATATTTAATGATGAGAATTATTCAATTTAAAAAAAATATAATATGTTTTTATTATTAATATATATGAATGTGTCAATTTCAATTTTCCATATTATGCTTTCTAGTTAAATATGTTTTACAAAATCCTTTACAAATACGTTAAAATATGTGTACCTTCTCTTGTAAATCCCATCTTGGCTGATGTATCTTTCTCACTTCTTGAAGATGTTATAAAGCCTTGTGTGTGATCACTAAGACTATTTTATTTATAACCCAACTGAACAGGGGTATCGTATGTTCATTTAAAAGTATGTTTCAATCTAGGAACGCCCCCAACACACCCAACACTTTTGTACTCTCATTCAATCTTTATATAATAAAAATAACTTACTAAATACTTTGAGATAATATTTTATTTTTTAAATATATGAGAATAAAATTATTGGTATATTCAAGATTAAAGTTTTTTTTTTTTAAACTTGATTCAAATTGAATATTTTTTATTTCAACATTGAGCCCCAATTAAAAACAATCATGGCCTAGCATCAATTTTATTTTTTATATTAAATAATAATTTTTGTGAATATTTCTTGATCTGGTAAATTTTATTTTTTTATTATAATTTAACTGTTGGTGTTTAAAATTATCCAAACAATTTTTTGATAAAATATTGCTGATTTATTTTTTCCACGAATTTAAATGCTTGCCCAATAAATTTTCGATTGGATTCCAAAACTATTTACCAAGTTGAGTCATCCCAGTTCAAATCCATTTGGGGTCCAAAGCCATGTTGGGAAAATTTTCTCTTGACTGTATAACATGTGTGTAATTTTCTAGTCTTGGTTCGTGCATCTGTTTAAGTTAACACAAATTTTTTCCTTTCTATTTTATCGCTAAACCTTGCTACGATACTGAATTGATCGACCAAAAAAAAAATACAACCAATTCAGTCACGTTTTAATCATCGATTTAAATTTACAAAAAAATATCAATAGAGAAATTTATATCCTATTATATATTTTTCAAAAAATATCTTACTCAAAAAAATACAAAATTTAAATTCGAAAAATCAGTTAATGAAGAACTCAAGCTTATATAAATGTTTGCGGCTTTAAATTTTTGTAAAAATATCTATATGAATATGAAAAAGTATATTATATTTTTCTGTCATTGTCATAATAGAGTCATTATTTTTAACAAAAGCAACATTGAGTAGAGAAATTTATGTGACAGCTTAACAAGAGCATTATAAAAAAAATAAAAAACAACCTCAAATAGCACACCATAAAATATCATGGGATTCGGTTACGAACAAAAGCAACAAAAAGATTTAGAATATGCTATGGGTTTGAGATATATGTACTCAATGAAGTCATATCAAACGAAAGTAAACTAAGGGGAAGAAAAAAAGACAGATAATTATTATGTTTTGATCATGTATTGCCTCATGAAAGAAAAAAAAAAAATATTGATATAGATCAAAATGGATCATAAAGAGAGCAAAAAAAAATCCGCGAAGAAAAGTGATATAGTATATTTTATATACACACTTATTTTAAAATTCCATCGTTATTATTATTTTTTTTTTTGATATTTATTATGATATATAAACTATTAAACCACGTGAGCTCGTAAATTTTCGACATTGAGCTTTGCAAAAGACTATCCAACTTGGAGGGTCCTCTATTCCCAATTTGGAATGACATGCGGTCTTTTAACACACAAGAATCAAAGATCCCCATATTGGATTGTATGGCATGCTGTAAAAGTTAGAGGTTCTTCAATGCTATGTTCTGCAACAGGCGTCTTTATACTTGCTTTTTTATTTTATTTTTTTTTTCTTATTTTTTGAACCCTCTAGGAATTCAAACCCCGCATGAACACATGTCCTATCACGATTGGTTAAATTCGTAATCACAATCACAACATTTTCAACAAGCCATTTTGTATATTTAATCCCACACATTATCACCAATGTACAGCTGATGTATTATATAATACAAAATTACATACATTTTAAATAATAATATATATTATTTATATGTATCAATATAAATTTTAACAAGTAAATTAATAATAAATTTTTTATCAAAATGCAAATATTAATTTACAATTTTTATATAAATTGTAAATATTATTATTATGAATTTTTTCATTGAAAAATATTTTATCAAATGCTTCTGATTTATAATGAGATAAAAAAAAAAATATTACAAGATAAAATTCTAACTTGGAATTATGATTTATTATACAGCTAATCTGTTTCTAGTTTTTTTTTTTTATATAATTTATATATTACGTGTAAACATTAATTTATTTACACGACAATATGTTATTAATTTTTTGTAATAATTATCAGAATTTTATAAGACAGCTATTTTTGAATAAAATAATTTTCACGTATGTTGTCATGCGTATAAGACATTAGGGTCATTTATAATCAGCTAATCATCAAGTGTCCGACCCACTGGTCATTGACTTTGATATAAAATTATATTATTGATAATTTCGTAATGAAATCCAAAAATAATTTTAACTTATCAAGACTGTATAAATTAACACACATATTATTTAAAAATATAATACATTTTTGTTGTTGGTTTCTTTTAAAAAATACCACATTAAATTACCACATTATTTTTGATTAAAACATTAAATTTAAAGAAAAAAAAAAAAACAAATTATGATTGCATTTAAAATTGAGTACATTTTGTGGTGCTTTACATATCTGACAAACCTGACTGTCGTTCCTCTTTTTGCCCGGGCCAAAACTATAATTAGATTCATCTTGTTCTTTATCGAAAAAGACCCCGTCCCAGATTCTTATTTCAATTATGAATTAGTTCTCTCACAAGTCAATGTTTTATTTTTTTCATCATGCTCACAGTATTTGTTTTTTTTTTTAAATTTAAAAGTTGATCTTCTCATACACTGTACGAGAATAAAAAGTTGATACAGAAAAATCAAAATGAAAAATAGACCAATTGACAAAAAAAAAATAGAAAAAGATAAAAGTATACAAATATAAATAAAAAAAAAAAGAATAAAAGTATCCTAGTGTCACTGATACATATTCACGAAATCTGACAGATGTACTCAGTATTTTGTTTTTTTTTTTTTTTCATTTTATTTTGCTTCTCAACCAGCTAAAATCTTCCGATTTATCAAATGTCACTCTTTAGACCCTTTTCATCAACCTAAATTTTTCAAATCTTCGTTTTCCTGTGTGTCTCATCACCTTTTTTATTTATTTATTTTTTTTTTTTTTCAAGTAAAAACGTTTGGTACGAAGCCGCCATCTCTGACGTATTTTATTTCGGCATGATTTTGACCTTCAAATCGAATGAACATTGTTGATGGTTTTCTATTGTTTGAAAATATATTCAAAGAAAATTATATAAAAACCTGCATTCGTCAAAATGGTATTGTGCAAGATTTGTTAATTTTTCAAAAGCCCTTTTTTTCGGTAAAATTTAAAAGAATAACCTTCAAAAGAAACATACTGATAGACTAGAAAGGGTTTTGGCTTTTGATGTAAATAAAGGATAACGAGGGTATAAGATGTCCTTCATGCTTTATTTTGTGTTGCAAAAAACTATTAGTAACTTCCGCAAAATATCAATAGGTTGAATAATTTTACCAAAGAAAAGGCTTGAACAGGAACAAATTGGAGCATTTAGAAAATAATTCTTGTAATTTTTAAAACACGTTGGAAATTATTGCGTTTGAGTATTTTTTTTCTTTTTTTTTTTTTCGCAATAGACTACCTACTGTTAAAACTACTTGGAAAAAAAAAAAAAAGATAAAAATTTATAGTATTTTAAAACTATGCTTGTCGTTAAATTTATTATGTTTATAGTTATCATGGACAGCAAGGGGAGCATTTAGATTTACTATGTGGCATGATAAATTCAACAATAAATATAGTAAATGATTTTTATTTTAATTTTTTTAAAAATATCAGACCACCTATAATGAATTTAACTATATAAAATAATAATTTACTATATTTATATGTGAAAATTTATTATACATAAAATACCAACTGTATAATATTTTTTAAATAATTAAAAATAATTTTATTTTAATAATAAATAAATATATATTTTTAACATTTAAAAAATAATCTTTCTTTTTATTTATTTATTTTTTTTTGAAATTCTATTCCTATTTGTTATTTATTTACTTTAATTTTTTCGTTGTCTAAAATTAAAATTATTTTTTCTTTATATTAAATTTTCAATTTGATAAATATATAAGAGAAGAATAATTATTATAGTTATTAAAATCGCTGTGATTTTTTATAACCAATTTGTGTAAGTAAAAAAATATTCTAATGAAATTAATCGTTAGAATTATAATTATAATCGGAATTTCATTGAGCCGACGCAGTAAATCACAGCGGAGATGCTACCAACGCGCATATGTACAAATTACTTGAACAAAAAAACTCGTAAATACATGCATAAACACATAAATCTCTTCTTTAAAAATTGTTTTTCTATGTGCAATTACATTCTTCAAGAAAATGCATTGCAGGTAGATCAGAAATTAGCTAACCTTTGAGCTGAAATCCATCTTGTTTTGCCTATTGATTTTTAAATATTTACAGAAGCTCTTGATGAGTCAACCTCTAATTATATATTTCCACTCAAACAACAATTTTAATAATATATATAAACACATATGATTTTATGAGGTGTCGATGTATTGAAATATCATCAATTCTCAATCAAATTTATTGAGAGAATAATTTATTTAAAAATAACTTATTCATTTGTAATTTTATTCATTTATTTTAATATTAATTTAAATAATAAAAAGATAATAAATTTTTTTTTTAATATATTGTTAATTTTTTTTATGGTTATTATTAGCTAATAAACTATTTATAAATATTATTTAATTTATATTTATATAAAATAAACAGAGAAGAATATTGGAATATATTAAAATGCAAAAAAAAAAATTTATGGCTTTTTTTTATATTGTTTTTAAAATATTAACTTAAAAAAAAAAAAGGAAATTATTATTTCTAACTGGAAAATTAGATAATAGAAATTCTTATATATTTGAATTTTTTATTTAAACTTTTTTTAGTATCTAAAAAATTTATCGTTCCATAGTGTTTTTAAATGAACAATTTTAATTCATTTTTATTTATCCGACGGCGTAACGTCTCGACTCTTAATAAATTTAACGAGCCACAATAAATTATCAAAAATATATTTTATTTCTTTTTATTTGTTTGCAGTTTGAAGTTTCTACTTTTGCAAAAATCTAATGATATGAAATTTAGCTTATCCGACATTTTGTAATTATCAAAATATCAAAAGTTTAATAATTTTTTATCCAAAACAATTGTTTATTTTTTATTGAAATAATTTTTTTAAAACACAATTAAAATTACTACATTGTTGTTATAATTTTTACTTGATATTAATATCAATTTTATGTTCGTCCAAATGACAATTTAAATTGGACTAGTTTACTACCACAGAGTATTTTTTTTTTCGAAATTTCTAGGCAGATTTAACACATGGCCCAATACTCAAAGAAATAAATTTTACATTTTTTTTTTTTTTTTCAAAAGAAATGCATACTTTTGCACACATGTCCTTTGAGAATTTAAATTTCTAAATAAGAATTCAAAAATTTTAATGTAACTGCTGGTGGTCCCATTTTGAAAGGCAAATCTTTGGTGTAATTTAAGTAGAAAGAAATTTAACCACGATCAAGATGTTGCATAATACCGTTTTGAGAAATTTAAAATGGACTTAAATAATTAGTTCAATAATTACTTAAATGCAATATAAATATACATAAAAAAAAAAAGCTAAAATTATCCTCATAACTTATGATTCAGTGACTGAAATTAAAATGAATAAAAAAAAAAAAACAACAACAACAACAATTACCATATAAATTGTTTTTTAAAATCTTTGGCCCTTGATTTAATTTCCTAACATTTTTGATTTATATTTATAATATGTGTTAAATCATTTTTTGCTGATAATGATAAACGCATAAATAAAAAAGTAATAATATTAATAATTAAACTTACTTTGACCAATATGAACCCTTTTCATCCAAGGATATATTTGTGGTGGATTACCACCACTTGCATTTCCTTTATTTGATGAATTATTTCCAGTACTAGAAGTACTTGAAGTAGATGATGCTGGTGATGATGCTGATGATACTGTTGTTAATGTTGTACTGCTTTCACCAATAACCCTTGAACTACCACTTGGTGGTGATGATCCTGATGCTGAAATTGATGGTCTTGATGATATACCAGATGGTGATGTTAAATTTAAATTTGCTTTGCTAGTACTAGCTTGTGGTGTTGGACTATTTCTTGATGTTGATGTTGTTAAATCTTGTGGTGATGATACACTAGTGGAAGACGTTGAATCTGAGTACTTACAACTTGATGTTGATGGTACAGATACTGTTGTTCCAGCTTGTAATAATGGAGCTGTTTGATCTGGATGTATTAATGATTGTGGATGATGTTGTTGATGATGTTGTTGAGCATGTAAATTGTGTTGTGTTGTTGATGTTGTATTTATTCTTGGACCTGGTTGAAGTTGTGTATAGTCTATCATTCCTGTTGGTGGTGGATGTTGCATTCCAGTTGCTGGTGTTGCAAATGGATGTTGAGGATAGTGTTGTTGTGGTGAATAACATGGTGTTGGATATCCAGTATTTGCTGGATTTGGATTGTAGTAATCACCTCCAGCTGGTGATGGTGCCTGTAATGGCTCACTTGGAGAGGTTGGATTTGGTCGAGTTTGTTGTTGTTGTTGTTGGGCCTGTTGGCCAGCATAACATGATGCCAATGAATTCACAAATTGATATGAACTCATTTTTTTTTTCTTTCGTTTTTTTTTAAATTTTTAATTCAACTATTTAATCTTTGTTTAAGATTTATATGATCATAAGTATTTTATTTATACACTTACGATCATCTTAAGCAAATAATAATTTATTGCTCATTTATTAAATTGTGTCATTTTTAATTTTTTGTACACTCTATGCTCTTTTTTGAAATTATCTTTTCATCAGTACTTTTTGTTATAAATATACATCAATAGATGTGTCGTGTAATTTGTAAATAAGGTAATAACAAATAAAAATTATAGTACAATTTATAATTCAAAATTTGACTAATGAAGAGGACAAAACCGGTAAATAGTTGAAAAAAAATAATTTGTTTTTTACAAGCGCCACGTGGGTATTACAGTGTCGAAAGAAACAGCTATAAAACTGTCTTCCGCTTCTTTACGACCTTACCGGGTGCAATTACCCACGGGGAACACTGAGGACCCGGCACGTTTCTACAACAACCGTCTGGCACGGGCCCTGTCCCATTGAGGAACACATCGATGTTAATCACTTTACAGTATATATTTGTAGTTGTTGTTTTTTTTTTTTTCTTTCTTTAAATCTATTATTATTTATATTTTTATTTCCAAGCACAACTAGTTAACGCCAAATTTAAACCACCTCGTTTGTTTTGAAAAATCACCAGTCAATAAATTTAAAAAACTAAACATAAATAAATTTAAAAAAACCAAACAAATCAACAAGGATGAAAAAAAACTAAACATAAATCACTCAGATTAACACAAAATCACAGATCCAACAATCAATTTGAAATAATTGATAAACTCCGATAACGCATTGAACAAAAAAATAATTTAAAAAACAAAATCTTCTTTTTTGTAAAAAGAGAAAAAAATATATATAAATAAATAAATAAATAAATAAACAAAAAAAAAAAAAACACAATGAATTTTGAAAATTAAAACAAAAATAATAAATTAATATAATTATAAATTGGATACTGATAGTAAGTTACTCAAAAAATGTATTGTTTATAATATTTGAGCTTTTTTTATTTAAGAGTATTTCCTTGACGTTGTGCAGTTTGTGTTGCGTACGCGTAGGGAGGTGGTATCGTACTGAACCACCGTGATCCTCGTAGCCGGTGCGGTAGCTGTCACGTGCCCGCGCTGCGTGTCAGAAGAACCGACCAATCGCTATCGTTCGTCAAACCTTGATTGGTCTCTTTTTCTTTTACTCTTTCTCGTTCATAGCTTGAACATTGGAGTTTCCCCTCTCACTGTTTAAAAATTTTTTTATTTTCCAAGGCTCCAGACCGTCTTCACTATCTTCGGTCATCAACTTTGTTTAGAATTTTATTTTCATGAAAAATCAGCGTGAGTAGGATGGATCTTTTACCTATAGTTGAGATGAACAAAAAAAAATCAAAAAATACCGACCAGAGTTAGAGGAGACTACTCTCGTAAGATGAAAAAACTCCGGAAGGGGTAAACATTTTACATGATGCTTAGAGAAATAGTGTTGGTGATGTTTGATATATTAAAGTGGGGAATTTATAAACATATCTAGAATGGAGATATTCGGGAGCCGACCAGTATATAGTTTATTTTATGGAGGGGCCAAAGAGGGCTTATCAAAAATTCTTTGCCTTGTCCTTCAACAGTCAAAACTATATACTTTGTTGATGTTACATATCTCCTAGCGACGGAGAGTGTGCGCTCTCTTGTCTTTAATTATTATGATTTACTTTTTATCTTTATATTCGTGCACGTGAATAAACGGAAATCATTTCTAGGACAAGGGTAAAAAAAAAAAAAAAGGAGTACGACTCAAAATTACGTCAGCCGTAGATGGTCAATTATTAAAAAAAAAAAAAAACAATAAACTAGTTTGAAATATATTTATCATCTTTGTCATTTCTTTAACAAAAATATATTTGATGAATTTTTTTTTTTTTTGTTTCATTGATTCATTTATTATTTGAGTTCCGCTAAAATATATACTATTAATTTTGCTTACATCCGGTTTTTGTGTACCAGTAGTACGACTGTACATTTGCAGATACTGAACTGTCACAATTTTAATAATTCCATGTAAAAAAAAATAGTGTTAATGAAAAAAAAAAAAAATCTTTTTTCTTTAAATTAACAATTTATCAAATTTTTAAGTTTTTAATTTATATTATTTATTTAAATAATAAAAGCAAGTTGCAAAAGTTTTTTGAATATTTTTTTATTTTATTTTTGATCTGTTAAGAGTTGTTTTTCATATATGAGTTTTAAAGTTGGGATAACACATATTGAACTATAAAAAAAAAAAAGAATAAAAAAAAAAAAAAAAGTATTCACATAAGTTAGCTGACGCAGACCAGAGCTGACAGTTTTATGTGAGTTTGATAGCCTCTTGGGTACAACTACATAGATCCCTTTGGATTCTACTACTATACTTCTGAGCAAGTGCGACAGAGTTTAACCGCACACTCTATGTACGCACCCCGTACTCTTTATATTATCCCGCATGAATTCATACCTGTTGCCCAAACTGGAGACAAGCTCTAATCTTAATATTTTATTAATAGCTATTAAAAGCACATTATCAAGCTATTATTATTTCCAAATATAAATCAATTATATCAATAATTGAATGCATATACTTTTTTATATATGACAGCATTGATTTTTTTATTCATGGATAATTTAAAAATTTAATTTTTAACACAAGTACCTAGTATTGAAGCCTGCAAGTTCTGGCAGTTGATGATTTTAGATTTACTACGCATGCGTATTTTAGAAAACAACAAAAAAAACTATATTTTGCTAAAAATGATTTGAAAAAAAATAAAAAAATTACTTTACGAATACAAGGTGAGCCGAAATTTGTAATTTTTGACACCAGTTGCACAATGTACTAAAGTTCAGATGAGTTTATAAAGTAAGATAGAAAATATAGGTGCATGTGCATATATCTTCATGGAGGCAGTCGAGGAGGCGGAGCTCGATTATTATCTCCTAAGATTTATATGTTGCGAATTTTTTATTTTTATTTCAATTTTTGTTTTTTATATTATTTTTTTTTTTTCTATATAAAATAAAAGAAAATAATCAATCCGTGAATTAACATCAACAAATAAATACAGTAGAATGATTGTACATGCTTATAAATTTAAAAAAAAAAAAAAATTGTCTAAATTATATTGAGACATTTATAAAGAATAATTTTTTTTCTTTTTTTTTATGAATATTTTGTTTATTTTGTTTTATAAGTACACTTAAAAAGTAGTATCACGACACTCAGGGCTTTCGAATGATATTTAAAAAAAATAAAAAAAAAAAGCTTCTGCATTTGATCACCAGATGTGGTAAGTGTGGCGGTTCTTGTTGAATTCAGTTGAATTGACTACTGCGACCGCCCCTGATTTCTCCTTCTTGATCAACATTTTACCCCACCTTTTTCCGGTCATAGATATTATTCCCCACTTTGTTAAAAGTGCCTTTGAGGCAAACTTGCTTTAAACTGGCTCTATCTCTTCTACACCATAAAGTTGCTGTGCTTTACACAAACGTCAGCGACAGTGGCAGGTTCAACTCTCTTTTTTCCTTTTTTTTTTTTTCATATAATTTTTTTTATTAATTATTTTCTTTTTAAATGAACAGCTCTCTTCTTTTTTCATCTTTTTATATATTTTTATTTTTATTTTTACTCATACGGGATGATGGGGTATAAAGTGTAGAGGCAAACGAGTGTATGCTGCGATTATCGGTGTCTCGTGATAAAGTGATTATTTTACTCTCCAATGTTGATCATTACAGTCGCTTTTAATATATATGTTTTTTTTTTTCAATTCTACAAAAATTAAGATTATTAATTGTATACTAATCTTTGTTTGTAATCTTTGAATAAATTAAAATTACATTTTTTTTTTATTTGACAAAGAATCTCGTTTATTAAATATTTCTTTACATTTTTCTAATTTTATTTTTTTAAACTATGAAAAATTTATTTCCATTCAAGCAATTATCAAGGAATAATCTCAACCTTGCGCAGGATTTAATGTGTGTCGAATTTAATGTCTACGTTTTGGATCCCCTAATGCAATAAGAATGAGAATCAAGTGGTTCTCACATTATTTTTTTAAATCACATAGAATGCATGTATTTTCCAATTTCTTTATCAGTGTTATAGGTTCTAATTTTTTCTATCCAATGCCCTTATTTTTTCCTCACAATCATGACGATAAACTGAAAAATCCATGAGAACATTGAAAAAAAAAAAAAATGAACGGATATATTTACAATTTAATATTTAAAAAATCAAAAAAAATTGTTACATGGTTAGATTCGAACCCACAACTTCAGTCTACCGGATGAATGCTCCGGCCAATGCGCTATGGGAAGTGAGCACTCTCTTGTATATATTTAAATTTATTTTTAAACCAAAAAGGGGAAAAAAAAGTACATGAAGCGATCACACTTATGGATATTAAAAAATTATAAAAGAAAATAAAAAAGGCGTGTCTATCGCTTAAGGCTTCTTATTATCCTCGTTTCCTGACCATGAAGTGTAATAATAGCACTTACAATTGCTAATCGTTTTTTTTTTTTTTTCAAGTCTCATATGAACAAGAATATTAATATGAAAAAACTTGATCGAATAAAATCAAGTCATATGCAATTGTTTTAAATTATTCTATCAAGTTGAAAAACAATTTTTTTTTGCTGTACATAAATGAAGAGTAAAGTTATTTCCTATGGGACTCGAACCCATGATTAGGGCTCTCGAGGTAACTGCCTCAACAACTTGGCAACGTATGAACATTTTAAAAATAAATATTTAAATTTTGTTAAGTTTTTATAGAGTGTTTACTTTGTCTATTTTACATACCGTTTAGAATCAATATATTATAAAAAAAATTATGATTGATTTAGTTTGATTAATTCATGCAGGAAATTAAAATAATTATGACAGCTAAATTGACTCTAAGATGTACAGTTTGATTCTTAAAAAAATAAAATAAATATAAAAAAATAAAATATAATAGCATCTTAAAAAAAAAAAAAATCAAATATGTATGAGAAAAAAATATCTAAATTTTGTAAAATATTCAATTTAAAAAAAAAAAGAGTAAAAGTGTTTACAGGGTAAAAAAAAAAACAAAAAGTCAATAGTACTTCACGAGCCAACAATGATGGATTGTCTAGTACTATATGAGAAAGTCTGTCAAGTCCAATATCGACCGTCACTGTCGTTCTTTCAGACACCTTTCCCAGTCTCTTGATCCACTTCTCTTCAAGTGACACCGTTGTGGTTTTACTTCACTTTATTTCAGTTTTACCATTCACCTCCACTTGTCAGTCTAACCGAACGAACTCAAATTTAATATATTACTTATAGATAATATGCTTCGTGTTGTTAATAATACTTGTTTCAGTTGAAGATTATAGTTTTTTTTTTCCTCAAATTTTAAACTTTTTTTTATATCAATTCACCAAATCTATTAATTAATTTGACAAACACAAGATTTGTGAATTTTAAAAAATTATTTTAATAATAAATTTAAAAAAATCTCTACTAGATAAAAATTAGGATTTGGTTTTATCAGTTTATGACTGTGTTGGAAGAAAAAAAAATAAGGTATATATATTTTTTTTTGAGGTAAAAAATTAACTGGTCAATCAGTAATTAATAAAAGTAATTTATTGCAATACTTAATTACATTAATACATAACATTCTTACATTCATTCATACAAATACTAGCTTTGCAATCATTCATCTTTGTTCCTTCTTCGTCGATTGGACTAGTATTCTCACTTAAATTAATTTTTTAACTAGATGCATATCAAAAATATAATTTTAAAAATTGAAGAGCAATGTTGCAAAGAGTGTTATTCAATAAAAATTATTTTTACAAAATTAATAGCTGTCATTGTATATTAAAAAAAAAATAATAAATTCCACGTGGTTTTAATTTTTTTTAAATTATGAATTAGCTGAAAATCAAACTTTACTGTATGTTAATTGAAAAATATAATTTTATAAATTTAAATTGTCGACGGGAATATTTTTTTAATCGGCTGATCAATTTTTTTTTTTTTATACAAATGCATTCAGTATAGTTAAAAATTAATTTTCACTTATTTAATCTTACAAAGAACTAATTTTTTTGTTATTTAAAAAAATAAAAAAAATATAGAAATCAGTGAGGTAATAAGTCAGATCGACAATACCAATTGCTATTTGAACCAAGTCTCTAAAAAACATTTAAGTTTTTTTTTTTTTTTCTTAAAATGTTTGGCATTATAAAAATAATCATCAAAAAAAAAATGTATTATTATAATTTTCACTTGATTGCCACAAATTACACGAGTTTTGCTTTCACATTGTTAATTAAAATTAAACAAAAAAAAAAAAAAAAATTATTTATTCTATTTTCTTAAAATATACGTATACTATCAGGCAATTCCAGTATGTAAACTATTTTTATAATCATTTTGTGTTTCTAAAATTAAATATAGCTGCATCACAAAATTACTACTACTACTACTTTTTTTTCACTGTCAAAAATTCAAATTATAATTACTTTTGAACATTTTTCTCTATAAAATACATGAACCCCCTGTTGAAAAATAAAAAATATAAATTCTTCTGAATATCAAATCAAGTAAAAAATTTTATTTAATTGTTAATAAACAATTAACATTAAAAAAATTATAAAATAAACTTTTTTTTTCAATTCTAATTTTTAACATTTATTTTAAACAAAATAAATGTAAAAATTTTCTTCAAATATTTACATATATATTTTCCATTCAACTGTGCAAAATTCAATATTATTTTAAAGAACTAAAATAATGTCTTCTCAAACATTGACTAATTTAAATAATTCACAAAAATTATAATTAAAAAAAAAAAAAAAAAAAAAAAAATCTCAGAAAGCAGTTGGTATTTTCATTACTTATAGAAAGCTGAAAAAAAAAAAAAAAAATTAATTAATCTTTGCTAAATTCAATCGAAGACAAAAAAAAGAAAAAAAAAAAAAGAAATTTGATGGTCAGATGCTCAGTATAACGGTAACTCATGAAAGCATCATGGACTGTTTGGTTTTGTATTTCTCATAAATCATTATGATCACGGCAGGCAAGCTCTGTTGTGTGTTGTTCATTTCCCTTCTTTCCATGCAACCCTCAATTTAAACACTATTGTTATTTCGCCTTATGAGTGTTCTTGGGGTTCCAACTTTAGCTGACCATAGCCTGGCCCATGTATCTGCGATTGTAGATGCTCTTGGCCTTGATACAAATGCCCTTGCTCACGTTGATGATAATTTTGATATGTTGAATTGAATTGCTGATGATAATATGGCTGTTGTTGCTGTTGTTGTTGTTGTTGCTGTTGCTGTTGCTGTTGAAGTTGATGCTGATTTTGTAATTGTTGTTGCCATAGTTGTTGATGATACTGATTTTGATAGTGCCAATTGTTCTGATACAACTGATTTGATTGAAGTGCTCTTGAATTTTGATTTGGTGATGCTAAGTCCAATACATCGTTATTAATATCATCACTTGTTGAACTCATGTTCAATCCTGGAAATGTACCACTTCTTTTAGCTTTCATTCTTCTATTTTGAAACCAAATTTTTACTTGTCTCTCAGTTAATCCCAATATATTTGCAAATTGAATTCTTTTATCACGTGGTAAATATTTTGATGAATGAAATTCTTTTTCTAATTCCAATGTTTGAGCACGTGAATATGTTTGTCGTGTTCGTTTTTGTCCATAAAGACTATGATTAGCTAAAATAAAATAAATACATAATATTATTATCATTATTTTGCAAGTAATTTTAATTTTTATAATAAATATAATACTGGGAAACTAACATAAGAATTATTTTTTTTTTATTTCAATTTTCAAGTCATACAGGCGTAAATGATGTTTATTTTTTTTTTTTATAAAGTGATAAATATATAAAGTCATATATAATAAATAAATCGCAGGGGGAGAAGAGCCCAAATTCGACATATAAATGTACATATGTGTAGAGGGAGAGAAATGCCGAAAATGGGTGGTTTATCACGTGCTCAAAAATATGGGGTAAAAGGTGTACAACTTCCTTCCCCTACAATTTATTTATTTATTTAAATTTTTCATTTCAATAAAAAATTGCTACTAAATTTATCAATAATTTTTTTTTTTATAAATTATTGATAGATTTTTCTAAGTGTAAATAATAATTATGACTCACCAGATGAATGGTTTGTTTTCATCCAAGCATAGTATGGAATTTTTGACTGGGCATCATCATCATCATCATCATCACCGTCGTCTTCATCATCATCTACATCTTCATTGTTGTCTTTTGGTACACCATTGTCCCACGAGCAATTAGACATTTCATTTTGTTTAAAATCATCGTGTTCTTCTTTAGTTTTATTAACATCATTGTAATTCCATTGATAATGTTTTTCTTGTCTATGATTTTTTTTATTTTTATCAATGTCATAAGATGAATATTGAGAATTCGAACTTTCATCAATTACCAATGGTGATAATGATGTTGAACAGTATTGTTCATCTTTTACTTGATGAGAAAAATTTTGATAATTAGAAAATGATTTTGCATGACCAGTACTTTGTATAACTGATGTAACTGGTGGACATTTATTGTATGGATCAACAATTACACCACGTGGTGTAGAATCATCATCAGATAATGATGAACTATAACGTGATGTATTACATGGAATTTGTGGAATAATTGTCTGTGTTTTATTCACTAAATTTTCACTTGATGGATATTTATAAATATTACTTCGAGTACCTTTTTTTTGTGTTAACAATGCTTTTAATAAACTTGTTGATGATGATGAAGATGGTGATGATGATGTTGATGGTATACTTTCATCTGATACATTTGATTGTGATACTTGACTGTTGTTATTTTGTTCAGGTGATGATGAATATGATGTATAAGGTGGAGGATAAAATGCATCAATTGGTCTTGGGTTGCTCACTGAATTATGTTGATAATAACCTGGCTCATTGCCATAATAATATGCTGAACTTGTCATAGTTTTTATATTATAATACACACACTTGACATACGTTTTTTTTTTACTATTATATTAATTTAACTGTTTATTTTTTTTCCATTACACTAACCTAGAAACTAACAAAAAATCACTGTTAAACACTAAACACTACCAGAAACTTGTGAAATCATGACATGCCGTTGACTGCACCAAAACGAAACTACGAAAACTCCAGTGCCCCCGATGTCCGATACAATGGAGGGTACGATGATTTGTGTACTCTAGTGCCGATTTTTCTCGTTCGTCCATTTGTTGGGGGGAAAAAAGGGGGAGAGGGAGTCTGGATGAGCATTATGGGTACGACAAACTAAGGGAACATTGTACGCGTGCCAATGCCAATGAAGAATTGAACTAAGGTTTCAAAAACTTTCACTGTTAATGCATTATTGCTTGGGCAAAAAAAAAAAAATATTTTAACAAAGTTAGAGCTAGGGTGTCGCGACACTGATGTTTAAGGCAATAGAGCTGAAGGTTACATGCAGAGAAAAATAAAGAAAAAAGAAAGAATAGGGAAAAACTTCGACACAGTGGTGCTTTGCCAAGGTTTTTGAAAATATCAGTTTAAATTTTAAGTAAAATGGTTAGTGGAGAGACGAAAAAGTTACGGTATTTAGCAAAAATCCTGTCTAGAGTTTTCTATTTTATTTTTCAATTTTACCAAAAATTTTAAACTTAAACCATCAAACTATTTTTTTTTATTTAATTATAAAATATAATATTATTCATTATATTATTCATTTATTTAAATTATTAAAAATAAAAATGATTGAGTAATTGAAATATTTAAAATTATAAAATTATTTATTTTTAAATAATAATTTTCTAAATTTAAATTGAATAATAAATTTTGATAATTTATTGGAAATTTAATATTATAAATTATAAATAAATATAAATAAATTTTGATGTTTTAATATTTATTTGTTAAATAAATCATTATGTTTTAAACATTGATTGAAAATACGCCAGTTTATGTCCATTCAAAGAGTGACCCACAGAGATCGCCTGCTGAGTCCTTGTGGCCCACTACTCTCCATATGCATTTTATTGCTGTATCAGTCTGTTCTAGCTGTCTACAAATCCAAACAAATAAAACATACATCTCATCTCGTAATAGTCGAAATAAAATAATTAAATTAGTTTAAAAATCAAATTTATTTTCATAAATCAAAATTATAAGGTAATACATTTTTTTTTTCTTTTTGTTTAACCTATTATTATTTTTAAAAAAAAAATAGAAATAATATTACTTAATTATTGATATTTGTATTTAATTGAGATATAATTTAATTTAGTATATTAATTGATTGAAAATGAAATAATTTAATTGATGGATTTTTTTAATGTTTGACAAAGCACTTTGAAGCAATCATTATGAATAGACTGAGATACGGTAATAGGTTTTAACTTAGGCTATACAAATACATACCTACAACACGAACAGTTGGACTTTATGGAGACTGTGATTAATGATGTTATTGGTAAGCACGAATGTTTTTGTTCAGACGCTCGATAACGAATACAGAAAAATACACAAGGTTGCAAAAAAATTTCTCTATACAAGGACGACAAAATTTTTGTCTGTATCATATATTTTTTTCAAATACCAAAAATTTCATGTGCTCATTAAAAAATATTGAATTTTCAATTACATCATTTTAATCATTAGTTGGAGATTCAAGTACACAAATTTTATTCATCAAATAATAATTTGAAAATGAAAAATAATTTAATCTATACAGAAAAGAAAAAATATTTTAAATGAAATTTTATTTGAAAAATTCCATAATACGTGGTTCTCAATTTTACTTTAATATATTTTCGAAAAAAACCTGCTGTTTTCTGAAGGCCATACTAGTTTCAGTGCTCATTATTATTGCTAACATTTTCCATCGTCTAAAATTCTTCGAAGGATCTAGGAAGAAAATTATTTTCCACAAAACTATAGTTTGTGTCGGCAGAGAATGTATGTTTTTTTTTTTTTGAAGACTTATTTCGAAAAAAAATAAAATATATCTATTGTCGAGAAGTAGGTAGAAAGGTAGATAAAATAAAATTTCGAAAAGGTTGCTGGTACAGTTACGGTACTTTTGAGATATCCTGGGTCGAGCGTGTCTTAACAACAGATAATCCTTCAGTCATTTATCATGCATAAACTTAAAACACACGACACGTTTAGACTTCATCTTTGCAAGACAATTTGTTACGGAACAGTTTAACTATATTGTTATAACTAAAATGCTTTTACAATTGTGAAAATACAAACAGTGCCTTAATTAAGAAGCAATACCTGACTCGAAGTACTTGTTAAAAATTAAACAACATTGCCTAATTTTATTTTCAATAAATTCTTTAACAATCGATTCAATTAATATTTAACAATATATTTTTTTATTTTTAATTATATACATATGAAAATGTTTTTAATTATCTATTTAATTAATTTCAGTGACACCTGTCAACGCTATGTCAGCCAAACTGTGTGGAAACGTAAAAGAAAAACAAGGTTAGTGTAAAAAAAATAATAATAATTTTTATAAATAATTATTTAAATAATGCATTTTCATAAAAATAAATTTTATTAATAATAGAAATATTGAAAATATTTTAAACATTGTTTAATAGTAATGAAAAAAATAAATTCTAAATTTTTATTTTTTCAATTTTTCTTGATTATTTGTATTCTTATTCTGTGCAACCCTGTCGTTTATGAATACAGTGTATACGTAAGCTGTTTTAAAAATATAAAAAAAAAAATGAAAAAAAAAATATATATATCATTTGAAATTCCACCCTCTAAATAGTTACTTCGTGTCAAGATAAATTACCACCGATAATTCAAATTTACGTATGATTATTTATTTATTTATTCTACTTCATACGACTCATCAGAAATTTTTTATCTTTTTATTTTTTTTTCATTTAAATAGAATGTAACTAGATATGTCATTTTATTAAATCTTTTTCTTAGCTCAGCTAATTTTAATTCTGGTCATTTGGAACTAGTACTATTCAAATGGTCATTATAAAAAAAAATCTTGAAAAAACATTATAAATTATATTTTCTATTTTAGTTTATAAAATAAATATCAAAAAATATTAATTTTATTATTCACAAATAATCTAGTTAATTAAAAATATACATTGTTTTAAAAAAAAATTATTAAATAATTTTAAAATACAATAAAAAGTGATTTTTAAATTAATAAAATTTTATTACTTTTTAATTTTCATTGTGTATGTCAATAATGATAATAAATTATAATTTTAATTGCATTGTCAAGCTTCTATTAAAAAAAAAACAATAAAATACTTAACAATGTAATTATGAAAATTTTATTAAGTTTATATCTTTTTCGATAAATACAAAGAAGTTGAGGTCATCAGAAAAACTTGCTCGGCAGAAGGAAGTTGATACGAGTAATCGGTCATTGACGTGAATTTACTTGCATTTAAACAACAAGAAAATGAGTGTGTATATTTTTTCTTTCAACAAATAAATAAACAATGCATGAATGAGAACAAAACATGAAAAAAAAAAACACGAAATATTTATCATCTAATTTATGACAGCAGTGAGTTTGTATATTGAATGAAAAAAAAAAGAGACAATAAAAATTACATGTCGATAAACATAACTAGCTGCACTTTAGTTTTATCTTTGATAAAAAAATTAATCATTGACATAAAGTGTCAATTAGGTAATTAAATTTATAACATAATCACTGATGAGAACATTGTTTCCTTTTTTTTTATTATTTGTACTATCAGTTTATTTTATTTTTAATTGTCAAGTTTATCAAATTACCCAGAATTTTCAAAGCACATTTAATAAATTATTCAATAAGAATATTCTTTATTTTTATTCCATGTTATTTAATGAACTTTCAAAATATCAATGTAGAAATAAATAAAAGCTAGCTCATTGAGAGATCGGCTCTTTTGAACTTTAAGAATTTGTTTTGTGATACATATATTAAAGACATTATACATACATAATAAATACATATATAAAATAGAAATAGTTGTTGAACGGAAGCAACAAATAATGGCTGCAAGGTGTGGTTGCAAACTGCGCGTGGCGTTATATGGAAGAGACCTCATTTTTGACAGTCACAAAACCAAAAAAAAACCTTAAAAAACAAGCAAAAATAAGTAATTCGACGAACGGAAGACAGCCGGAGGGAAATGTGCCAGAGATTTTATGCTTATACGATTCGCCCCATATAATTCTAGCAATTCTTCCTCAAGTATATTCGCCTTTGTAGATCACACACTCTAGACTGCTACATTATACGATATAACAGAACAAAAAAATGTATAATGTGCTTAGATTGAACGTCATGGAATTTAAATTTAATGATATTTAAAACATTGACGTAATAAAATATGTACAAGTCCATGATTAGCTGGCGAATCACGTCTTAGTATGTTTTAAATTTAAGGGAGGTTATGGAAACTGTTAAAAAAAATATGAGAAAAATTTATTGAGTCTTGGCAAAAAGCTATTTGATACTGTGTGATATTTGGAAGGAAAAAATAACTGCGAGAAATTTTTTTCAATTGATAAATAATCGGTATTAAATAATTAGTATTTTGTTTTGAAAAATATAAAAGCATTGGTCTAGTAATAGACCTAATACTTCTATCGGTATGAGGAAATATTCTGCAAGGGAGAAATTGTTTTTCGAGCTTGCAGACATCTGTCGAGAGTTGTTTGAAACTGTTGTAAACTCAAGCCCCAAGTGTGTAGACGGTAAAAACGAATTTACTAGTTATCAATCAGTGGTGGATGGTAACTGATTCACACTGATTCCTTGCATGCAACAAAAGTTTGTCAATAAGTATAAATCATTGCAGAAAATTAATTGCCACGAATAGCTGAAGTAATTGTTAATCAAAATGTCGATCATTTTTTAAACATTGACAAATAAAATGATGAACAAATTGTAATACGACAAAAATATATATTTAATATTGTCAGTTGTTTACTTGTTAAGTAAAAAATAATATCGCGTTTTAATTTTGTGTATAAAAAATAATTTAATATAATAAAATATTTAATTAAATTTCATTTTGATGAGCAGCAAAGTCTGTCATAATCTGGTGGACAATAGCTGAAACTGCAAGCTTAACTACCAACTGGGTGTGATATTTATATATAACAATATTCTCTTAGTATTTTTAAAAGCAGTGCAGTAATTTTCAATGCATAATTCACGAGAGTTCAGGGTATTTGTCAGTGAATGAATTTGAGTGACCCTTGGGATGTTAAAATTTCGAGAGAGAATGGTATAGCTTGTACAATTCACAAGGGTACAAGAATATATAATGACAAAGAATTGTAGAAACGATCGCTCGATCATTTTCATTCGTTGTAATTTATACATTTATATATATACTGGAAAACGAGCTCATCAGAAATCTACGAGAAATGTAAAATTCAAATAATACTACGAGCTTATCATACTCATGGGAAGAAGGTGATAATCGGTCGGTTATACTGATGAAACATGCTGCAATATGACACCAAGAGAAGTACTATGTAGAGTACTTTCAAGATTTGCAAGATTTGCAATTAAGGTTAGTCTTTGGATGAGTAAAAGAATTATTAAAAATATAGTCAATTGTATTTTTGTTATTCTTAATAATAATTCTTAATGTTTTGATTGCTTGGGTAGAAAAATTTGATAAAAGTACCAATTGATCAAACAATTTGAACATAGTAACTCTTATTTTATCTATCTTTTTTTTTTGTACACAGATCATTAGATATCTGACTTTTCAAAAGACTGATGTGAGAACTATGATTAACTGTGAAAAATTGAAAATAAAAGAATAGCGACAAAAATAAGATACGTGAATAGATGGGTATGAAAAAAATCACTGGTTCATGCTGCTATATTCGTTCTTCCATGGTTAGAAAACGGGAGCCGCCCTGTGTTTGTGCTCTCCAGGGATCGCAAAGAGAAATGGCAACGTATTTATCAGTGCTCCTCACATTTTCTCTCTTTCTTTCACCATTACTGTTCTTACCAATACTTCGTCATCTAATTTTTATACATCTGAATCTATTCACCCACAAAAAACCTTCGTTGTAAGTTGCTTCGTATACATATATATTCCGTCTTTTTAGAACACCAACATCTGTCCAAAAATACCACTTATGTTACCACAAAAATTTTCCTTAGCTAATTTAATAAATTAAAAATTGAAATTCATACTAAAAAATTTAATTATTTTTACTAGAAACTTTGACATTGTCTATCAATTTTAGTACAGCTTTGTAATAAATATTCCCGCATGGTTTTTTAATTTTCCCATATTATGGTTGGTGCGCGACGAGTGTTTTCCTAAACATGGATAAATTGACTCATCAATAGCCATGTCAAAAGCTGACCCAAGATTGTGTATCTAATTATTTTTGAGTTACAAAAATAATGGATCATTTTTTGAATAACAATATCGTTCAGAAATATCAGATAAAATACGAGTTATTTTTTTTTTATTTATCATCAAAACAACATGGACTTGAGTTGTTACATTCATCTGGCCACAAACAAATATAGTGTATATGTATATATTCATGACAACGAATGCCATCTGTCTTAGCTCGTCGCTACTGCAGTGACTTTTGACCGCATACTGGAGGCAACGAAAAAGACCGCGCGCGAGTCCACTTTATGAAATGAAGTATATTTCCTGCATGCACCACAATTTCAAAGAAAGACAAGAAATCTTTTGGTACTTTTTTTTTATTATTATTTTTATATTTTTTCTGCCTCTCTACCACATGCGATTTTTTCTTCTTGGTTTCCACATTATTCTTCTTGATGTATGCCGGCAATCAGAGGACACGAAAAAGATACAACTTCTTATTTATTTTTATTTTTTTTCTCTTTTTTTTTATTGAAAAAAACTAATGAATAAATAAAATATAAAGCTGCATTATTACTTTGACAGCGGGTTGTCTTCGTATGTTCATTTCATTCATTGAATTTGAAATAAAATTTGATCGTCAAATAAGTCATGTAAGTGTATATATTTTCAATATTTTTTTTTTCTTTTACGATTTAAATTAATAGCAAACTTATTGCACTCAAAGTGAGCTGATGCTATAAAGATAATCATAAAGTACATTTAGAAATAATAACAGTTTTTTGAGATGGTGTTTTGTTGTAAATAAATTTAAAAAAAAAAATATGAAATGACGTGGCAATTCAAGCAACAAAACATGGCCGACTTTAAGAAATTCTTCGTCAGCCGTAATCATCATCACCATCTCCATCATTATCGTTTGCACTCACCCCCTTTTTATTCTCCCTAGCCATGTTTGGGTCATCCCATCTCGTTATCCCATCACCTCGGCTATTAGCAGCTACGATAAACTGCCAGTGGCACGTACTTTATTCTATCATTCATCTGCATATAGTACAATTCAACTGCACATATTGTATAATCCCCCACACACTTTTTAACAATTGATTTTCATTAAAAATAATTTTACAAAATTTATTATGTAGTAAGCTGTTTTTAAAGATGGATATTTTGTCTTTTTTTTATTTTCTTTATTTCTTTCAACCCCTGAAAAATTACTTGTTGAGCCAATTTACTTTATATCATCTTATATCTCATCAAGATATTTCGTTTTACATTTATTATACGATAAAAATTGTTCTATCATTACGTCGTTCATTACAATAAACTTGATCTACATTGTAATAATTTAATTTCAATGAAAATTAAATACATGAATTTATGAGAAATGTAATTTTTAAGGTAGAAACTTTAGTCAATCACTGTTCAAAGCCAATAATTTATTCACAAGTTGTGTTATTGAAATCTCAATCCAGCAATTTTCAAATAGCCTTGAATTTTTTAAAATTGATTGAGTTATAAACGATTGACTAAAATAGCAATCGTTAGATATTTTTTTTTCTGTCTCATTTATTAAAAATGATTTTGAAAAAAAAATTTAATATGCATAGTTGTATTAGGGGATGTAAAATTATTATTTCATTGAAGATTGAGGAAAAATTTCAAAAACAACAATGTCAATTGAATTTTTTTAAAAAACCTAAAACAATTTATCAAAATGAAACTTGGAAGAAAAAGTTGGTTCGGTGGTTGAGATTATATAGCATCTATATATAGACGATGGAGATCGTTAGGGTGAAATCACGAATAGGTTACATTACTGAAAATAAAAAGAAAAAAATAAAAGAAAAGGAAAGTGAACGAGGTCGAAAAACGAAGAGACGGAAAAGTGTAAGAGGGGGATGATGGGGTAGCTAGAGGTCGGACTAGAAAAAGGTACATGTATATATATATATATATCCGCAAATAAGGGGATAAAAGAGGGCGGATGCGACGCGGAATGATGGAGCGCGGACCGTAGAGAAAAATGAGAGTGCCGGAAGGCGAGGGTAGAGAGACGCTGATGGATCGGTGCTACTCCTTGTGCACGCCGCACCCTCAACATTTTCTTCTTGTATATTTTTTTTTTTTTTCCTTTTATTTATTTTTTTTTTTTAACCCTCACCCCCTGCACCCACTGCTGCAACCAGCTTCATACACAAAACGCTATGTAGAACTATGCTTTCACTGTATATATTCGCGGCTTTTTTGTTTTTTTTTTTTTTTCATCTACTCATTTCTTTACGAAAAAAAAAAAAAAGAAAATTATAAGAGCCCACGCAATATTATTCATTGTCGCGAGTGCCTCTCACACTCGCATTATATTTCTATACCATAATTTTCAAACATGCTATTCGAATTATTTATTCATTTAGCTACCTACTGGTTTTTTAAAAAAAAGCTTTTTGTATATATTTTTTTTCCTGATCATTATGACTGCGTGAAAGATTGTTAACTCGTTATTTATTTTTTATTTTTTTTTGATTAAAGAAATGAGTTTATTCTCGTCCACACCAATATAATGACTTTGGTATAATTTAAGTTAAGCAATTTTTTAACTTCCAAAGATCAAGACAATGATAAATGATATTTGTTTGATTTTATATTTATATTTGAATTACAATTATCAAACAAATGTATATTATTGTTGATTAGTTTATGTTGCTATCTTAAATTTACATTAAAACTTCAGTCTCAAGACAACTCAACAGCCGCTACTAAGATTTTAAATTATTGCGCCACACGATGTTCATTTATCTTGAGTTAAATAATTTGTATATCTGTGTTGGCTCTTCATTCGGTCATCCAACTTTCGAAATTCTCATCTCATTTCGTTGAATTCAAATATAAAAATTGTATTTTAATAATAAATAAATTTTACAAAATTCAACATCCACAAACATGTATAACAATATAAACCTATACATATTAATATATAGTATAAATATAAATGTCATGTCAACAAATACACAAGTGTACAATCTCGCTTGATGTAATAAATTCATTTCAATTCGATGCACACCACTGTAGATATATATATTAACATTGTACTCATATACATATACAAATTTATGTATACAAATGTTATTAGTAAACTATATACTATGTTTATATTGTTTAACAGAGTTTATTGTTGAGTCACAGGTGATGCTGCTGTGGCATACCTGCCCTTTTTTATTTCTTTATAAATTTCAAAATTTATAACTCATGAATCTTTACTGGTATACCGGATGAATGTCCCTTTATTTATATTGCACAAAATGATTTATGAAATTTAACACAAAAAAACAATACAAGTTTTATTTTTAGCTAATTTAAATAATCAACAAAAAAAAAAATAAAAAAACAATCTAATTATTATTAACTTAATGACTTAATTAAAATTAATATTATAGAAAGCTAAATAGAAATTGAAATTTAAAGTTGTGTGTAGGCATAGTCAGTGACAAATTTTAGTAATGATAATATCAACTAAACAAATACTCATGTCCATGGAAAACAAGAGACCACAATGAGGATGTTAACGGACAGCAATTCCAAATGTGTGAAAGGGAGAAAGATAAAATTAAAAAAAAGGGTACAATGAGAAAGTGTACAAGAGATAGAAGATGTGTGTGTTTGTGTTTCTATTTGTGTGTTACAGATAACAGAGAAAAAGATAGAGAGAGAGAGAGAGTTTGGTAGTTTCTGTATAATATAATTTCGAATATATATACCTCTGGTTTGGGAGAGCAGCAGCAGCAACGTTGTTACGCTGGGGAAAAGTATACAACAAAGGGCACTACCACCAAATACGCGGGCAAACGTACCCCTCTCTCTTTGCCAACCGCCATAACTCAACTATTCACTCGGTAACGCAATCATACGTCACAAAGACCTTTATTCATTTGCAAGCGCATTGTGGAAACCCAGTGATATTAATTGCCGCAGCTCGTTACCACACGCATGTCTCCCTAGTTCAATCTCTACTCGCTCTATACCAACTTTACTCGCTGAATATACACACATGCAAACAACTAACTCTGTTTCTCTGTATACATTTCTCTGTATGATTATTCACCACTCTTGTTCAATATCTTATACTGATCATTGGCTATGTAAATATATTGCGCATTCCATGCTTTTAAATATTCAATGAATTTAACATTTATTTTTCATATCACAAAATCTCTCTCTCTCTCTCTTTCTCTCATATTTGTTGCGTTATTATTATTTTCTGTATTGTCTCTCCATTTTCTGACATTTGTAAATTTACATATATGGATTTTTGATAATTAAAAACTCACAAATATATTAAAGCTCAAATTAATTCAATTTTTGTTGATTATTTTTTGTGTAGGGTTTATGGGTAATTTATTTGAGGGCACTGGCTGGTTTATAATCCTTCTAGAAATTTTTTTTTTTTATATAATAGTCATTGTGTAACAAAACGTATTTGTAAGACCGAGATTTTGAGTGACATTTGAAAAATGGCGATATGCGTCTCTTTCCTGGTTGTGTTTTCAGAAATAAATGCTTTACCTTTTTTTTTTTTTTCTTCTTTTTCAATCAATAGAATTGATTCTTTCTCAACTCGGCTAGGTAACTTTGAGCTATATATACGGGGACATGTTTGATTTTAGAATGAGAATTCGACCCCCGGGGTAGAATGAGGCTAGAAGACTGTATAAGAACTGGAAATAAGAAGAGCAGCTGGGTTGTCTATCATATATACAATTTCTTAAAGTCAAATTTCAATAAATTTAAAAATAAGAGTAAAAAAAACGCAACCATCGACTGACAGTTGATAGATCGCGGGATCTTTAGAGATATATTCAAAATGAAGAAAATATCGTTGTCGATCTTTTACATATATTTTGGGGTTTTTCTTGCATAATCCTATTAATGTTATGCCTCGAAAGTTTTGGTATTTACATGCGTATGTATATTTCATAGAGCCTTGTTGAGAAATAAAGTCATCAACTTGATGGATATCTGCCACAACGAACTACAACAATTTCTTGGACGTTATCTTTCATCCGACTTGAATATATTTTCTTACTTTTTTAATTCGGTATTTTTTATTTTTGTTTAGTTATTTTTTCATAGTCAAGTTCGATATGATCGTTCTATTTGGACACTCGAGACTAAAATATTTTTTAAATTATAATTTTTACCAATTAATTTTTTGTATAAAATTAAAAACCAAGCATCGAAAGAATTTAATGGAAAAAATAAATGCAATTCAGTTGACTAATGAATTCTTATTTGGACACCTAAATGATCAACAAAATTTAATGCGGTTGATCATTAAACAAGATGGAAGAGTCAAGATTAAACAGCCTATTCTAAAAAATAAACATGAATTTTGTTGCATAATTGTGTTTCCATTATGTTTTTCTTTTGAATGACATTTGACAACAAAACATGAAATTGACGTGTGACCTCGATAAGATTTATGAACGTTTCTTTATTGTCTATTTTATTTTTTTATTTTCAAAGATCATCAGATTCTTTTCGCACTGCATGGAACATCCCGCATTACCGTAAACAGGGTATCCCACTATGACGAATGAAACGGTGTGTTCGTTTTTTGTAACATAAATAAAAAAAATAATCTATTGTATGATCTATAGATCATTGACAAATCTTGATCTAATTTTAAATTCGCAGAATTCCTACTCAAATTATTAATCATCTTATATTACAACAGCATATCAGTGCATTTTAGTTTTCAACCATTTTCGTTTACATTTATTTCATTTTTCAAATGGCCGACTCCCCTTCTCTCATATTCTCCACAACTATTTCATCCCACTTTTTCATATATCTATATATTTACTTTCCCATTTCCACAGCGTCAAATATCGATACATAATATTTCAACAACCAAAAAAAATATTATATCAAAAATTTAAAAATAACAATTTTAAAAAATAATTAAATTAATTTCTTCTTCATGCATATGTAATTTTTATTTTACATTTTTTATTTCTCAGCTCCATTAAAACATCATAATTAAAAAAATAAAAAAAACTGATTATAAAAATTTAAAAAAGCTTTCTTTGTCTGAAAATAACGAATTATTAAAAAAAAAATTGAACTTCTGCATTATGTACCACGAAGAAATCAAGATGGAGATTGAGTGAGAGAAAAAATAAAAAAATTGTGGGATGCCATGTCGCATCAAAATGCGTGAGTGACATGCCTTTAACGATGTGTCTTTTCAATCCGTCGTATATATGGGAACTCCCTTAACTAAACCGAATTGAACGAGAATCCCACCCCTATACATGTACACCGAGATGGAGCTGTACATATACATATGGACAATACATACGTTTGCCCTAGAGAGAGAGAGAAAGAGAGAGTGGAAGAGAGTCCAGAGGTGGCAAGGGAGAGAGAGAAATATTTATATATATATATATAGAGTAGGAAAGTCTCGTATTATCCACAGTGACAGCGAACACTGGAGTTATTAATGGCTATGACAGTGACAAATGACGAACTGTCGGCGCAAGCAAGACTGATATCATGGCTGCCTTTACCTCGCCTCACTTCTCTACTTATATCATCCCTTCCTATATTAATACCCTTCTGCTTCTCCCTCTTTCTAGTCAGTCACTTTTTTCATCTTTTTTTTTTTTTTCCTATGCTCAACCCCCTTACAAAAATTCCGAAAGTGTAATGTTTTTCTTTCTTTACCCTCTTGCTTTTTTTTCCATCATAATCTGTGATGCATTCTATGACAGATAATATATATTTTATATTATATATACAAAAAAAAAAATAGATAGGAATACAACAATGATAAAAGCATTTATGTTTGGAAGTCGAAAAAGATTTTTAAGATATTTTTCTTGAGTGTTAATCAAATATAGGGTGACTGATGAGTTGGGTCAGTGGAATTCTTTGAATTTTTGAATACTTGAAGATTTGATTTTTTGATATTTAGTTTGGTGGAAAAATATCGACTGGGTTCAAATAATTTTTGAACGGTTTTTCGTTTGATCAACTCTTGGTAGAAATTGAGACGAAATTGCAGAAAAAAATAGAAATAAACAAAATGATAAATGTAGACATAACATGAGCCAGTTCATTCAAACTTGAAATCTTCATGATATATAATAATTCAAATGTGCGGTTTGAATAGATCATATGAGATAACTATATAACAACTCTCATCTTTATTTTATAAATACTTGTTTTTATTTATTTTTTTCTTTTCGATTTCAGTTTTATTTTATAAAATTTCTTTGAATCAGTTTGGTGGTTTATTGATGCTAAAGAAACAGTGTCCTTGCTTTTTATTTTGTTTTATATTTTACACTGTTTTTTTTTCGTTCAAATCCGGCTTCCAATCCTCTTCATGACCTCGAAGATTTTGCGCAAACTTGAGTGATCCTTCAGCTCTTGCCGAAAAAAATCCTCTACTTATACACAACGAAAGTTGTATGTCATTTCATGATAAGGTACCTTGATCCACCTCTTCTACCATCTTTATAAAATTCATTTCTTGAACTATTCTAAAGACCTCCTGCATGTTCTTCAAGCTATTTCGATACTTATCAAGTATTTTATGCGACCAACTTTTATTCTTGATCCCAGAACATTTTTCTCCCAAAGAATTCATATTTTTTGATGGCTTTTTTTCAGAAGTTTTTCCGCTTTATTTTATTTATTTTTCTTTTCAAACCAATTGTCTTTAAACCCGATGGAATTTCCTATATTTCAATTTAAACAATTACCACAATCATTTGTCAGTAGAAAAAATAAAAAAAAAATTCTGAACACTTACATATTTTTCAATATAGATCAATATCGATTCAAATACAATTCTCATTTTATACTCGACAATTTTTTCCTTCCGCAGTGTATACTAAATAATTATGTCATTATATGAAAAAAAAAATAAATAATAATGTCGATGGTATTTTACATTTTTAAGTTCGATCAAACTTTCTGTCACGCATGGGTCGTTTGATAATCATAGCAATCACTTGTAAATTTGCTGAATAAACGAATTAATAATTTCCTAATAATCTTTTATTTTTCAAGAGCTGATTAGAACCTTTGCTCGACTGTCAGATGATACATTTGTGAAATGTCACATGCAGGATCTATATATTCAAACTATATTAATGTACGTCAAGCAAGTTGTATGCTAATCGATACAGTATGACCACTGTGTGTATATGTCATGAAATTTCATATCATTCAAAACACATAACTAAGTACATATGTCAGGTAAATATATATGTATATGCATGCATGTCGAGAATGTCAGATTCGGGTAAAAGGGGTTGATCGAATTCATCCGAGTTAGAGAGGTGGAGCCCATGAGGTGGGTGGTTCGATGAAAAGGCATAGAGAAAGGCAGTCGAGTAAAAAAGGTTTACTGGGAGTGACACGAGACTAACCATGTGGAATCACGAGCTTCCATGAATCGAATCAATGCGTCATTTTGCCTGCCAACAGCATCCGCAATCTCCCAACTCCTCGACAGTTGTCCTTTTTTTTTATTTTGTTAATTTTTTTTTTTCAATTTTTTGAATATAATAAATTATTCGGGTGTTAAAAAGAAGTATTATTCCAATTTAATATTTTGTTTATGAATTTTTAGTTTGGATAGCAAATAAAGTTGTGGTTGAAGTTTAAATTTTTTTCTTCAATCGAATGGGAATTTGATTACTTGGACACTAACAGTATGGAGCAATACATTACAATTTTTTTTTATGGATAAATTTATCATTGACTCTCATCAAAAGCATTAAAAATTGTATTATTAAAAAACGATAATAATTTCTTTGTTGTACCGAAAAAATACATTTTATTTTAATGAATCAGAAGATAGATGAAAGAAAGGACAAAAAACTAGTTGTATCAACATTTGTTTTTTATTTTTTATTTGTGACTTTTTATTTAAGTTTTTTTTATTA
Organism: Aphidius gifuensis; assembly: GCF_014905175.1. Taxonomy (NCBI): domain Eukaryota; kingdom Metazoa; phylum Arthropoda; class Insecta; order Hymenoptera; family Braconidae; genus Aphidius; species Aphidius gifuensis. The sequence continues at coordinate 18,810,504 of NC_057791.1, read as the reverse complement.
ACTGCTTTCAGCAGTGTTTCCCAAAGGCGAATGCAAGACACTTTAGAGTTCAGGATGAATATTTTTCTTGCTCGTTTATAACCAGTGGAGTTGCTGCACCATACATGTATAAAAAAAAAAAAAAAAGGATTGGAAAACAGCAGGTGTGTTCTTTACCGCTTGTATTCTTTATCTCTGAGTTCTTTGGTCGTTTTTTTTTTCTCTTTTTAATTTTATTTTATCTCATTCCATTTTATTTTTTTCTGGTTCTTCGGCTTTGAAATATACATATACATTTAAATATCAAAATAAGTAATAAAAATATTGATACAAAAAAATAAATAAATAATTTTATAATATGTAATGATAATTATATTTTACTTATTAATTTTTTTGTATTTAAAATTATTTTTAATTATATTTTGTTTCGATTTTAAATCACGAATTGATTCGATATTTTTTTTTTTTTTTGATTTTAAATAATTAAGAATATATTTAGATTGAAAGGAAATTCCAGAAGAAAATGTGATTAGATTGAAAATGCCAGAGGTTAAAAATTCGTAAAAAAATAAAAAAAAAAATTGAAAGCGAAGAAAAGGGACGATTGAGGGATCTAATGTGCGATGATTAAACTAACGGTCACCACCAATCACCCTGCCATGAAAAGCCCGACTCTGGCATTCTCATTTTCACCAGGGAAAAACGAACGAAAACCCTGAGGTTCTATAAGAAAATCCAGTAGCTGAGAATAGACAAAGAATAAGAGACTTGAAATCCACCTTTTACAACGCCCACTCATTGTTTGTTTTTAATGTATTTTTATCGATTTACTCATTACACTTTAGACATTTTCTACTAGCACTTTAACTGGAGGTGTTTTTTCTCTTTTTTTTTTTCGCTTATTATTTAACTTAATATTTAACTGTCAGAAGACGCAATGTTATAAATGTTGGCAAAAGATTCAGCTGATCTACAAGATCGTTAAATTTTTTGTTTCTATTTTGTCGTCGTTGGAGAAAAAAAAAATCCTTGTGCTTTCAATGTATGAAAAAATTTCGTGAAAAATGCGAGCTTTTCATTTTTAGATGATGCTTCAATTATTTTTTTAATATTTAATCAATTAGTAGTAATAATTTTTTTACATTTATAAATTAAAATTATTTATCTATTCAATATTCATCCAAGAAGAGTATGTTTTTTTATTCAACTCATTGAAGCCATATTATTTTCTTAAAATATACCCAACTTATAAATGCATGCTAGAAATATTTTCTTCAATATTTCCATTCTTGTTGGTGTAATTAAATATCTCGAAAATAATAACAACATTATATCATATTACCAGCATCAAAAGAGTTAAACAGAAGCTTACATATAAAACTGAAGACCACATTCTCGTTTGAAAAGTCACATAATTTCATGTGATTTACGATGTTGCCTCACACAAATTCGTTTGAACGCCTTTACCCAATTTTTGGTCTCACTCAGTAACTGAATGTGTATGTAAATATATTTAACACGGGTGGTCTAAACTCTAAATGACAATTTTGCTTGGAAAACTGATGAAACATAACAAAATATAATATAAAATATATATACTTAAAAAATTTAGTAACAATTAATTTTTATTAAATAAAAATAAAAAAACAAAATGATTGATGAATTGTTTCAGATGTTCAACAAGATTGAATGTGTAATACAGTATTAAGTATTTTTTTATTCTCATGTGGTCTTTTGTATAAGAGAATGATAAAATAACGTGATAAAATCATTAATCAAATGTTGGCCAATGAGGCTGTCAGTATTATTCATTAAATTACTTATTCATTTATCACTATTATATGTAGTATGTTTATCACCAAGTGGATAGTTTTTATCTATACTTTTTTTTTTTTTTTTTCTATGATCGTTTTTGTAACACCTTTTATACGTGATCTGTATATACAAGCTTATTATAACACAAACAATCATTGATGATTACAAGTTTGTTTTATGTATTCTTTAATTTTCTTTGTTATTGTTTTTATAAAGATTCATTAATCTTGAACAACAATATTATCATAATGATGATTTTATCAGTACAAATAAATCGTTTGTCGGTGAAAATTAAATTTATATACCATCATAGAAATTATTTATTTTTTTTCACATAGAAATTCTTTTTTTATCGACATAATTTACTAATTTATTTATTAATTTCTAAAATGACAAAATATTGATAATTTATTATTTTTATATTTTATTTTTTTTTCTGTTGAATATATTGTTTGTTAGTTTGTTATTTTTAATTTATTTAAACTTTTTATTATTTTAAATATATATTTTTATTTATTTTTTAAATAAACTTGATATTTTTTATTTTATTTTTTGTTTCTTGTATAATTCCTGGAGCGCTTCTTTGATGTTGGTTATAGTGTCTGGAGATGAGTTTTTGGTGCACACAAAAAATAGGCCAAGAAGTGAATTACTGTTTGGATTTTGTGGCAGACTACACATGTAAACCTCTCAGTAATTTTTTTTATTTTTTGATTTACTCATGGGTTAGTCGTGTATGATTTATTCTAGGCTTTGTGATACCCTGCGACCTTTAGTCATTCATAATTACTATTTTTTTTAATTCTCCATATGTGTTGCTTCAAATTAAGTGTCAATTGTTTAAATAATTATGTCAACTTATCAACATACATTTTTTTAATTAGGCTCTTGAATTTATTTCACATTTTTTTTTTTCTACAAAATTATTTTTTTAGAATTTTTCAAATTATTTATATCCATGAATAATTATTAATTTATCGTAGAAAAAAAAAGGAAACATCGGTACGATTGAAGCTTTTATGCCAATTACTGTATTTTTTATTTTTTTTTTATTTTTTTCGTCTGATGTATAAGAATTTTTTTCAAATAAAGGATTTCAATTTATTAAACATCACAGTATGTATTGAGAGCAAAATGAAAAATGCATTTTCTTCCAGTGGTTTCTTTTATTTTGAAAAATTTTCTGATACTTGGCCACATCCGCAAACGTTTGGCTCAATTACAAAGGATCTAACGTCCTTGGACATTTAAGAAACTGAAGCACATCGAATTGTATTACCCATTCCTTTTGAATCAGCAGGAGTTTTCAGATACAACCAAGGGTTGCCTCACCTTTTTTTAGCTATTTGCGACTGTCAGTCAATTTCTGAAAAGAGAAAAAGAATAAATAAATGTAGAATATCGAATCTATTCGGGTTACGCTGGCGATTATGCAAAAATAAGATACCGAAGATTCAAAAGGGTACCTGTGAATATTTCACAGACCTGCTAAAAGAATCCCTTAAAAGTCTTTTATAGTTAAATATCCAAGCCATTGTCGATCCTTTGTTCTCTGTAACAATTCTTGCAAGAATAAAAGGAGTTTTACAAATCTGATTTACTGCTAAAGGTTAAAAACTATTTTTTTTTCTTTACTTTTTTTTTCAAACAACAAAATTTTAAGGTCAAATATATATTCTCAACCAGGTTTTATTTGGAAATGGAAATCTTTGATCACTTCTAGTTTTTGAAAATAAAGATTCAGAGTTAGTTGCAAATTTAGGAACCAAGAGGATGGACGCTCAAGTTTATCATCTTTATGATTTTTAATTTTTTGCGAGTTTTAATTAGTGCAATGATCAATTTGTAGAAGAAAAAAAAAATAATAAGTGTATGATAATTTGAGTGGGCTAAATTTTTTTGACATCCAGTTTAAACTTGTTAATGTTATTTGAAATATTTTACAGGAAGCTAGCTATAATGTCAAATGGATTAATAAATTGTTTCCTGTTTTATCTTCAAAATATAATGGTAAAGTTGTATAAAAATATTTTTTCTAATTTTTAAAGCTCTACGAATAATTTATTTTTCAATTAAAATTGTGTAAAATCATTCAGTGACAATTGCGGGTTCAATTTTATGTTTGTATTTATTCAAATAATAATTTCTTTAACAAAAAAAAAAAAAAAAATGACGTGGAAATTTGATGGGACTAACAAGATTGAATATAGATTCACGCAATCATTGACGGTATTATCGTCAAGGTATCGAGCATAAAATCAATACAGATAGACATCAGGTTATTAATCTTAAATTGAAAAATCATTCAAGCCATAGGCATAATGATTTTTCAAACAAATTCTTTTATACAAATTTGTTGTTTGAAATATTTTATGACTATGACACCAAGATCAGGTGTGTCATGTTGATTTATTAAAACAAAATCACCTGAATACAAAGTAAAAATTTTTCGTTGCTTTTTCTATAATACATTTTTCATTTTAATAAAGCCATTTTTTAAAATAATTTCATTATTGTTCTTTGCGAGTCATTATTACAAATTTAATTGTATATTTTTTTTTTTTTTAATTTGTTAAAGCATACCATGTGCATCACACTGTAACAATCAAATTTAGACTCGAATAATAATTTACAATGTTTATTTAAATATCAAAAGCCTTATTTATAATAATTGATTTAATCATTATTAAAATTTTCAACCGTCGGAATGACATTTTATTACCAGCACAGAAAATTATCTGTTGCAATAAAAAAAGGTCATGAACAATTACCACAAATTAAACTAATTATCAACTTTCAATTGGTGTGATTAAATAATCGCAAATTATTTATGATTTTAATCAAATAATTACTAGCTAAAAATTATTTTTTAGTATTCATTAAAATACATACAATCATAAATTGAAATAAAATTAATTGAAATAATTTTTTTCAATAACAAAATCTCTTTTTTTTCTTTAAATTGACTCGATAAATTTAAAATTATTTAAAAATAAATTTATTTAGAATGATTTATTTCAATTTTTAGACCATTTATTTCTTTTTATAAATTGCAATTAAAGTATCATTCATTTCTTTTGTTTTGAATTTTGTTAATTTATTTTGTTTATTATTTTTTTTTTTTTATTTTGACGACAACTTTTTGACAAGTGACATTGAATAATAATAATGATGGCAATTTATGGCTTGTATTATTGTTGATTTTTTTAACGACAATGATTATTTAAGTAGCGTGATTTATAGCCAAAGTATTTTGAATTTTGTCGGCCGACGGATCTTCCGATTTCTTTGGCGCGTTGCAATGGTGGACCAGTGTTTTCTATCGAGCGTCGGATGATACCAATGGCGTACAGAAAAATCGGTTATTTATAAAATAATAATTATTTAAATATATTTAAATAATTTTTCTAGTTGAACTTATGATTCATTAAATAATTGTTGTGTAAAAAAAAATTTTAAATTTTTAATCACTGTCGTGTATTTATGAAATATATTTTATTTTTATATTTAAATTTTTTAAATGTCATAATTTTATACAACTATATTTAAAATGTCACAATTCATACACGCAAATAATCAATTACAAATGATACAATAAATTATGTCAAGTTAATTCAAAATTCGTCTCAGTCGACAATAAATTTCTTCAAATATAATTTTTAATTTTACTGTACTACATTGTTGTGCTAAAAATTTGATGAATTAATTAAATCCTATTGAGGTTTGTTGTTGCATCTCATCATATTTATTATCAAGTTAACGATGGAATAATATTTATCACTAAAAATTATATTTTTAATTTTATGAACTGTGTTTAAAGTAAATTGATATTAATTGTTCTATATTTTTAGCAACGCTATTAACTTCATTATTGGCTTAAATTTTTTAAAAGAATCATAAATTGTAAACAATTAACATGCATTTTTTTTGTAGATAATTATCCATTTAAATCAATCAATTTTTATGTATTTTTTTTTAATTGTTCTATCTAACTGCCCACAAAAATTTAATTACATTAAATATTTGACAAAAATTTATAGCGAAATTTTTTTTTGTTTGCACAAACTTGCTCAAATTTTATTCTTAAAATTTTTATAAGTAAATGTTGGCTTGTTCATGAAACAAGTTTAACCCTCCCAATGCACTTAAAAAAAAAAATGAAAACAAAATTGTAGAAAATGAATTTGATATTATATCATTATCGTTGACCAATTTATTATTTTTGAAATATATTTTAACAAGTATTTTAGCTACAGTGAGTAATAACAACATCAAGTAATCGTTTATCCCCAAAATGTCGTAAAACATTTATTTAATACTAAAATCCTCATCAAATTATTCTGAAAACAATTGAAAATAAAAATTCCATTTACCAATTTGATTAATGTCAAAAGTATATGTTTCAAAAAAATATAATATGAAAAACATTTATTTAAACAAAAAAAAAAAAGGATATCGAGGGCAATACTTAATAATATTGTATAGAATTTTATAAATGTTTATACATTTATTAAGGCTACTCATGTATAGTACAGAGTTATATTTTGAAATGAATGCCCCGTGACGTAGCAACGCGACGCTGTCGTCGGAGCGATACAAGAAATGAAATATTTACATCGTATTTTCACGTGCCTCACAGGACAAATAGCTACGGTGCGTCTGACGGGTAGCGGCAATGTGGCGTCTCTGATGTTTACTTTAATTTTTTTTTTATTTCATTTTTTATATGTACAGGTATATGTTAAATTCATAAATAAATTTATATGTACATATATTTATAATTTAAATGTTTTGTACAAATAATAACTATTTTATGATCAATAAAAAAATTTTATGATATAATGAAGACATTTATGATCATGACAAATATTTGTTTATACTTTTTTAAAATATTATGTTGGTCATTATACGTGAATATACAGTAGCTTGAATGTGCTGTCAATTATTGAGCGATAAAAATTTTGTTTAATAATAATATGATGTTCAGAAATGACATAATTTTAAAGAGTCAAATGTTTTTTTTAAATTAGATTTTGTTTGATGTTTGTTCAATCTTGTTGAATCTTTATACAATGTCCGTGAATATTTATTTAATTATTTATTTGACAATTACAGTTAAATAAAGCAATAGAAATCTGAAAATGAATTTCAATTTTAGCTTGGGGATCCAAGTGGAATTGAACCGCAGAACGCGAAATTAAAAAATTCATTTGCTAACGACTTTTCTAATCTTGACATTTTTTATTTTTTTAAATTTATATATGGGTATTGTAGATTTTCAAAATATTTTTGTATAAACAAATAAAGGGATTATTAATTAATATAAAAAAAACGAATGTATAAAAACTTGAAAAATTTAAAAACTAATATATACCAAAAAAATCATCAGCAATATGGAAATCATTCATAGAATATTTAATAATTATAAATTCAGATGATAAAAAAAAAAAAAAAAACTTTATAACATCTATAAATTTTATTATAAATATGAATATATTTATTTTTGATATTAAACCATTAATCTTTTCAGCTTCTTTATGTCAAGATAAGACTTATATATATTTATTTATTCATCAATAATTTTTTTTTCTTATTTAAAATTTATTTAAAAAAAAAAAACGACTATTTTAAAAAAAAAATATATTTAATTCGATTGATTGCTTGCAAAATAATTTATTTCAAATTGATGATTTTATAAAATGGAGGTTTTTTTTTCACTTATATATCTGAATTTTAGATTTTTTTTTAAACAATAGTGAATTATTCATTTTCAATTTCACAAGAATTAACAAATGAATAATGGTTCATTAGTATTAAATAATTTTTTCATAACAATTTTTTTTTGTTATTAAATAAGCAATTAAAAAATTTATAAAAACAAAACGTCATTAAAATATACAACAGAATAAAAAACAGTTGAATTCATATATATAAAGAATGATTGTTACAAGTTGAAATATTTATTATTCATAGTATAATATTTTATTTTCATTTATTTTTTTATAATCTACTAATTTACATATATCAGTAGACAAGAACTATACATAGTAATACAAGCTTTGATGGCGAGCACCCCACACATTACGCTTACGACTATATTTCTCCATCTCACTCTTATATATACTAGCATTTGGTTTGGGTCCCACTGGATCCGGTCGACGGTCAAGTCCGGTTCAGTTGGAGTTGCCAGGGAAAAAGATAAATTATCCATCGTGCCAGCAATGAATCATGGAAGTGCTTGTTGCTAGCTAGAGAGTGAGAACAGCAATATGGATGCTGGAAGAGATATATGTATGAGCTATTCCAAGTGAAATCAAGGAGTCATTTTCCTTCATCTCATCAAATTCCTTGATAATTTATAGAAAATTTATATATACTTTTTCAATAGGTGGTCTATGAAATTTATTATTTTAAATACTACAAAATGAAATACGTTTTAAATGTCATTAAATTATAATTTTTATTAGTTATATTATTTTATTAAAAATAATTAATAAATAAATTATTATTTCATGAATTTAAAAGTGGTTTTTTTTTTTTTTCTTTTTATTTTTTCTTGGTTTTATGCGGTTGAGTTTGAATATAGGATGAAATTAAAATGGCTACTTTAGTGATGTTTTAAATTTTGAAAAAGTGATGGAGGTTCTTGAGACTTGCTTACCAGGAGGGCACAGTGTTTAGAACATACTTTGTTAAATCGAATGAGTGTGCAAATCAGGGCCACTGTATGGTTACAGTCACATATGTGCAGGAAGCCAATAGTTGTTAAGAAAATTCTTAAAAACTTGAATAAACTAACCTGGTTGCGTCATGTCACGTCATGGTAAATTTAAAATAACACAATGCCACTGTTAGAAATAAATTTTATTCAAAGTCAAAGAAAGAAAAAAAAAAAAAAAAAGCCACAAGTCAATCACTGAACCACATGAAACTTTCCAATTGTAAGATTTACAATCAATTTCTTTGATAATGCTGAAGCACACATTAATCTTTTACAATCAAACATTTTTTTTTTTTCTTTTTTAATTTTTTTTTTTATGCTTGTATACTTTGTACTCGAGACACTATAGTAAGAAGCTTCAATATATTCCAACTAATTTTATTTGCAAATGGCTGAAAATATTTAAAATAATATTTCAACCACCAATTAAAAAAGTCAAAAACTATAATAGGCTCTTTCTTGACTAACAAAAAATCCAATATAAAATTATTTAAAAAATTAATAAATATTTTTTTGGTCAGTTGAACTTCAGTCTATAGGCCTAATGTCTCCACCACTGGCAACAAATAGACTATCCACTGGACAATTGGATGAAACAATCTAAAACACTGTGTCGAATTTTTTTCTTATTTTAATATTTTGTTCGGAGAGACATTTATATATAATGTCACTAAATTATCCATCTGTCAGTTTAATTATTTTTTATTAAACTCATACTCTTCATTGTGAAATAGAGCCATCTAAAAAAAATTCCACAACCTTTTTGAAATATAATTTTTATTTTTCATGTAATCATTTTTCGTTTTTCAATTTTTTATAAACGTTAGAAATATATTGCCATACAATTTCAAGGGATATTGATATTATTCACATATTTTCAAATAGTTTAATGGAATATACAAATGTCATTTTAATATGATTTATCTTGAGCATAATATATTTGACATTTCTCAGCATATAAATCTCAGCTTTTTTAAATATAATTATAAAAAAAAAAATAGATAAACTAAATTGTTGGTAATGAAACAAGTGGTTTGTGCTTGCAAATGAAATAATGAAAAAAGTAAAAAGTATAATAAAAGTTGAGTGTTAGAAAGAAGCCAAAAAAGGAGTCAGAGCGTGAGTGTAAGCGATGAAAGCAAATAGAACGCAGCAGCAAGTGGCTCGTACGTCAGCCGGTGGCTCGTAAACGTCAGCAGTGGTGCTCGTAAACGTAAACGTAAACGTGATGCTATAAAAGGAGTGGGTTTGAGGTAGAGAGTTTGAGATTCTAGTTGAAATAGAGAAGGGTGTATTGCTAGCAAACTGTGCCATCGCATAACGGATTTGTACCAGCTTGAATGTAGTACATAGTACCACAGTTAAATGACAATATTAAAAAAATATATATACCTTTTGCACAAAGCCCCTAAATACACAAACTTCAAAATTCAATTTCAGTTCAATGAGCTGTTATTGATTTTTTAAATTAACATTAATTTATATATTTTTTAATGAATTTTACAATGCAAAATTAATTTTATTTTTTGAACTGTAATTATTTTTTTTAAATAACTTTTATAAATTTTAAAATTAATTAATTATTGATCATCCTAATATAAAAAGGACAAACATCATCGGTCTTCCGGACATTTGATTGGTCATTGTTTTTTTCTCACTTACTCTCATACGAATTTCTTTCTGTTTGCCTTTTTCTATTATTTTTTTATTTATTTCGTTAGCAACGAAAAAACAAAAAAAAAAAAGCAAATAAACAAAATTTTTTTTGATATTTTTTATATTTTTCTTTTAAAAATTGACAAATTAAGCTAGCACAACTTTCTCAATAATCATCGGATCTCAATGCACTAGGGCTTAAAATTTTGTGCGAATTATGTGTTTTTTATGTGTGAAGAAATAAATTTGAAAGAAAATTTTTTTTTTATTTTTTACATTTTTTTTTAAAATTGGCGTATTAAGCTAGCACAACTTTTTTGAGAATCATAGGATCTTGATGCAATTGGGCTCAAAATTTTGTGCGAATTATGTGTTTTTCATTTGTGAAGAAATAAATTTGAAAGAAAATTTTTTTTTTATTTTCTACATTTTTTTTTTTAATTTACATATTAAGCTAGCACAACTTTTTAAATAATTATTAGATCTTGATGCAATTGAGCTTAAAATTTTGTGCGAATTATGTGTTTTTTATGTGTAAAGAAATAATTCAAAAACAAAATTTTTTTAAATATTTTTTACATTTTTTTTAAAAATTTACATATTAAGCTAGCACAACTTTTTAAATAATAATCGGATCTTGATGCAATTGGGCTCAAAATTTTGTGCGAATTATGTGTTTTTCATGTGTAAAGAAATAATTCAAAAACAAAATTTTTTTAAATATTTTTTACATTTTTTTTTTAAAAATTCACATATTAAGCTAGCACAACTTTTTAAATAATCATCGGATCTTAATGCAATTGGGCTCAAAATTTTGTGCGAATTATGTGTTTTTTATGTGTGAAGAAATAATTCAAAAACAAAATTTTTTAAAATATTTTTTATATTTTTTTTTAAAATTGACTTATTGAGCTAGCACAACTTTTTTAATAATTATTAGATCTTGATGCAATTGGGCTCAAAATTTTGTGCGAATTATGTGTTTTTTATGTGTGGAAGAATAAATGTGAAAAAAATTTTTTTTTATTTTTTACATTTTTTTAAAAAATTCACATATTAAGCTAGCACAACTTTACTAATAATCATCGGATCTCAATGCACTTGGGCTTAAAATTTTGCACGAATTATGTGTTTTTTATGTGTGAAGAAATTAATTTGAAAGAAAATTTTTTTAAATATTTTTTATATTTTTTTTTAAAATTGACATATTAAGCTAGCACAACTTTTCCAATAATCATCGGATCTTAATGCAATTGGGCTCAAAATTTTGTGCGAATTATGTGTTTTTTATTTGTGAAGAAATAATTCAAAAACAAAATTTTTAAAATATTTTTTACATTTTTTTTTAAAATTCACGTATTAAGCTAGCACAACTTTCTCAATAATCATCGGATCTCGATGCAATTGGGCTTGAAATTTTGTGCGAATTATGTGTTTTTTATGTGTGAAGAAATAAATTTGAAAGAAAATTTTTTTAAATATTTTTTATATTTTTTTTTATACAATTGTTTTAGAATTTATTTTATTAATTATTGTAAAAAGTAAATAATTGAAAATTTCAAGTGATAAATAGAAATTGTGATGTAGAGGAAATTAAAGCAAACCCCGGTCAGATATAATTTAATACCCGTAAAATCAAAGGGTTGAATTTAACAAAAGATGTATTGTAGAATTTGAGGGTTGGCAGGGTTTTTGGTATGTTATTATTTCACTTTGAATGTAGACAAAGTCTTGTCATTATTTTACATAAACATACAATACTGGATTTGTCTGAAATCTTCATTTTCACGCAATAATTTATTTTTATTATCATTATAAAATTATTTAACAGAAAAAAATAATTCTTTAAATGAAAAAATATAATATTTTATCTTTTTATTATTTTATTTTTTTATTTAAAATATAATTTTCCAAATTTTTCTCACATAATTGATCTTGTTATAATGACGAAAGTATTATTATTTTTTTTATTCTTGAGCCATTATGTATATGCATTTTACAAAATCGATTGCAATAAACTTACACGTGCACACACGTTCACCTTAAATATCATGAAAAAAAGAAAAAAAAAAAATGAAAAAAGAAATTGTTTTTTATATTTTTATTTTCTGATATCTCAATCACCGACAAAGCATCCTGTTGATAATCTACATCGCCACCCAGTAGAGTTGATTACTCTGTTATTGTAAAGGGTGGCTCAATGTGTTTGATTCAAAACTTGAATATCAAAGACGATCAAGAAAATACCCCAAATTACGATAATGATTCTTAACTGTTTTCAGTTAAGACATTAGTTCTCCACACCATTTCAAAAAACGTGTACATAATTTTCGGTGAAAAACAGCTAAATATATATTTATTTTTTTCATTTTTTATAATACCAAATATATTAAGTCAATGTAAATTTTAATATTAATCAATATTTTAAAATATATTATTATTTTAAACATTTTATTATTAATCAAATGCAATTTATATACAATTTTGCTGATAAAATATTTATAACTATATATTATTTATATGAAAATAAGATTTTTATCTGCTTCTGAAATTTCTTATTCTTTAAATATATTTGTTGTCATATTGCATACGCCGATGAAATGAAGTAATTCAAAGTGATGATAAACATTTGATCGATAATCATCTTTGGTCATGGACTTTTAAATTTTCACGCATTGAACGATAAATTATGATAAGTAAAATAGTCATGATGATCATGTGTATTGAATAACATTTTGAAACTAAAATATCCAATAAGCCAATACGCCAATACTCAACCCTAATATCAATTTTATTTGTGAATTTATTTTTTTTTTCATCTTAATTTTATATGAATTTAAATGAACGTAAAATACATGTGTTGAAAGGGAAGTATATAAAAAAGTTTAAGGTCACCGTTACAAGCAATGAATAAGGAGTAATAAAAAAACAAAAAAATAATAATAAAAAAATAAATAAATAATAAAGAAAAAAAAAAAAAGAAAGAGACCAAGGTAATAACCCTCAAGACCTGATCGAAATTATAGCCGTTTAATAAATGAATAGTTTACGAGCAGCGAAAATCGTTCGGATAAAATTTATCGTCTTCTCAGAATGGAGACGTAGTACTCGATTTCATCTCCCACCATTTTCTTTTTTATTCTCATTTAATTTTTATTATTATTTATATTATTATTATCATTTTTTTATTTTTATTTTGAATACAGGGTGTCTTGTAATTCGTGCACGTACAACCGCAAAAAGTTTACCAAAGAAATGCATACCTTGGATATTTTTTTAACCCAAGACGCACGATATACGAAGCAAATATTAAAATACATATACACCAGATATACCTGTGTATATTCTTTAAATATTTTTCTCATTATTAATAAAGTGTTAAGCCATTAATCATGCTCCTCGTTCATATTGCAATTTTTTTTTTTTTCATTTTTATTCTGTCTTGTGTCAATCAACGAAAAGCCTGTTTTTTTTTGGGCTTGCATTTTTTTTTTTTGTTTTTTTTTTGTGCAAGCACTGATAGCTAATGATTTGGTATTTTTGAATTTTTTTTTATTTCAGTAAAATGTATATTTATGAATATATTTTGGTTGAAAAAATTTTGAGGTTGATGATAACATTATGTACATTTTAGTCGTGGGGTAAAACAACGTAGATTGATAACATGCTATTTAGTAAATTTCATACAAGATATCTCTTGCTTCTCACAGTTAAATGTATATTATAATTTTATGTGAAAAAAAAAAATATTTTTATATTATTTAAAAAAAAGCTCGTTAATTTTTGGTTAGTCAATTTTAAAATCACAGAAATATAGTTTAGCGTTTATTTTTTATTTTTATAAAATATTTAAATTATACACAGGTTGAATTCACGCATGCACAATTCCATTTATTTGTCTGGCGCCATCATTTTTTTTTTTTTTATAAAACCAACAGAGATTTTAGCTCGTTAGTTTAAAAAAAATAATAAAAAAATTGAGTAATACAAGTTTTGTTTTTTGAGCTTAAATAAAATGTTAATAATTATGTAATTGTCTTGTTGACAATCTCAAAATTAATACAAATGTTTTAAATTTAATATCAAGTTTATATTCAACCCCGGGTTAAAAACTTTTGTACTTAATCCAACCGAGTATTACCAATGACCTTGTGCTGAAACGTCGGTAGTAAATTATCCAGATTTTATCTAGATATTTGATAATACAAATTTGTTTTATAACTCATTATTTGTAATTTAAACAAAAGAAAATAAAAACCAACAAAACTACATCATAATAAAAATTTAAAAATAAAAAAAAAAAATAAAGTAAAGTATATTTTTTTTAAATTAAAAATAAATAAATATAAATAAAAATTATTATTACAAATCTATGTACTGTGTATGGTCTATATATATTTTAAAAATGATTTATGTAAATTGTTTTTTGTTTTCTACTTTACGTGGGTAGAGCTCAATAACAAAAAGTGCAAGAAATAATCGAATAGTTCACAGACTTCCAAGGGAGGCTTTTATACATGAGCAACTCATAAACGATGAGCAGTCATGAATAAATTTATCTCAGAAATATACTTGTCGGTGTGGGTTGATCATATGAAATATATCATAAAGTTTAAACTACTATTGAATCTATTTTGTACATCTTATTTGTATTTAATATTTATACAAGTATATAACGAGAAATATATTATTCAAAATAAATTTATCCACTTTATAAAACAAGAAAAAATAATGAATTAAAATTTTTGTTGCTTTACAATTGTATAATATTAAAAGGTTTAATCAAAACGAGTCATGTATATATTAAAAATTTAAATATTAAAATAATTTTTGAGTAGATTATTTAATCCCGAATGAAAAAATAGTAGGGGATGTTAAATCGGTCTTTTATAAAACACATCAGTCTGTATGTTGGTCCACGTGGGTTACGAAATACAGGGTGTATATAAAGAAGCAAACAAAAAGCAAAAAAATAAAAAAATGCAGAACGATAAGAACTGAGAGTATCAGAGGGGTAAAAAGATCTAACAGAGATAAAGTGAGCTGCCAGATCTTTTCTATATGAGAAAGTAAAGATCACTTCTATTGCATGTCTCGAGAGACACACAAAAAAAAAGCAAAAAAAAAAAAAACAAAAAAAAATAGAAAAGAAGAAGAAACTTACTCTCGTTTTACCTCTTTGACGCCCTACACTTTTATCTATGGTATATTCTATAGAACTCACTTTTTTTTTTTATTTTCTTTTAACAAAGAATCTTGAAGTAAAAATATAAAAAAAAATTTGTATTTTTATAATTTTATTTAATTTAAAATTAATTGATATTAAAAATTTATCATCTAATTATAGATAAAGATTGAAATATTAAAAAATAATATAAACTTGAATTTTTTATATTTTCATTATTGAGAAAAATAGAAGAAAAATAAAATCGATTCTTTGCAGCTAACTTGCAAAAGAATTATTAGACTTTTATTATTGTTGTTTGATGGGATTTTTGTTTGATATAATGTCGTTTGAAATATAAAGTTTAGTTAATGTGTTTGTTCAACATTTTGAAAATGACTGTACTCATCGTTTGATCATCCTGATAAATAAGCAGTTCACGATTTCTTTGTCATTGGATTATATATCCGTAGATAAGCTTCATCGATGTCATATATGATCCAAGTTATCAGCAAACATTTAAGATATCTCGTCGAAGAAACAATACATAGCTTCGTAAAAAAAAAAAGGTATAGCAAATAATTTATTGCAAACGACGTGACAATACTAAAGACAAATATAAATTTATTTTTTCATTTGTTATTTTGATTTTTATATTATTATGAATGCGTTATATTACAGCACTCACTTGATTACAAAAGCTCTGATATGAAATATTTTTTTTACCAAAGTTTTCTAGTCTTTTTAAATCAATCTCAAAATTACATATATTATTTTTACATGCGAGCACATTTATCATATTTATACATGCATTATATATTTTTTGGGTAGAAAAATGTTAACCCTCTGATGTCAAAAAAAAAATATTAAAAAACCAGAAGAAAACAAATTTGTTTAGTATATTTTTTATATAAAAAAACACGCTTGTATATTCAAATTTATATTTAAAAAAAAAAATTTTAACATCAAAAGAATAACTCGTTGATTTTATATTAAAAAAAAAAAAATTAATAGTTAAGGGTTGCCTTAGCAAGCTCGTTAATAAATTGGATTAAAAGATTAAATTCTCCAATGATTTAAAATCAACAGATATCTAAATAATTCTGGTTTAATTAAGTGACAGTTTTGATCATTATCCTCCAATTCAAAAGCTTTTGACATTAGTCTAAATTTTTGCAATCTCAAGTTGTTTATAAATTAATGCATTTTATTTTTAACAGCACAGCTTCCAACATAAACTTTATGTATTCTTAAAAAATTATATTTCCTTTTTACATTTTGAAAAATTAATGAACATTTATTTAAATATATTTATCATCAAACTAACGATATAAAAAAGATAAAAAATTTTTTAACATATACTGTCTTTGCACATGTTAATGGTCTTAACAATTATGCAAATTTAACAAATACACTTTATAGAAACCCTCTCTTTTTCTCCTGAGAAAAGGGGAAGGTAAAAAAATATAAGACACGATTGGAATATCAAGGGAATGAAAAAATAAAATAAAAAAAAATATAAATAAAAGACAAACGTTTCAACACACTTTGCATAGTGATGAAGTCAAGGGGTAAACAATAGACACATACACAAAAGGGTTGTTGGAATTATTATGAAATAAATAAAGAGGTCAAGATCATGATTTTTTATAACAATTTTAATGTCTTATTTTTGACCAAGCGTATAGATAATCATTAACGATGTATTTTAACTTATTTCTTCACTCTACCATGAGGCATATTATAATGCCTTTTATTTTTTATATTAAAGAAAAAAAAAACGGATGTTAGGTTCAATCAATGGAGGCATTCATCGCATCCCCCTTGTCCCCCTACCCAATCTTCATTATCCAAGACATACAAAGCCGATTCTTGTCCAATGAAAATATTTTTAAAAGCTATTTTTATTCCTATAATTTCAACTCTTTCTATGGTTTTTTTTTTTTTTTTTTTCATCTTAAAGTTTTCTAAAATTCATGGAGTGTGTGGTATAGTTTGGCGTCAGACTGACGTCGTATCATATGATTTATTGATTCTGGAATAAAAAATAATAATAAAAAAGAATGATTAATGATAATCGGACTTCTGAATGAATCATGGAAAATAAATGACACGCGTTTGAGGGCGGTATATAGAAAAGAAATATCATCCAATGTGCATCTTGTATATATGTGGGATTTTGATCTTACCACGTTTACTCTAGTCAAATACCACCATTGCTATTTTTTTATTTGATATATATTTTAAACGAATGTTTGTTAATGATCATTTTGTATACACCTTATTGAAAAATCAGGAAGCCATTATTTTTCGATTGACTGATTGCGTTTCTAAATTTTTTAAATTGAAACATAATCATTTTTTTATTTTTCTTAATTTTTACAAGTCAATAAAAGTTGTTTAATTAATTGATGGAATATAAAATAAATGTTCTCTCAATATATATATTTATAAATATAAAATAATATATATTTTAAAAAATTATTTTTATAATTTATTTAGATATAAAAATAACGATGTATCGTCAATGATAATTAATAATAATTAATAATTTATACATTACCTTGGAAAATTTATAAAATATGTATTTAACGTGAAAATGATGTTTAAAATAAAAAATAAAATGTATATTCAGTGAGATATTTTTTTCCGCACAATGAACATTGCAAAAAAAAAAAAAAGGTTAAGTGTGCTTTGATTAATTTTATTTTTATACCGCACTGTTGCGCACATAGTTGGCATCTTCATTACTTTATACAACGTTAGATACTGTAATTATTCCGACAAAAATTAATAATATTAAAACAGAGAGAAAATAGCTGTCTAGAAACATGAAAGCCATGATAATTAAAATACAATTGAGTCATGTGAGTGGATGACCGTAAGCATGAACAATATAGTAAAAAGTTTATGAGTTTAAAAATAAGCACAAAAAATTAGAAGAATATGAAGAAAAAAAAAAAGAAGGAAAAAAACAAAATGAAAAATATCTCTAGCACTCATGAAAGATCGAAAAAGGGACTGTATGCTCGATGTGACTAACATTAATAATGTAATGAAGTAAAAAAAGAAAAAAAAAAAAGAGAAAAAAAAGGAAAAAAAAACGTTTACTCTATACGTTACGACGAATGATATGAGGGACTCGAAAAACGTGTGGCAGTAGGGCTCTTTTTGTGATTGATTAGGCTGCTTTTGATCCTGTGATCCTTTCTCTCAGGGTGTTTTTCTTTTTCCATAGGGATATAATCCCCTTTTTGGTTTTTCATCTTATCTCACTCTCACACAGTATACACCTTCTTGTTTCTCTTGATATGTCCAAACGCCCCCAGTAAATGTGAATGTATATATACTTGTATTTTGAAAATCGAATTCTTCCTTGAATTTGTGTTTGCTGTTATGTGTATGTATATTAGTACATGCTTGTGGCAGACAACGCGTTCAAATTCAACTCCTGAGAAAACATCACATTCAGATGGATATCCCTCAGTGTGATACCTCACGGGAATTCACAAACTTAAATCGACTGTCATTTATCACTGAATCATTCGGCCGCACGATCACACAATGTCTGCATGAGTCAATGACAAATTTACAATAAACAAAATAATTTTACAAAAATACCAATGACATATTTTTGTTTTTTTAAAATAATTTTCATTTTTTTTTAGTTATTTTTTCCTGTATAGTTTAATTTGAGAATGTTTTTTTTCTATATGAAAAATTAATTTACTTTCTTGTGATTTATTTTCATTTTGTATCAATCAATGACAGGAAAATCATCCTTAAAATATCAGAGTTATTTTAGTCCAGTGAAAGTTCATAACAAATTTTCCTGCAACATGTGTATCCCAAATGGAAAGCTTATACTATATGAAAGCTTCCCTAGCATGTTTTTTTTTTTTTTTCTCTTTTAAAAATTACCATGTCATTTAAATTGGACCATGCAGTAAATCACATCCATATATACACAAAAAAAAAAAATTTAATCATTCCAAACAAATTTCAGGGTAAAAGAATATTTTGTTTTTTTTTTCTATTAATATTTTTTTATGAAAAAAAAAATTCTATTTAAAAAAAAACGATTATCTATGTTTTTTTTTTCTGGACAAAATATAATTTATTTATTTTTAATTTGAATATATATTTTATCTTGTGAATTATGGAATAAAAAAAAATTAAATAGCCCGTCGATAAAAAATGTAAATAATATTTTTATATATGTTTATTTAAAAAAAAAAAAAAGCTCCACTCTTCAGTAGTAATTTTATATTTTTTATATTGACATAAAGTACTTGAAAATTTGAATTGATTTATTATTTTTTTGTTGCAGGTTAAACAATACTTTCGAATACACAAAAGTATTTTTATTATTGATGCATCAGCAACATAACCACTGGTACACTTGAAGGTTTATAAAATGGATGACACAGAAAGATTTACGACGTGCAGTTAAAATAAGGATGAACTTGAAAAGTTCAAAAACATCAAGTACAAACTGTAGCCTGTCAAAACTCACCAATTTTCACCATCGAAAAAAGTAAAAAGTAATTTTTTGTTTAATTATTAAAGTGCTCATTATATACTGTACACTATATTAAAAAACTAGAAAAAGCTTTTTCTAGTTTTCTAATATAAAAATTTCCTAAATAAAAAAAAAAGCTATTTATATTTATTCAAAAAAAAATAAAAACATTTTTTCTTTTTTCAATATTGTTCTTATACTAAATTTAAAAATTTCTACCTTTGATCTATTTTTTTTTTATAAAAGAAATTGAGCTTTTAAAATTTAGGAAATTGATTTGATTTTTTTTTTACATTTAAACATGGAAAAAAAAATTGTATCAGTTTTTTGTTTGATAGTTATAACTATGTAGCATAAGTGCGTTATTCGTCATACGTAAATTATTAATTTTTCAAGTGAATCTTAACAACCACTTTTAAAAATCCATTAAATATAAGCGGATTAAGTCATTTACGATGATAGCGCGTGCTTAAGTTTGTTCAAGTAGCTACTAAAGAATCATTAATCTTGATCTTGATCAGTGCATCCAGCTGTTTATGACTTTGCTTGATTATTCGTCACTTTTTATAATTGAATATCAAACATTATTATATAATAGATTATTTGTTTTTTCCATCGTTATGGTTATTCATGTCAATGTTGAGTGATGGTATCTCGAGAAATTGTTTTTTTTTTTCTTTTCTTTTCGTTGGAAAATTATACTGGCTATGTAATGATGATGATACATCAGTAAAAGATAATTTTAATAATTATTGAATCGACTTACCTTTGCTGCAGCAGCTTATTAATAATGTTGAAATTATTATTGCTTTTTTAAAGTGGCATATGATGTGAAAGACATTATTAATATTATTTTACATTTATAAAATAGATGAAAAATTTTATGGTACATAATGAGCTTTTTAAACTAGTAGATTTTTTTTTCTCGTCATTTTCGTAAAGTTGGTGTTTTTGAAAAACAAAATTTAATTTCCCACAACGACAATCCAACCGACGGAACCCTAAATTCAATGTTGATTCGTTTCCTTCATCAAAATTTATCGTCGCTATATTCAAACTATACTAAAAAAAATATTCTTACTATATAAAATTAACAACAGTATTTTAATAAAATTTAATAAACTTTTATTACTATTTTTTAAAAATTAATAAAATTATTTTTAAGCTTTTCCTAGAAAATTATTTTCATTATGATGATGGAAAATATTAAAAAATATATACAGTAAAAAAAGTAAAATAAATAAATATAATATTAGTGAATACTAAATTTTTTATGAATATAAAATTAAATCATTTTAACAATATGTAATATTAAATATAAGCCAAAATTTAGTCTAAAAATTTGCCACATATAATATCAACGTTTCTCCACGAGATGATGGCCGTATTTTTTTAAAGACAGATTAGGCTAATGCAATGGTCTCGATGGCCAGCGAATAGGAGAAGGTTTTGTGTACACAGGGGCGTGCCGTACCCTGGAAACAGCGTGCCCTGTGACGACGCCTTGACGTTGACTAAATGCTGGGTGGAGCCCATCTAGGCACTACCTACCCGTTCAAACTCATCATCCTGACTGCATTCTGAATCCCCACAAAAACCTCATGGCCGCCAACAGTAACATGAAGGGCGCCAGTTTTCAAATTTCTTCAAATAACTTTTCATTCCCCTATGATAGAAGATATTCTCTCTAATTGTTGTTTTCTGAATCCATTAGAAATCTGAAAGGATTCAAAGTAATTACAATCTGAGTCAGATGCCATTATACAAACATTATATATCTCCAAAATTTAAAAATATATTATTATTATTAATTAAAGAGAAAAATATATATTATTATTATTAATAATTGGTTAAACAATTTGTAGAAATTTTAAATTTAATTTTATAAATAATAGCATAAAAATGAACTGCAATTTGTTTAAACAATTTGACCGTGATTTCAATACATCTGAGTGCTTGGCCATGATAATTAATGATTTTGCATAAAGTCCATATACAGTTTTAGAAATATTGTGTTTGATATATAATATAAATAAATATATGATATACACAATGGAGAAAGACGGAATGATGAAAGCAAACGGGGAACAACACACCTACTCGAGTCGAGATAGCGCGGGTATAGAAACAGTTAACACTCTATTAACACTAACGATGCTCATACATAACATCGCGCGAGCCCAAGCTAGAAATTTATGATCTGATAATGAGAAGGAACGGAAGGAAGGGAGAAAAGGATTACTTTATGCGTTATGGCACGTGCAAAAGTCGTCAGGTAGTGACATAAACTTTATGAAATGTCTCTTCACTTTTCGTTTCAGTCACTTTATCTTTAATCAATTGGCTTCTGGTATAATATACACACAAGTTAACAAGATTTATTTAATTAAATTTAATTCATCCGGATTTATATCAAGTGTATAATATACTTGAAGTAATATTAATAACAATAATAGTATTTTAAAAATAAAATAAAAATTATTCTATTATTAGAATAAATCAAATGAAGAATTTAAATTAAAATGTTATCAAATTCAAAGTATTCAACATTAAGATGTACGAAAGAAAATTTATTCATTGACGTTTTATTCTGAATTTTTTTTTTTTGGGAATTTAGAGAACAGAATAAAAAAAGAGAAAAAAAAAAAAGAGTTTTGAGAACAATCATTTGAAACATAAAACGAGAAATAGTACAGTGCACGTTAAGTTCGATTTGAGGACATTTACGTGCTTGAGATGGGTCATATCAGCACGAAACCGGAGATGAAGTGAAGGTGCCGAAGACACTGTAACGGAGACGAAGCTATATCTTTTTGAACTCATCGCAAGAGATGAATGTTCTTAAATCGTACGTGACGATTGGAGTAATGGTATGCTTCATTTGTCACACATACGTTTTGCATATATGTAGAGATATATGTATGCATATTTTTATAAGTTAACGATCAATATTATTTTCGTTATACAATCAATCCAAACATATCTTTAACAAACATAAATTTAATAATAATATTGAATTTAAATTTAAAGCCAGGGTGCATGATACTATTATACTATATGTATGCTTAAATTGATTTAAAAAAAAAAAAAAATAAATAAATTTACATACCTTTATATAGGTTCCAGTTATCTCAATGCCTGTCCTTACATGTCGACCCTTCGACCCTCTTTTTTCTGCAGCATACTAGTGCTTGCCATTGTCCTTGATCCACTTGACCAAACAATCCAAAATACATATATATATACCCACAGATTGTTCTATGCACATATATTCAAGTAGTATATATCAAGATTTAGTCAGACAAAAACAGCAAAAGTGTTTTTATCAATTAAAATTTATGACGTTTATCATATTTTTGCTTTGAATATTTAAAAGCTTGGTTATTAAATAGAATTTAATAACGACCAATCAAAAGCATGGGCTTGGATGTTCGTGCTGCTTCAAATTTTGCTCGTTCTTGGCTTCATTAAAATACTTCAGAGCCTCTCATCTTAACCATTCAAAGAAGCCGTGATTACCAAAGGAAAAAAAAAGATACATCGGCAGTGGGGAAAGAAAAAAAAACCCCAAGAATAAATTACTTGATGAGGCTCATATTAAAAACAAGGCTGATCATCCAAATACACCTGCAAAGAAAAAAGTTATTTTTTAATATGACATTATTATTTATTGTATGTATAAAAAATTTTACGTACCTATTTTAGTTTTTTAAAATTTCTTTATCATATGTGGGTAGTAGAATTATCAAAGCTCGATAACTCTCTTACCGACAAAGGTTCATTTTGAAGATTAGAGCTTTGATTTTATAGAGGTTAGAAAACAACACTAGAGCAGCAGCAAAAAAACAATGTCAATGTGGAACAAAACAAAGGCAAAAAATTGTAGATTCAATGAAAATATTTCTATAAGATTATTACATGCATATTTTTAGATTTTTAAGAAATAATCCCAAGATATTTTGCGTATACTTTGAACATACACCTACTTATATAGAAATCACAGAGTGAGCACGCACATACTGCATGTTCTGTTTGTTGCTGCAGGGGCGAACAGACAGAAAATTCAATAAATCATCCCGTCACGAACCATGAACCAAGGCGGAGCCTCACGCCTCGTATTAGCCAATGATAATCCTTTGTGAGTTGGTGGCCATCTTGGATTATACAATGGTTCCTTCCGTCGCAATACATATATAAATGCAAACTCCGCGACTTAGAACCCCTCGGGGACAAGTCAAACTTGCTATAAAAACGTATGTTCAATTTTCTTTTTTTTTTTTCGTTACTTTTTTTTTTTTTTTTTGTTATCGAAATGCCTCGATCTACTTCCTCATTTATTTCGTATTCATTCATGACATCTACAAATCGATCATCTGGCGCCTATCACAAAATCTACATTTTTATACATTTTTGATTCCCCCTTTTTCTCCCTTGACTACCGAAAAAAAAGGAACAGAAAAATAATAAATGAAATTTTTCACTATTCACAACTGTCTGTATTTTTTTGTTTTTGTTTTTTTTTTTTTTTTTTTATATTCAACCACAATTTATTTCTCATTTCCAAACACAGTAATTATAATTAATGTCGTTATTATTAATATGGACAGACTCTTATATATAATACAATGTGGTTTTTTATTTTTTTTTTTTTATTTTTTTATTTTTTAAACTTATCGACATAATAGCCAGTAATACTATTATAATTATTCCTCATATCGACATTTTAATGCACCAAATTTTTGCATTTTCATTATTTTATTTTTATAGATTTTTTTTGTGTTCAAGTTACGGAGACTCAACTATCGTTCAACCATTCACTCCTATACAATCACCATTGGTTTTATTTTTATTTTTTTTATTTTTGTTTCTATGGTTTTTTTATTCGTTTAATTATTTATTCTTTTTTCTTTCAATTATTAATTAGTTTCATACTCGATACTCACAGCGCTGGTGGTAATAATAGTACACTAATGGTCATAGAAGCTATCATTTTTTTTTTTTTTATTAAATTTTTTATGATGTATTCGAATTTATTTTTATTGTTTTATTTATCTGCGTTTCCTGCACTTTTATTTTCCGGTGTACATTTAGTTTACATTATGCAAGACACTACAAAATTAAATATTTATTTATTTATTTTTTCGTTATCGCAAAAAGTACTTATCTACATAAACATGTATGTGTATATATATTTTTTTTTTATCAATAGATGATACAGTATATACATATACACATACAAATGCTCGCATACATATACATGTGTTAATACTTTTAGCTATTTCTGTTGCATCAGAGTATTAAGAAATTTATTGATTGAAATTTTACATGTTTCAAGTTTCATATATATTCATATGAAATCACACAATTATATGTGTATATAATTAAATATATATATATTTTTTTTCATTAATAATTTTCTATATAAATATTATATAGTTACTCCAGAGCTATTTTTGCAACAAGAGGATTCATTCAACTTTCTTACGCGAATGGAATGACGACAAACATTCAATTATAAACATTCGACTCATCATCATGACCTTGGACCACACCCCGATCAGTCCAGACTATATTGAATTTCGTCATAAATATATTATATCAATATATACTATCATACTCACACTTTTATTTATTTTATTTATTTATTCATTTTTTTTTTTTCTTTTGTTTTTTTTTTTTTTTGGTTATTAGCTCCATATTTATCATAACGTGAAGTAACGTTTTTAGATTTTTTTTTTTTTAAAAAAAGTTTTATATATTAATTCTGCTTTGATTTAGTTAATTATTTATACAAAACTTGAGCCTTAGAGATCGATATTTTTAACGTCAATATTATTGGATCCTAGTCAGTGATATAATTATTATAAACATTTGTTTTTTTTTTTTTTTTTTTTGGAAAATGATTAAGATAACAAAATTCAAAGGGTCATTATGAGTACAATGAATTTTTTTTTTTTTTTTTTGATATTGTCAACTCGTTTTATGGTAATAAAAAAATACGATAACATAAATCAAATACCTTTTTTTTCGACCCTCACCACGTGCTTTTACCCTTGCTTTTCTTATCAATTGAAGCTTTCTATATAGATATATAAAAATGACTCGTAGACTATATACTTTTTTTTTTTTTCTCTATACTACTAAATAAATAATTTTTACTACTCTTTAATCTATCATTATTTCTAGTATATTTAATTTCTTTTTTTTTTCAGTAGAAAAAAAATAAACAGGTACCTACTTTTCCTATGCACATTAAGAAACGTGCAGAATTCACAAATTGGATGCTGTCAAGCATCGTATTTTATCCTGCCAATAAAAAATAAAATAAAAATCAATAAAATATTGGGAGCTTAAATATTTCCTCATATTAAAAAATGAAAATAAAATAAAACACTTATTGGGGTCAATTTTTGAAAATAAAATCATTTTAAAAAAATTAAATAATAATTTATTTATTTATTATTTTACTTATTTGAAAAATTATCATTATTTAAATATTATAAAAATTTAAATTTTATGATTAATTATATCCTCATTCAAGTAAATTTATTTATGATTCAAAAAATAATTTTTTTAATATATAAAAATTTTTATAAATAATAATTATAATCTATAATTTATAGCTGCCACTTTACACAACTATCTTGTAGTTTGACAGGCAACAAAAGGCCGAAATTTCTTTGGCAGGTTGTACAAATTGAGATATGATTTGACATAAAAAATAAAATCAAACAATTAAATAATAATAATAACACTTGTATGTGAATAATAAAAATTAGTAGCAGTCATACATGCATATATAAATTTATTATTTAAAAACGAAAGAAAATAAAAAATGTGCCAATCGTATTATTGCACTTTTAGACAATTATCATCAGCACGCAAATTTAAATAATTAAAAAGATTATAAATTGTGATAAAAACATTTATTTATTACTTTTTTTTAATATTTTTTTTTTGTTATTTATGATTGTTTGAATAAAAAAAAAATGGTATTGATTTAATTGTATGCAAATCATTAAAATATTTGAATCAATTGGCTTTTCTTTTGAGTAAAATTTATGCAGTCATCAGTTTGTTAATAAATTACATGAAAAATCATTTGAATGATACTTTCGAAGTTTGTTGACAGGTTTTTTTAATTTTTAAATTGCATGATAAATGATAATGAATTTATAAATAATTGAATTTAAATAAATTACTTAATAGAAAATTAGAAAGCAAGTAAAAGAGGAAGAAGTGGTATTTGAAAATATTGTTATCATATAATTTTGTCTGCGATTACAAGTATATGTACATTTCTCGCAATAAAAAAAAAAAAATTCTAAATAAATATTTAATGAAATTAGGCATCATGGACCATGATCACATATATCAGTTTAAATATTGATTCCTATTCAGCTCAAGTCACTGGGTTGTTTGTCAATTTGTATATTAATTTTTAATTTTTTTCCAAACAGAATATAAATTCTGAATTTTTTAAATTCAATTTAATTACGTATTCTGGCATTTTTTTCTTATAATTTCTTTTTTTTTTATTTAGTAAATGATAATTCAATTAATTATCGAAATAAATTTTTAAATTGAACAAGCCTACAATTGTGTTATTTTTATTTTAATTTTATAATTTTGCAAATATGTATTTCTTAAAATTATCGACACATTTAATAGAAAAATTAAAAAAGTAATAATATTTAAATTTTGAAAAATTTTCTAATCAATATTTCATGCTAAAATAATAATTTTAAAAAGCTGAAGTTAATTTTATATTTTTTCAAAAATTTTCATTAATTTTTACAAATACATTTGCTCAAAATAATTTAAAAT
The DNA here is from genome assembly GCF_014905175.1 of Aphidius gifuensis. NCBI lineage: Eukaryota > Metazoa > Arthropoda > Insecta > Hymenoptera > Braconidae > Aphidius > Aphidius gifuensis. The sequence continues at coordinate 18,782,820 of NC_057791.1, read as the reverse complement.
AAAAAAAATACATATTGCATTTTGTTGGTGGCTTGATTTTTTTGTCGTTATCATAACCTTATATTAATTTTTATTAATTTTTTTGTTCTTTAAATTTTTTATTTCATATTACTTCTAAGAATGACACGCGAAAAACTATAAAACATTCTAATGATAAAAAATTTAAACATTATTTATTTCAACCAGTGGTATTCTCAAAATTTTGTATAAAAAAAAAAAAAAAAACTCCATCTGATTCTCATTAAATAGCAAATAAAAAAAAATCAAATTTAGCTTTTTTACAATTGTCTTTTTTTTTTTTTGTTACAGGACTGACCTGGTACGATGTAGAACGACGAAGATGTGTTTCATAGTTTGACAATGTATCTTTGCTGATCGGGTCTATTGATGGATTCGTCAAATGCCCCCACTCAGGCAAAACTTATATCATCATAATCTCCTCTTGTTAATTTAATTCATTAAAATAATATTTCACTTTTATTAAAATCACCACTTTATTAATTAAAAAACAAAAACAACTTCACTAGGATTTTTTTTGTACAACTTTTTTCAGACAATACACTTTATTTTTTTACTTCATTGAATTTTATTTGATGATTTAATAAACACATTGGCACGAATCTTATGTTAACCCTCGTTGAGCATTCCAGAATCCTCATTTAATTTTTTCAAGTATATATATTTTCCATAAATCCACTAGGAAAATAAAGAAAACAAGAAAAAAAAAGAAAACAATTAGCACGAATTTTAATATTTAAAGTACCAACGATCCTACAAGATTATAAATTCTCGTGTAAAATTATTTGTTTATTGCATTTATTAAAAATAAAATAAATAATGAAAAAAAAAATTTTTAAACTCACATATACACACGTTTAAGGAATCATGCAGGACTGTGGCTCCTTACTCATTAAAATTTGTGCAGTATATTCACAGTGGGTTACAGGAAAAATATAGTGTATAACTTGGAATAAATATGATAAATTTGGCATGAATAAAAAGCTGCAGTTGACTAGCAAAAGAAAAGTCAACGACTTGTCTTTGGTTCGTCTTTTATACAAACTCACCACCCCGACTCAACCACACTGCATTTTTTCATTCACCCCAAAAGACACCAATTATCAACCAATGTTATACAATATACAATTATATTTTTTTCTTCATTTTAAATAAACAAAACATTTTCTTAAAAACTCGATCATCATTATATTCTTCTATTTATTCATAGCTAAAAGAAAATTCGATAAATATGATCAATGCCATTATGAGAAAGGTAATAAACAAAAAAATACAATACCCAACAATCGCTCTCATTCTCTCTCTCTCTCTTCCTCTCATTATAATTATAATTATTTTGTTTTACTTGATAAACACACACGTACTCATAAGACAAATTCACAGGATAATCAAATTATTACACCTATTATATAATTTCATCATATTTACTTTTTTTTCTTTTTTTTTTATTTTTTTGTATATTTAAATTAGATATATTTTCTCTCTTGCCCTATCTTTCACTCTATCTTACTCTCTGTCTGTACATATATACATACATAATAAATATATATTATATATATATATACGTATGCATGACAGTATATACATACATATTTAATTTATAGCTAAGTTTTCGTAATTTACATTCGATTAAACGTAATAGAGGTTAACGTGGTTCTGATTAGCATGTGATCCAGTTTTTTTCTAACATCGCATTTTTCTTTAAATTAATTTTCAATTTTTTTTTGTTATTTTTTTGTTTTTTAATTTTTTTTTATTTCCTTATTCTCTTAATAATTATCTCATTTATTCTTGTTTCTTTAGAATTGCGCATTCCCGTGTTTAAAATTTTTTTTTTTTTAAATTTTTTTTTCCACTGATTTATCCAATTTCTTTTTTATTTCGTTCACCATCACTGTCTTGAGTACGTCCACAATTACGATTCAATAATCATTTTTTTTTGTTTTTTATTGTTTTATTTATCTTTGTCATATTTTTGGTACGAGCAACTTGATTATAACACGACAAGACAATCGTCATTTGGAAGTCATATCGCATGGAATCTCGTAGGATAAGGAATTATTTAAAGGGAGGAAAGGAGGGAAAAAAAAGGAAAACTATTATTATCAATTCAATTATTAATGATCATGTTGGATAAGGATGAGTATATTGGAAAATTGGAGGTAGTGCTTGAGGACAAGATTGCATTAATTGCAAACTTTAAAAGATGATAATATCTTTAAATGATATTAACTCTTTTATGTTGATTTTTTAATTTTTTATCTCAATTAGTTAAGAAAATTTCAACCTTGTGGTGAAGGTTGTGGTGAAATATCAGTATCACCATCACCTGAGCCTGGTTCACCTTTTGTTTTATTTTCTTTTTTCCATTTCATTCTTCTATTTTGAAACCAAATTTTTATTTGTCTTTCTGTTAAACAAAGTGCATGGGCTATTTCAATTCTTCTTCGCCTCGTCAGGTATCGATTAAAATGAAATTCTTTTTCCAATTCTAGGGTTTGGTAACGTGTATACGTTTGTCGTCCTCGCTTCCTTTCTGAAAACGAAAATAAAATAAACAAATATTATTAAAATATATATATTGCAATTTAAAAATCATATATAAATATCAAAATAAATTATTCTTTTGTTAATTGTGTGTGTTTTGTTATCAACATATGAGCCAATAAAATTATTTTATATATTTTTTCATTTAGGATATATAGTTCTATTATAAAAGTTGTATTGACCTTGAATGCCACCTATATTATATCGACGTGTATATGGTGGCACGATTTCGAAATAAACGATAGAGGAAAAAAAAATAAATCTATTGCTTTCAACACCCTATAACTTACACAAATGTATATATATCTATCCAACACATGCAAAATATCCACACTGAAATTTTCCCTAAATTTTCTAGCGAGCTTTCATTACCACATGTAGTGCTTATGTCCTTTTCACCCTCAATACAAGATTATTATATTAAAAGAAAAATAATCAAAGCCATAAAAGATGTAAGTGTTAAATTAAAATCTTTATAATGAAAAATTGATTTTCCCAGTTCCCAAGTCTAGGGGTAAAAGTAGGTTTAATAGGTGAAATATTTTCAAGCACTTTTCAAAAGAAAGGTAGTTAGGGCGTGCAAGTATATATACTCGAAAAATAAAAAAATAAAAAATCCAAGATTGAAAGAGAAACACTGAAAAAAGAAAGTTGGTGGAAAAAAAAAAAGGAAAAAGGAAAAAACAACGTTGGAGAAGACTAAGAAAACTTTTCAAAGAGCATTCGAGGCAAACGCCGCCCGTCGCGCTGTCGGCCGATGAAGACGGACGGCAGTTACTCATTGAAGCGAAAATACAGCAAAAAAAAAAAAAAAAGATAGAAAGTTCCCAGGGGTTAACACAAGCATCGAGAAAATGATAAAGAAAAAATACCAAAGACAAGGAACAAAAATAGGAAGATGAGAAATTTATATTATATATTTATATCTTACACGAATAAACGAGAGAAATAAAAATAATTTTTTTTTTTTTTAAAACAAATAAAAAAACATAAAGAGAAGCTAGAAAATATAAATTTATTTCTACTGTCTATTCAACATAGCTAGCTCTAATATCAAATCAACAAAACACTATATAGTTTTTTAGACAAAAAAAAAAAAAAATTAACTTGTTGTTGAAAGTTTGAAAATGAGCCTAACAATATAATTTCAAAGAATATTAAGTATTAACGGTAACAACTAAAAATAAAATACTAAAAGAAAAAAAAATAATAAATATATACAGGATAGGATAAAGTGTGTAGTTCGTTTATCTCTGTTTTATTCATTTTACTACAAAATAATATGTAGGGTTAATTAAAGAGGCAAGCGACCGTAGCATTTCATTAGTGCCATTAATGTTTTGCGTATCTAATTGTATTTATAGAACAAAAAAAAAAAAGAAATATATAATTGATTAATTAATTTAAATATGAAAACAAAGAAATATAAATTATTCATATGATTATCAGAAAAATACAAAATTTAATTATAAAGTTTTTTTTAAAGAAAATTAATCATTGAATTTTATTCTATTTATAATTTTCAATTTGAAATATTATAATGTTTAATGAAAACTTGATAAATATATAAACTTATTATTAATTATTTATTTTAAAATTTAAGTAATTAAAAAAATTTATTTAAAGGCAATTTAAATGTTCATGTATGTTATTAATTAATTAGTCGAAAACTAAAACCACAACTTTCAAAGAATTTTTTTTTTTTTCTTCATAATTAAAGTAGCAATGAATTTATTTTTTTTTCTTTCAAGAGAATATCAACATTTTTGTGGTTATAAAAATGTAGAAAAAAAAATAAAATAAAATACTTGGATTAATTTAATTAATAGTGTATTAAAATTTTAAAACTTTCCACGTGTATTTTAAATATTTTTTCGTATAACGAGTGAGAATTGATTTAAAAAAATAATAATAAAATATAACAGGTAATTTTATAAATAAAAAATTAAAATAATCATTGAAATTGGTCAAAGATGTATATGCCCTAGACATTAAGATTTATATATGAAAATCTTAGGTTTGCTTGTCGAAATTCTACATCAACCAAGTTGTATTATATATGGCGAAATTGACTTCAAACGTAGAGCAATAAATTAACAGGCGTCGGGTTACGCAAGGATCAAATGTCTCCCAGAGTATGCTACGAGATTTATGAGTCTGTTTCTACTGGCACACCATGCAACCAACAAAACTAAAACCAAATACGTTTGCTTATTATAGACTAGATATTTTTTGATTATATTTCTATATATATAATTGCGATATAGTTTTGCTATAATAACAGTAGTGAGTCTAGTTTTTTTTTTTTTTTTTCAGCAATTTTAATCTATTCCCTTTTTTTATCGATTCAAATTTAAGTTTTAGAATTTAAAATTTATAAAAAATACAAGCCGGATATTAGACTAATAAGGTGCGGCTTTGTACAATTACTAGCTATTTTATATTTAATGCAAAAAATATTCAGTCACTTCTATAGCTTAACCTTGGATTGGACTGAATTTTACTTTCATTTATTTATTTATTTATCAAACTAAATTTACTGATAAATAAAAATACAATTGTAAAAATATGTTTACCTACACTAAAATCATTTGATATATTATTTATAAATAAATTTAAAAAAAAATAGAAATAATAAATTTAAATTCAAACTCAAAAATTAATGTCAAAGATTTTCTTTCCATTTAATCCAAAGATATAAATCATGGTTTTTGTTGTTTTTCAATTTTTTTATTTTTATTTTTTTTTGCTTTTTTTATATATCTTTGAAAAATATAAGTTTGTCTGTCTTCAGTATCTAGAAAAACATAAAAATAAAAATTTCTCTTCCTTTCTTTCATTTCCTTCCACATGGTCATATTTATTTTTCTCCATGACATATTTTCAAGTCCACAAAGTCCAATCTTTTTCATCTTAAAATTTTCTCGTTTTAATAATTATAACACAACTGAATATTCAAAAAAAATAAAATCCAACAGATCTCATAGATTTAATATAAATTAATTATTTGTCAAATATATTTAAATTGCTGAATTTAAATATATTTTTGATTTATTTAAAAGGAGACAATCAAAAAAAAAAATCCTGAATATGAAATCATACTCAAACACCTTTCCCCTTCGATGTAGATCTGAGAGAACACATGGAACATAATATTTCTCACGATATAAAAAAAAAAAAAAAAAGAAGTAAAAAATATATATGTAAAAAAATCCAAAGCTAGAAAGAAATCAAGCGTTTATTTCATAATATTATGTATGCATTCCGGCGTCTTGTTAAGGATGGCGGCTTTCAAAAGCAAACGGATCTACTGTGGATTCTGTGGATCATTCATCATTGTCGTACGTTTTTCCTCCGCCTCTTTTAAAACGTAGACTTTCACAGCTTCGTCTAGTATTTTTCGCTCCTCCTCTCTCTCTCTCTCTTACCCTAAAAATCATTTCCTTGGACTTTTTGTTTAAAGACCTTTTTTTTTTGTTATAAACCACGACCACTGAGAATTATTTGTTTTTTGTATAGCCCATCAGAAAAAAGCATTCAACGAAAGAAATTAAAATTTCAGACCAATCTTCTACACACATACATATATGAGGCAATTCATGTTAAATCAGTCAATTTTTTAACGTCAGTCATTTTGAAAATAAATTTATAAAAAAATAATAAAATTGTAAAAAAATTTATTCTCAAGTTTTATAATTCAATGGAAAATATATATTTTAAAATTATATAAATTTAAAAACGAATAGCGGAACAAATTGAGAGCAGTAGTAGAAAGAAATTCAGGGTGATTTTGGACGTTGGATGAAAGCCACGAAAAAATAATAAATCTAGTAAATTGGGGTGAGGAAAACGACTAAATGATTTTGCATGAAATGCCCCTTATACACCTCCATCTGCAATCTGCATGTGTGTACACATGGTTCAACTGAGTTGCGTGATAGTATTGGAAATTTTGATGTACAACTGTTTGCAAGTTTGTGTGGCTAGTTGGTCGATAACGTAAACTATACTGTGGTGACAAGCTTGTTGGATTCAATGAGCACACCGAGTCAAAAAAAAATGTCAATAATACATCATACAAAGAATCATGCATGCAGAAGCTTCATTTAATAAGTAACTGTACCGTGTAACATACTTATTTACGACTAAGATTGTGCATTTTTTAAAAAAGAAGATTGCATTTATTTTTCATATATTAAAAGCTTGCTTTTCTTTAATGCTTCGTTTCACGTCATAATTTTTTTCAACGATTAAATTTCTTATTTTATTATTTTGAATTTTTTTTTTTTAAATATAAAACCACTCATGATGTGATGATGGCATATTCACGGTCAATTTATTGAAGTACTTATAATTTTTTATTTTTTTTATTCAGCTTGTTATGATTGTAATGAATCTAAATTCACAGTCAGTAGTTAGGCTGCTCTTTTTTTTTTCTTTAAAATTTATAAACACACTTGTATGGGTAACAAGTGTGTTTGTAAAATATATAGTTTATTTGTCGAAAATGTGTTTGAATTATCATACATTATATATAGAAGATATCTTGATTATTTTAACATGTTTAAAATACATTCAAATTTTTTAGAAGTAGTAGTGAAATATTTTTGTATATACACTTATATGTCAACTAAAACGGGATATCAACATTTCCATTGCATTGATAAATACTCGTAGTATTTTTATCCATGAAACCATGAGTATTATAAATTATTCATAAGAAGTCTTCCATAGCACGCGTAGTTTGTTGCAGGTATTTTGCAATGCAGTCAACGTTGCCGCATGTGATTCTGTGTCTGACAGCCGCTTAGTACTTATAAATTATAATTTAAAGAAAATAAAAAATACAATAAAACAATTGTGAGAGAGTTGATGATTATTCTAAAAATAGAAAATGTTATTTGCAATATGAGTCACTATTCGAAATCGCTTGTATTGTTGATGCTTTTTTTTATTTTTCTGTCTAAAAATTAGATTTGCAGGCAATCATGTAAGACTGCCAGTTACTGACATCTGTGAATATTTTGTGAGAGCTTTCTTGTTTGATACTTGTGTATGAAAAATTATTATTTGCATATGTAATTGGACATGTCCTAAATAGAATTTACTTTCAACTAGAATTTATTGTTAAACTACTGAATGCATGTTGTATTGTTCAAGTACTAGAACTCAATTATTATCATTTGTTTTGTTTATTTGTTTTGTGTTATGTTGTATATGAAGGGGGGGGGGAGGAGATGGTTATCGACAGAAGACGACTTTAAAAATTATAAAAACAAGTTCCAAGTCCAACCGAGAGATGGTATGGACCGGCAAAACAGACAATCTTAACACATGATCAGGATATCCACATTACCCGCATTCGATTTTGAATAAAAATAAAACATTATTCTCTTCCGAAGATAAACAACTTTGTGATAAAAGTCATATCATCAGAGATAAAGCTATCGTTTATATATTTCAAATAAATATCAACTTACCAAATTGACTCCTCATCCAGGGATACAATGGACTGGGTAAATTGGCATTTGATGCAACTTGGGGTCCACCCTGTTGCTGTTGACTGAGAGGTGATGCAACAACAGATTGATGCTGCTGCGTTTGTGCTTGTTGCTGCGGTAGCATTGCACCAGGTTGAGGTTGACTATTTGGCTGTTGCGGTTGCTGCTGATACATCATGTGTTGTTGTGTTTGTATATGCTGATGTTGTGATTGTTGTTGATGTGGTTGTTGTGCTTGCATGTGTTGATGCTGTGTATGCATTTGATGATGCATTTGATTATCAACAAGAGGTGGACTATCTGGACCATCAAGTACACTACCCTGATGATCCACCGCCGCCGCCTGGAGCTTGCAACTCGCATAGACAATTGGTGTTGCTGGATGACTATTTGGTGTTGGTGTATGGCCCATATGAGCCATCCCCGTACCAGGTGATGCTGATCTATACCCCGACATACCATCCATACTTGTATGATCTTGTTGTTGATAATATGCTGCTGTTCGTATATCCATTCTATCATAAGGTGGAAACCTTGGATATGGAATACCTTGTTGTGTACCTGCTGCACCATAATGATGAGCTGGTACACCTTGTCGAAGCATGCTTGGATCACATGGATCAGCTGCTTGTTGTGGCTGTTGTTGAACACTTTGGCCTTGTTGAGGCACCTGAACCGCAGCACCATAGTGCTGCTGATGTTGATGGGAATGATCCACCCCGCCATTGCGCAGGTCTGGAATGTACGAATTCGCAAAATACGAACTCATGCTATTACAACTATCACCAGTAATCTCACGCTCCCCACTTTTATTTATTTATTTATATATATATATAGCTTTTTTTTTTTTTTTAATTTATAATTTATAATTATAATAAAAAAAAATTTATTATAATACACAATACAATCACTTTTGTACTGACATAAAAATCACTTATTATTCACACTGTAACTAACTTAATTATTTGTTGTATCCAAAATTTGATTACGTACGTACACTTTAATAAGATTAGAATGAGATTTATTATTTTTTTTTTCTTTTTTTTTTTTTTTTGTACTCAGATTCACCTTCACAACATCACTACATTGAATGCGTTGCTACATATCGCTAAATTTCACTATCACTCTGGCTGATCACTTTAAACAATTGAAACACAAAACTTTTAGTTTTAAAATAGCGTTGACGCTTTATATACGACCAGGTTTATCACTCCATTAATGTTTCTCACCTGTTAAGATGAAGTACTATAATGATGTTAAAATTTACAACAAACCACTATCGTCAATGATATTGTTTGATTTCCCGTCCAGCTCGCTGACGATGCAACGCCGCACCTGAAAACAATACAGATATTCAAAATTAGATTTTTTTCATCAACATATTAATCAATTTTCTTATTATTTATTTCAATTTATTTCCAAGATCTTTGGTAATGCAGGCTAGCGTAGTAAAAGAATTCTGCAAAATCTTGATCGATGTCGGTAATCACTAAAACTCACAGCTCCATGTATCGGTATACATTGGAATCTGTTCTTTTTTAAAAAAATCGTTCAAGAAGTTTTAAAAGTATAAAAACTTGTTGACGCAGCCTACTCTACCGACTGTCATTAAGAAATCATTCATTTATTTTTTTTAGTAAATACCATTTCACATCAAGTTAATATTGAAAATAAATTCATCATAAAAAAAATAATAAATAATTTAAAAAATAATTATTTATGGTAGATTATCTATTGCAAATAATTTACGAGTGACATAAAATTTATTTATTATTATTTTTCTTTCTATTAAGAAATTGAAAAATAAGTTTATTACATTTTGATATTATTTACTTTTTTTTAATCGTAATATATCTCGGGATAGCTGCAAGCTTCACCTGTGTTCACTTTATAAAAAATGCAAGAGAAAAAAAAAAGATATTGAATGAGTGCGAATATTGTAATCGAAATGAAATGCATGTGTGGTAAATTTGTGGGTGCTATAATGGTATTTACATGTCTTTCTGTTTCACTTTCTCTCGCGGGATCATACAAGCAGAGGAGGGGGATGATGGCAAGCAACCCTTGGGAGTTCATGTGGTACATGTGAACGTATAGCACACGGGTCAGACGCGGGACGATCGCGATTAACATTCCTTCCGCTAGCTTGCTGTTCACGCGGCGCTTTCATTAATTTCAGTGTATTGATTCCTCGGATTGATGAATGGTCACCGATACTATGTGCTATGTACCACCACCCTTGTATAAATTCTCCCTATTCTATCTCATTCTTTTTTTTTTTCCACCAATGAAACGGATATAACTCTCCCCCAACTGACTCTAGACTTTACGTGTATATATATTTTCTATGTACTTTTTTTTTTTCTCGTCCCTCTTCTGTAAAGCAAATGAACCTTTTAACGTATTGGAAAGTCGATCTACCAGAAACGATAATACTTGTATGATTTTTTTTTTACCCTACTGATAATGGATATGAATAAACAAATAATTTTTGTCTATCAATATATTATAATAACAAAAAATATCTGAAAAAATTTAAAGTAAAATGACAGTGTATTGAGCAAATTATTAGATGAATTGTTAATTTAAAAAATTCAGGTAAAGCTTTTTATTTTTAAATAATAAAAAATAAATAAAACTGCTGATATCAGCTTGCATGAATTTTACAGTGAATTTTTTTTCTCATTTAAATAATAGTGCTTTCTAATTAAAAGTAAGGGATGAGCTTGTAATTATTTTTTCAGGGAGGAGTCTACATAGACATGGTTATTTCCAGTATTTATTTATATTTTTTTTCCGGGTGTATCCAAAGACCCACAGAGCCAGAAAAAGCAGGGTGAAAAAAAAAAAATTGGAAATAAATATTTAATAAATTTATGATTGTTACTATGATGATTGGTTTTATTATGGATTCACCCATGGATGGAAGAGTGGCGGCCTCATTCGTGTATGTCATAAACCATTTGAAGGGAATATCCAGAATTAAGATGTATGTCCAGCCAATAGATGGCGGGAGTGATAGACTGATACAGACAGATAAAGAAAGATGAAAAGTTTGTGAATAAATGAGACAGCACTATCGTGTCGAAAAAAAAAAAAATAAGAAAAAAAAAAACAACAAAGTTGGGGCGTTGCTCGACAGCTGGGTGGGTTCAGGGCCAAGGTGATTGAAAGGAGGGTGGAGCGACATATAACGCCATCACTGGAAATGGATCAATGACGTTACAAAACTATGATGGCCTCTACATCATCATAATGGCTTTGTTAGTGTTACACTTTTATTTAATAAACAATTTCAATTTATCAGCAATAAAATAGATAAAAAACAATAATATCTATTAACACTCAGTAAACTTGTTAAATTATCGAATAAAAAAATAATATATTGATCACGATAAAAAGCTATTTTTTGTTTTGAATGATTTAACATAAATAAAAAAAAAGCCAAGAATACGAGATAAAAAAAAGTAACGAAAAAGATTGAGTACAAAACAGATGACCAGTTAAGATAAACGGCACATTAGTTTACCACCAGCTGTGTCTCTAAAAATTTTATTGGGCCATAAATGGCTCTTGAATGTAACAGTTATAGGTTGGTAAGCTCGTGCCAGCTCTTTCACACACCGTAAAAGTCATAAACTAAAGTACCTCATAAAGTAAATTAAAAGCTCAGTCGGTAGTAAAATCAGTAACGACTGGAGGGTGCGTGGGAGGTTAGGAAGTATATACATTCATAAAAATTAAAATCAATGTTTATATTTTGGTAACATTCTCATTATTTAAAACAATCAACCACTTTATTTTCTATGGCATCGTAAATATTATATCATTGTTTGTTTGTCAAATGATTATATACATATACAAACTATGCCACAGTCTTATAATAGTAGTAATACTAGCTGTACTACCTGTTGCTAACAAACGATAAACATGAATTATTAATATTCTAATCATTACATCATTTAAAAAAATTATTTCTCCTTTCTACACGTATTTTAATATACTGTTAAATATATTTTTTTATAATACAACGGGTATTTGTCTCGGTATTTTATTTATTTAAGTTTACTTTTTAAACTAGCAACAGAAAAATTGAGGTCAAAATGAGATGACCTTCTTGTCTTTAATATATATATTTACATAGTGAAAAAATAAAAAAACAAAAATATATTTAAAGAGATGAAAATTGTTATATAATATATATTATTATTTTATCCATAATAATCTTTGGGTTTGTCAAACACTAACATGTAAAACTCATACACGATTATTATAATAGATTCAAAAAACCAGTTTACGAAGAAGATTTAACGCAACTGCAAAATAAAATATCTACCAGAGATATAAATATCCATGTTTCTAAATAAAATTCACCTGCAGACAAACTTTTACATTTGCAAATAAATCATGTAATTTTTTTCTTCACACTCAGTAGGTCATGAATAATTTTAATTGAATAATTTACAATTAAACTTATCGTTTTTAAACGTATGAAAATTATAAATAATTACAATACGATATTAAATGAGTGAAAATTGCTAGTAGTATAGAACTATATTCAGTCAGACATATTGTGAAATAATAATTATAATTAATATATGATATTGCAATATGAAAATTATAAATAAAATTGAATGTTAGTTTTGAATTTCTAAATGTATTTATCATGAGTTTAGCTGGATAAAAGTGTTCAGTAGTTCTTTGCCGTTTTCCGACGGCAAACAATCTTCATGTGCTAAAATAATTTGAATAATAATAGGATATTTTTTTGAATATTATATTCATTGATTGAATAATAGTGGTGTTAGCCATCATGAATTCTATTTTAAAATTTTATCATTGATAAATGTCGGTTCATTTGTAGCATCCGTTAGCCTAGTATTTTCATCAATTCTGACTTAACCGACAAAGTTGAAATGTTTATGTGAACAAAATCAACACCGACGAATGTCAGACTTGCATTAACACGTGATAAATTTATTGTTTTAGTGACAACTATTACTTATTGTCGAAAATATAAATTAATATCGTTGACTTTTGTATTGATTGTTGAATAAATGTGAGAGCAAAAGGGCGATGTCATATATATATGTGAACAAGAGTATGACATTCGTTGACGTTGTTGCATTCACATAAACCTTTCAACTTAATTAAAAAAATTCACAGTCGACAAAAATGCCTTGATTATAAATATTCTACATAAGCCAACGTTATTAATAAAAATTGAAAATAGACATTCACAACTATGCCTGTCTTATTTTCAAACTGAAGTCTAACAAAAGTAACACCTTATTAATATCATCAACAACTTTTATAAAATAAAATATTATTCCACACTGCAAATTTATGATAATTCATTTTCGTTATGTCATATTATTTATCGTCAACGTTTAAACAAAAAAAAAATAATATTATTTATAAATTTAAATTTACATTATATAAGAGTAAAAAATTTTTTTATTAAAATGATTATATAAATTTAATGGAGTTACTTCCTCAGTTACCATGTCAACGCATGGAAGCTTTCATTTATGACAATATCGATATTATATGCGGTTTAAAAAAAATCGTTTATATGGCCACACGCGTTATGTGTATGTAAGTGTATGGACTGTATGTATAATTCACAAGGTGAATCCATTTATATAGTTTAAGAGGCGCGGTCGTGATTTATCGCGTTCTAAAACAACCCGCAGGAGGTTAGAAATATATCTTGATATATTTCCATCGCTATGCAATATGATCTCTCGATGCATTATAATACAGCATGTAATATAAATTTAATTTCATTTAAATATTAATCCATTAATTTTAGGAGTAATCGAAAAATATTAATACAGTCTCTATTATTATCTTCAACAAGATCATCTTGATAAAAATCTTTTAAGTATATGTTGTTGTTTTTTTATTTATTTTTTTTATTAGTTGAGATAAAATTTAACAGAGATAAAAGTACAGTATCAAAAGATATTTTTTTGCCTTGTTTTTTATACGATAAATTAATTATTCTGTAATTTTTAAAAAAATTTTAATTTCGATTTTCAAATGTAAAAGAGCTTTTACGTGATAAAAAAAAATTTGAGTTATGTTTTTATTGTTTCTTGTTTATTTTTGGTGAGACTGGTAGCTATATGGAAGGTCATTTTTGAACAACTGTCTTCTTGGATAAATATTATATTGATATTATAAGCGAAATTTATTTTTTTTATTTTTTTTCTGGCGACAAATTATGTCAAAATAAAAATTTCATGTTTGTGGACATCAAAAAAGTTTATGAATTTATTGATAGTACTGTTGAAAGAGGTAATTATTATTGATGGCATCAAGATTATAAGAAACATGACGTCAAAATTTGTAGCATATGAATTCATTCACGAACAGCAAAAAAAAATTAATTATATCAAAAAAATATTAAATAAATTTCAGTGCAAACACATAAATATATTTTGTGTATTTTTTTTTTTTTTTAACACATATTTCCTCAACAAAAAAAATATATATATATTTTTTTTTTCGGTGTTACGGTATAACATGCATACGATGTGCTCGAGATATAAAATATGTCTACACTGAAGAATAATTATTTTTTTTACAAAGGTAATTTTTAAAAAAAGTAAAATATTTTTTAACACAAAAATTTAATTTATACATAAGTAGAGTAATTTTTTTTTTCTGTATTAATATTTGAAGTGTACTTTTATTTTATAAATTAAATATTTGGACAATCATTAACAGGGAAAAATAAAAATTACAATTTACACAAAAATCAAATTTTTGTTGAAAAAAAAAAAAGAAAAATTAAATATCGTGCGGGAGTGAGATTATAAATGATATGCTATTCAATTGTAAATTTGAGATAATATTTAAAAAAAAGAAAAAATGAATAATAGAGTCAATTTTGAAAAAAAAAAAAAAAGCAGATGAATAAAAGATTTGAAGAGATGCATCATTATGCAAGACAACTCTGTTATCTTGCCAGGTAATGAAGTGGCCCGTTGTCCATTCTTTGCTACCAGGTTCCCCGGGGTATACATATTCCCATTACGATCACACTCATCGTCGGTGCCTATCGTTTACTCCAAAGGTTACCGCCAAAGGGAAACCTCACAAGATCATGATACAAGATTATCATATACCAAGGTGTGACAGTTAGCCGAACATTTGTCTTCATTTTTAAGATATCACACCCCACTTTCAATTTATACTTTATTTTGCTCAAAAAATACTCCAAAATTTAGTTCATCATCAATTCCCACCACTACTTTATTACAATAATTATTTTTAATTTTTTTTTTTACCATTAATGAAGAATTAAATGCTTGTGTCAAAATCAGCTTGATTGTTTTTTTTTTTTTTTTATTTTTCTTTTTACTATTATTGCACCTAACCTTGCAGACTTTTTGAATATGATTAGTATTGAAATTGTTTCTTTAGTTTGAATGTGTACTTTTATGTAATATCTTGAATAAAAAAAATAATAAAAAATATTACAACTAACTTTGTGAACATGTGTACATGTATCTTCTATAAAATATGTATACTCTCTTATCGTTCCGGCTTGTCGTCAACGCGAAAAGCATCGGAGCGACTGTATAAATAATGCTAATTACACAGGTGTCGATTTTTGTCTTTAGCGTGCTAGCAACTCTGAGAATATGGCAATACTTGTCACCTGTGTTTTTCATGACCTTATAAAAAATAAACTACAATTCAAAAAACATGAAAAAATGAGGTCAACATATACTAAACCTTTATTCAATTAAGCAATCAAAAATTAAATAAAACTTTTGTATTAATTTTTCCTACATATGTTGAACTAATTTTTACAATCTAAATGACTTTTCTCACAAATAACTTTGATAGATTTCCTTAAATATAATTACTAACTGCAGCGAAAAAATATCTTGGTTGTTTTTAAAATAAACCTCGATAAATTAACTTGTAAATATTTTATAAATAATTAATTTTTTTTTAATTTCAATTTACCATAAAACGTAATCTTTTTAATTGATCACAAAATTTTATTCCTCATATACGACACTGAATAAGATAAAAAAAAAAACAATAACACTTTTACTATCCACCATATTGTTGTATTAATGGAAAACTATGAACATTATTGTAAAAAAATTTTAATCTCACTAATTCACGAAATAACGCCATCACACATTATTTTATGACACGTTTCAATTACATCAATTGCGACACAACCACATTAAAACAAAATAATTATTATAAATTATAAACTCAAATAAAAATAAATAAATAAACTTGATTTTTTATTAATAAAAACAAAAACACTTAAATTATTTATAATATATTATTCACGACAGAGGAAAATTTTTGGCGCTCATATTGACACTGTTTTCGTTTGAGCACGATCCTCGTTTTTGTCAGAATGAGCTTGTGACTCGGAGCAGACAGTACTGTAGCTATGAAAAAAATAATATGACGAGCTCAAATACACACACTACAAACGCATATAAACGCACAATACACGGATTAGAAGCTCACTGCACGAAAAAGAGGGAGAGAGAAAAGAGAGAATAAATAAATATATATATATAAAATGAAATATAAAAGAACACAGTGTAAGTGTATATATACGAAGCGGAAACAAGACGATCGTATGTGGAAATGTGAGAATACAAAAAAAAAATAATAATGAAAAACCGAAAAACGAGAGAGATCAAGAGTGATGGAGACAGTGAAAAAAAGTCCAAAAAAAAAAAATACACACACACGGAGAAAAACGTCAAGCGATGAAAAGTCAAACGCGTAAAATTTTACTAGTATATATATATTGAATGCACGTGCAGCACACATACATATAAATAAATCGCGACAACTCGCGTGAATGTGTTCATGGAACCGTGTCCTCCCGTGGTGCGTCGAACAGACGAGAGCGTTGAGCTGTCAGCGCACCCGGAACCCAACCCCTCGATTTCGTAGACCAACCCCCTCCCCCTTTTTATAACATGATCCCTCTTTTCTCTCCCTCCATAATACATCTGATATTCCCAATGCTTCGAGGTCTGCATATACCATGACTCCCTTTCTTTTGCGATCTCATATTTTTTTTCTCTCTTTCTCATATTATTTCTATTTTGCTATTTCTTGTTATCGTTTTTATTTTATTTTATTCTTTATTTTTTTTTGATTCCCCCCTTCGATATCCCCCCCTTGAATGCCCCTCTATATTCTTGCACAGTGTGATTCCTGCTGTGATCACCCGCCATGTCAAATTCTATCTCTATCTTTCTCACTTTTGTATTTCCGCACCCGCCTTCTGCAGTAAAACTTTTAGACCTAAAAGCATCAGGGACGTAGAATTATTTTTGAACTGTATTTTTATTGAAATTGTTTTTGCTTTTTTTGGTATGGAATAGGAATTACAAATAATGTAATTTAGTAAAAATTTCATTGATTTATTGTAATTTATAAAAATCAGTTGAGCTCTAATTTTTTAAAAGTATTGAGGACAGAAGTAATTTTTTTTAATACAAGAGAATAAAAAAAAGCTTTATATTCTGTTTCGATACTGTTAATTTTAAATTTTTCTGAAAAAAAAACAAAGCTTTGCAAAAAATGTCTGTTACAACCAGCCAACAGGTTGATCGATTTTCCACTTTTTTATTCTTAAGTACCCACGAATTTGTTTCAGAAAAAAGCTTGGGAAAAAAAGCTCAAACTAGAGAATTTCTACCAATCATTAAATTTGTATACTATTGAATATTGATAATATCAAATCTAATTCAGTGTTTTGAATCTTAACTATATTAAAAATTCAATATATACAATATACTGAATATTCAAAATTATATGAATAAAAAAAAAAGTCAGTATAAAATTAAAATTTTTCTTATTGCCCAAGATGATCTAAGATCTTCAATCTTTCAAAATAAATATATAAAAATCTCTTAAAAATACAATTAAAAAATACATAAATAATTATCTAAATCAATAATATCAAATCAAAATAATTACATTGTCTATAATATTACTATAAAATAAATAAAAATTAAATTGTCACTAATAATGTAAAAATTATTTATAATATAACATCCATCTATGTTTCATAAGCAACAAGAAATTATTCATATTCTTATATATTCATACAATCTACGTAATTTAGTTATAAATGCACACATTCATTGACAAAGTACCACTAGAAAATATATATGCAATATTATAATGTAAACGTAAGACGTTCTATTTTCCACTACGACTCAATTTTTTCTACACATGATCACACGATAACACTTTTAAAGATAGACAGATCAAAATATATAAAATAGTCCAACGGAAATACATTGACTGTGTAACTTTTTTCTACGCACATGGGCATACAAACCAAGTCACACACATGTAAAAAAATTGACGTATATGTGCTCCTCTGTTTTTCCACTGAATTTATTTTTTTTTTTTAGGACAAAGAAAATGAAAGCGAAGCGTCCATGCATGCCGAAAGCTTGATGGCTTCATCCAGTTATGCTAGACCTAATTCTTGACTCGTATTTGTTGGACGGCGATGGATACAATTTATATATATACACATTAAAAATATATGTATAAATTTATTCACATATACATAGTAATGATGATATGTATATGTGTATAAAACATATGCCAACATGCAAAGCTTGTTCGAGGAATAAAAGAATAGAAACATAGGTACAAGACCAAAAGAATAAAGATAAAATATATATTGAGAGCAAGAAAGAAGAAAGTGGGATCGATTTAGGGGAGAAAGAGGCGCCTATGATTTATAACGGCCATTACATTCTCAATAATTATATGCTGACCCACAACCGCCCCCTTTACGTCCGGCCATACAATATATACATGCAGACAAAATCAAAAGAGAGCTCTAAGTGGTGAGAATTATATTCAGTCGGCCATCAGGCAAACCGTATAAAAAAAAATTAAAAAAAAAATAATATATATATATTCTCTTGTAAGCAAACTTGTTTATGAATTTTATTTGAATTTTTGAAATAACTTTATTACTTATATTTATATTACTATCTTTTGATCGAATAATTTTTTTAAATTTTTTATTTGAATTAACCTCAATGACCCTACAATGTACTTTCTACATGCATTTAAAATCCCAGGCAAATTTTTATTGAAAAAAATAAATTATTTTGTAATTAAAAAATTTTGTAAAACAAAAATGAACCGTGTGAATATAAAATTATGTATTTTTAATACACATGGGTATTGAAATTGATATTGAAAAGTTATTTCGACCACACATACCCTTATTTTTTTTTTTAGAAATTTATTGTTCCTTTTAAAGATGACACTGGAGTTGGATTTTTTAAATTAAAATAACAGGAAATAGAAGGAAGTTTAAAAATACATCTCGATAACAAAAAAAAAAATAGATATATTTGATTGGAAAATATAAAATTTACAATTTTTATTTACTGAAATTTATTAAAACAAATGTTTTAGCTTTATTTTTGTGGTCTTTAAGAACTGAGTAATTTTATTGTAGATAAAAACCGTGAATTTCTTAAATTCTCAGTAGTTTATATAATGCTTAAGTAGAAAAAAAAAATAAAAAAATTCGTTCGTAAATATTTCACAAGAAAGAAAATTACGAACTACTTTACTCAAAGTTTTTCTCTCATGCTTTTCCCAATGGGCTACTTGTTCGCTCAAGGGGCTGGTTCGTATCTAACGATTATTTATCAAAGTTCATTATATGACCAAGCAGTATACCACAAATTGACCTACTCATTCAACTATCTAAATTGTCTTTAAAAATGTTACGGTATTTATTTACTAATCACTTAAATTAATATAAATAAAATAAACTCATTAAAAAATATACTGATCTAAGTTGGAAAAAACAAAAATTATTAAAATTATTCTCGTCCATGTGTTCGGTATTTTGAGTCAGAAGATTAAAAATGTTATATTTATTTCTTTGTATACACACAATGGTAACAAAACGTTTTCTAATCGATACAAAGCAATCGATCAATCACTAAACTATTTTAGAAACTCCATATATAGCCTTATTTTGTTTGGTTTCCATTTGTATATATACAGCCAATCCATGAACGTATTTTAGGGTCTCGTAGCATACTGGGCGAGTTCAGTTATGGGGAACAAATTGACAAAGGGCTGTCCAACAGCTCAGTTTCACTGTGTAACCTATCCAACATATACTCGCACAAGATTCACGTAAATTTACCAGATGTTGGCATAATATAGGTCTCTTCCATCATCTCAAGCTGTATGTAATTATTGAATAACTGTTATTTTTATTATTTTTTAAACTGCCAATTGTTTATTATATCATTTTTCAAATTAAATTAATATTAAACGTACAGCAAGTTATTTAAATAATAAATGTGTAGCTGTGATAAATAATTTAATAGCAAGGAAATAATTATCACGACTTTATTTATTAATAAAATAAAATATTATATTTCAATTATTTTCATTAAATTTATTTTTATAATTCTAGAAAATTTGTTGTGCTTTTTTCTTTGTCAAAATACAAATGAAAATAATGCACACAAAATAATTATTTTATTTTATTATTTAATATGAAAATAAATATATTAAAACAATTGAAATAATAATATGTAAAAATTTTAAGACTGATTTTAGACTTGATGAAAGTTTGAAATCGATTGTCGAGACATGGCACATGTTATTTGGAAGTACGAGTGCAATTAGCGGGCCATAAATCCGGTGTATAACGAGACATGGCGCCCTGAAGGCGTCACGTTGCTTCGTCTTGGCTTTAGTTATCTAGACTTGGTATATATATTTATTTAAGTGTTTGTCTGCAAAAGTATATAGCAAAGTCTCTTTCCCACAAATTCAAAAGCTTGACGTTGTCTCTTACAGCTAAAACTTGTACAACTTTACTCTGTTTGAGGTGTGAGAAGATATGCAAAAGTCATAGCTGCCAGTCTCTTCGAGCTTCCAGTCAGATATACCCTCGACTTTAAACAAATGACAAGAATATAAAAATTCATACTCTCACTCTAGCTCCTCTTTTTTTTTTTGTTTTTATACTGAGAGTTTAACGAATACTTTTAATCATTAAAACATAATTTTTGCTCTCACATTAAATTGTAACATAACAATTAATTTTATGAAAATTATTATTATGATTTTCTTAATTATATTGATAAATACAACGAACGAGTGATATACCACTTCAAAGAGCTTTTTTTAATTTGGAAAGCTCACTGGCAATGAGTCATAGAAAAAAAGTAAATATCGTTTGATAAATATGAGAATGTGCTGTGTTGAAATATAACGTTGTGATACAAAATTATAAATGTAAATTTTTTAGTTAAAATTATATAGTATATATGCGTATAGTTATTAAGTGTCATAATAGTTATTTGACCAAGTACGAAGAAGAAGCAAGGAAGCACCGTGACTATATACAACCGATAATATCCCCTTTATTTATTTCAAATTTTAACACTGATATTAAAATTATTTATAAATTGAAATTTTGAATTTTCATAACCATTATTTATTATTTATCGATGATAAGCTTCTGAGTGATTATATAAAAATTCGATTATATATTTTTATATATAATCTAATTTTTTTTTTAAGCTCACAGTATATTGTTTTATGCTTTTTTTTTTTTTTATAAAATTTATAAATAATTTAAAATACAAGCTAATTAATTATTCGGCCAATTTTTTATTTTATTTTTTTTGTCTATTTTTATTTTAATTTGACAATGATGAATTTATTCATTTGCGAAAAAAATATATATTCATGATTATTGGAGAATATTTTTGGGTTATTTTTATTTTTATATATTTTTTTGCTTGTGACAAATGACGTTTATGTTTACAGACCATGTCTTGAATTTTTAAACATTTTTTAACATATGTGGTGGTGGCTAATAAGTGTCATTATATAGTATGTTTTTTTCTCATCCATAATCGATGATGTTTGTCGGGCTGGTGTAGTAAGTACTTGTGATGATACAATCATCACATCATCAACTGATATTGCCAAATTAATCAAACCACACATTTCATGATAAATGATAATTAAATTACAATGATCACCAGTAAATTTATAATTTATATAAAAAAAAAAGTTCAAATCTTTTATAAATATTTTTTAGATTAATCTTTTTACTCATATTTTTAAAATATTTGAATTATGTATTCTCTTTTAAAAAATAAAATTAAGCTGATAAAAATATTAATTGAAAAAAATTAGTAAAATAAAAATGAGCCAGCAGAAAAGCACATTTTTTTGTTAAAAAATTTAATCGTTTTTTTTTTTTTTATAATGACGTCGTTGAAAATAAATAAAAAAATAAAGATTTTGGGTGTGAATAAAATTGATGGTAACACTCTGATTATTTCACTGCATTTTTACGTAAAAAGGTTCTTTTTTTTTTTGATGGAATAATTATACTTATTATTGTAAAATAATGAGTTTATAATTATTAACTAAAACCACAAATTTAAATCTATGATTTTGACAAACAAACAGATCGTTTGTATGTTTTTTTTGTATTTTTCTTCATAAGATTTCGACTTGCTTAACCTCCAACGTGTCTGTTGGCTTACAGATTCTCAACGTGACACTTATATACAGACATACCTACATATATTATATATTCTTTTTTCCCTACAAGCACACTCTATATTCTCTGTTATCGCTGTCCTCGTCGTTTCCGCAAGGGTCGCTGGTATGTTGTGATGATGGCGAAAAATAAAAAAAATAAAATAAAAAAATGAAAAAAAAAAAAAAGATAGATAGAGTGAGAGAAAGAGATAGGATCTCTTGACAGCAAACGTGATTCATTGCGATGAAAAATACGAGAAATGAGAAGCGAACGAATACCGACGAGACTCGAGCCGTGTGTGTGCACCACCCTTCTGGCAGTCAACGAATAAAAATACGATGTGCCCGACGCTCGATGCGCTCATATGTATATAAAGAGTAAAAAAAAATTAAATAAAAATTCACCAACATACCTATACTGAAAATTCAGCGATATAATGTGCACTTAAAAATATTTCATTGCATCTTTTCCATTTTAATTTTACCTCAATACCATTAATTACATTAATATTAGAGGAGAACGATTTTTTTTTTTGTTTTTTTTCTCAACCTTCTAACGTGAATGTAAAAACAATATTAAATACGAATGAAAAATAATTGAAATTTTTATTTCAAAGACGATTTATAGACTTGAAAATAAATATTTTGGTTTATTTTTTCTTTCGTTGGTGAAATACAAAGAAAAATGAAAAACTGCATAATTTTAGAGCAATTTATTATGAGAGAATTTTTGAAAAATGTATTTTAAAGACGACGTGTGTTTACTGACTCTATAACAAGCCTCTCAGCAATGCAATCCATAACTTGAACACAAGCTAAAGCCAGGTATAAGTTTTGGCACTTTCAGCCCCAAGGAAATCAGTAGAATAAAAGAACCCACAGTGAGGATACTAGTGGATTGCGTGAATAATTTTGGCAGTGAAAAATTTTTTTTTCTCCACATATTGCGTGTATCGTATTTTATTTTTGGAGGTCATCTTTATAGTTCACAATGGGGAGTAGGAATTTAAATGCCATGAAAATTGTGAAAGTTTACGTAAAAGTTACACTATTATATATTTTTATACCAAAAAAAAAGAAAGAATCCAGAATAGAAAGACGAACAAGAAGAAGTAAAAAAAAAATAAAAAAAAAAAAAACAAAAACCAAAAGACAGAATACGAAAAATATAAAATAAAGAAACGAAAGTTGAAAACTTCGTGAGCGCATTGTTGGTTACGTCAGTGAGGGGTAAAGGCAAACTATTCATGCAGGTTTTCGATTCAGGCTCAAAGCCGGTCTCCGTTTGTATAATATCAAAATTTATTGCCAAGATTCAAACTTGCACATGCATACACATGCAAACAGACAAATATATATATGCAAAGAAATTATTTGTATTTCGTTTTCTATAATCGTAGAAATTTTAATATTTTTTCTCAAAAAAAAAAAAACTAAATTCTTTTGACTTTTTGTTAATTCATTTATAAAGTGAGTTCCGGTTGAGGCTTTTTGATATACATGAATCTTGTATATCTTTCTAGATGGTATTAGACTTTTATTTTTTTTTATCTTCTTTATTGTTCAATCAGATAAACACGGATTCATTTGATGTCACAATAATGACTATGTAATCGTCAATTTATATATTACTACAATTTATTTTGACAATTACGAGCATCAAGTTCTTTATTGTCTCAAAGATAGTACAGTTTATTCACGTTTACTATTGTGTGGTGGTTTTATTAGGTTAATAATCTTAAAAAGTTCACATACAACAACAATGAAAAAAATATTTAATAAGTATAAATAAGATTACTGAATAATTTTTATATTTAAAACGACACTGACTCGCAAGTCTCTTGCTATGAAAACTCTTACAGTTTTGAAATTTATAGACAAGTTAATGTTGAACTGAAATTTTTATTATTTATTCGTCAAGTAAGAACACATTTTAACTGACCTGTTGCAAGAATTGAATAATAATTAAATAAAAACAATTGAAAATGTTTATCAGCAAATGTAAGATCTTATCAATTTGTAATTTTGATTTTTTTTTTTTGCTATTACAGTCGGTAGTTAGTGTCTTCAGAAGGGTCGGTAATAATCGTTTTAAAAAAATGTTTTTTCTGATAAATGCATTGTGAGTTCTTGATGAATCCATCCACCATAAACTAACGTTGATATTTGTTTCATTAGAAAAACAATCATGGTGAATAAATACTGCATTCATCCGGAACAATTTTTTTTTCACCCGAATAAGTTTCTTATATTTTTCAAGAGCTTGATATATTATTTCTCTTGTACTCAGCCATTTTATAAAACCAAGACCAAGAAATAAAAATAAAATAAAAAAATAACCACGAAACAAAAATAAATTGAAAATAAAAATATTACTGATATTTATTTTTATCTATTTAATTATACAAATAATAAGTAATATTTTTGGAATTAAAGTGAGCTTGAAACGGATATCTAAAAGCATCAGTTATAGGTAATATAAAAAATATATTTAGTAAAATGGATAGTATGCTATGGCAGATGTTATGCGAGGTATGAAGAAGAAGTCTGACCCATCATTGATTACCCTCCTTTTTATATATCGCTTTTCGAACCCCTGAATTTAACGCCTGACAACTGTACTTTTATTTTTCATTAGTATTTTTTCAATTGATCTAAAACAAGAAACTCATTATCAATTTTTCCAATCAACCTATATATTTTTCATTATATTTTTTCATTGTAACCCTTAACCCTGCATAATTTCACATATTATTTTTTTCTGTGTTTATTATTTATTCCCATAACTTTTTATTCTCATCTCAATAAAAATACAAAATTCCGATAATTAAATTTTCAATAAAGCAATTTTTTTATAAATATTATTTGTAAATAAATTAAAAAATTTTTTTCTACAAATATAAAAGAACATACGATTGATGCATTGATAAAATTTGTGAGCGGCTACAAAAGAAATAACAGAGATATAAAATAAAACAAATGAAAAAAAAAAAATTAAATAAATAAAAAGAAGAAGCTTGAATAAAAGATAAAAAAAAATATAGCATTATAACGCGTTGTTAAATGCATTGGCAAAAGAGTTCATACGGTGAATGCCGACTTTTTATCCTTCACAGCTTGTCATTGTTTTTTTTATTTAGTTTTTTATTTTTCTTGTTCTACTTTTTGGGATGTATGTGTGTGGGATTGTTTCCTCTTTTACAAGGCCAAGATACTTGTCGATATATGCATGTGTGCTATTTTTTTTTTTCATTCTCAGTGTGTCTGTTATTCAAGTAATATAGAATGAATTACAGGTCTCACTGGAATTTCTGTTTCTTGCAACAGCAAACTTTTGTGCTACGTGAATATATAGATTTATTTGGAATTTAAACTGCGGTAGAAACAATTACAATTAAACTGCGGTTTGTAAATTATAAAAGAAAAAAAAAAAAAACGAAAAATGTAAACATCATGGCACGCGTGGAAAAATATAAATACGAATTTTATATAGGTATAATGTTGAAGGTATGAGCTCAAAAGCCAAACCGATAAGATCTTTCGTCGATTTGCAACTTTCCAGGAAGAGTGTTCTTTAACGACTTTTTATATTATACAAGCCTGTTTCAATATAGTAGACGTCATTTTATAGCGACCGTTACCTCTTTCCCTTTTGCCTCATTTTTTTATTTTTTTTAATATCATGTTTATATGTATAAGTAGCTCCACGTGCTCATGCGTCAACGAACCTTGGAACATGCCGGTATTTCACATATTTCCAAGAACGTTTTTAAATTTGCTGAATTCTTGTTACGCATTTTTTTTTTTCCTCCACATTTAATTATATTACTTCAAGTTAAATTTGTAATGAATGAAAAAAAAAGTTAATTGCATCAGGTGCAAAATTTATTAGCAGATTAATTGTTTGATAGGTAAATTCCGCATATCACGAGTTAAACAACTCTTAGCATGACGATAGAGAAAGACTAATATAAATATAAAATTTATACTTGAAAAATTATTATCATTGTCAAAAGATTAAAAAATTTAATAATTATTATTTGATTTGTGATTTTATTTTCGTTTCATTGATATTTTTTTTTGTTGTTTTTCATTTTGCTCACCTTCGTCGTTTTCTCTTTTTTCGTCTTCTCCGTCGGCGCCGTCGCCACTCGATTCTGCCCCTGGCAGACGAGGCGATTGTGCGTGCCCGCGTCTTTAGGGCCGTTGTTACACCCTGCTTTAAAATGAAATATTTTATCTCGGCCGCGTTTGCCTGCACCGGGGGCCTTGTATTCTCCCCGGTGCTGGACCCCGTCTTGGCTGACACCAATACACGTAATTAAAATATTTTTGATATTCTCTTTTATCAAAATATAATAATGATTTTTTTTGACATTTATTATATTGTAAATCAGTATTTTTAATATTGTTATTATTGATAATAATATATTTGTAACTGCCGTCGCAAGCAACGACAGTCACCGTATTATTAAACACAATTGATGATACATTTGTCTTTTTATTATCACTTAAATATTCATCTAGTTTATATTCATTATGGAAAGATAAATTACTGCCATTACACATAATATATGTACTGTTTAATTTTCAATTACACAAACTTTTAGTGTACATATAATAATATATATATTTGCTTGCTTTTTTTTATATACTTTGATGATTAATTATTTATAATAATTTATGCTTTAAAAATAATTATTATCCTCCACTTGATTGTTTTTTTTTTTTGGTCCGAAATATAATTATTTACACAATCTTAACAACATTTTATGTGTTTTTTATTTTCATTATTTATTAATTATTTGGTTATTATATAAGTCTCCTTGGCTGTCGATAAACAGTAATAAAAAATGAGCGACTATTTTGTTTTAGTATTCCAAGTACTTTATGTTTGACTAGTCAAGTAATTGCAGTTATTATTTCATTATTTTTTTTATCACTGAATTAGATGAGTACGTTGTAAATTAATTTTAGTACGTTTTAAATTGCTTTGTTATTATTTCATTCTTTTAGTTTTAAATTTTTTAATTTATAAACAATTTAAGATTTTTTTACATAAAATGTTTTTATAAATATTATTTAAAGAGGAGGCATTT
This sequence comes from Aphidius gifuensis, assembly GCF_014905175.1. Lineage (NCBI taxonomy): Eukaryota > Metazoa > Arthropoda > Insecta > Hymenoptera > Braconidae > Aphidius > Aphidius gifuensis. The sequence goes on along the minus strand of NC_057791.1, from coordinate 18,755,075 downwards.
TGTTTTTTTTTTTTTTATTATTAAATTTTTGTTTTGTAATGTATAAAATATGCTATCGATCTTTGTATATAATTTTTTTTTTACCGAAATCCTGAGTCTCGTCACAGGTGACGGTTGATTAACGTTTGGAATTTACGTCACATTGAGTTACCTGTTTGACATTGTAACTTTTGTATACAGTACCAGTTGCCAAAATATTTTTTTTTTTTATTCAACATCAAACTTTGATCTTGCACTATACTTGAACACTGAGTTATGTTGTTTTTTATTTCTTTTTTTATTTATTTTCAATCTGCTTTCAACAATATTCACTTGGAGTCTTCAAGTCAAGATGTTTTTGCTTGATTATTTGTGTTACACTTAAATAAAAGTAAACATTAAATACCATGAATATTTTTGGTACATAATTATGCAATATAAATTTATATATTTTAAATGTCAACAAATTGTTATTGTCATTCAACGATCTTCAACGATTAATGACATGACAAATTTAATTTTACACATATTACTAATTATACCTGCGTAAACTCAACTTCACAATACAAAAATTTTTCACAACATTGATGACAATCAGTTTGACATGAATACCAAATTTTAAAATTCACTTTTTCAAATACTTTTTAGCTTGTTTTTTTTAATACCCTCAAAAATGAGGTAATGATAATTGTGATAAAAAAATTATTTACGTTTAATGTATCCAAGAGATGGGACGACTGTGATTCGTGTATTTTATTCTGGTGCTTTCGCAGCCTCCGCGCGAGGAGCCAGAGAGTAGAGCGCTGCTACATAAATTGTCCTGCACATGCGTTGCAAGAATATCTCACCCACACCCCCTTCTAAGTAGCCCCCCCACAGAGAATTTCCCCACCTCACTAACCACCCATTTCCCTCGCTTTCTCTTCATGCATCTAGCCAACTTCTTTCAGGCCCTTTTTCGCCCTTTTTTTTCGGCTTTCAAGCTCTTTCATCTCTATCTATCTATCAGTTTTTCACTGTTGGCCTTTCTCGATATATATAACGAAAAAGATATTCGCTTCACCGCTTGCTATGGCGTATATAGTTCCTTTCTCCCCCATCCTATGAAAGCAGGAGACTATCGCGCGCCGTCACGCTGTTCTTTTGTGCGTCAACAAAGGCCCGCTCCTCTTACCCTCACAACCACCCGCACATTTCACACGTATATGCATGGATTTGTATAGTTTGAAGTCCACAATTTCTATCCTCTCACACTTTCAATGTTTTTTTTTTTTTTACATCTCAGACTTTTCCCTGTTACTCCTCCATCTCAAATAACATATATCAAAATCAAAAAATTTCGATAAAATGGCTGGTTCAATAAATACAGAAAAACAATTTTCACTATTTTTTATTTCTTTGGAAATTTTAATTTCTTATTGTTTTTATACTTTACTTTTGTCTTAGCCCTTTTTTGTTTTGAAAAAAAAAATGCAAGCTCAATGTGTGTGTGTTCAGGGTTAATATTTTCTTTTTCTATTTAAGACTCTAAAGGTCTTGAAGAGACTTGGAGAAATTTATATTAAACTTGTGAGTTTATAATGTATAAAACTGTATATAGTGTTTTTATTTTTCTTATATTTCACCACCCCTAAACCTCTAACCTCAAAATAAGTCCCTATATAAATCTATTGTTAATAAACAAAATTAAAAAGATATTAAAATGTCCCCTGAAGATAAGACACTTATGTTTTATATAATATTTTTTATTTTTATTTCATGTATATATTTGAAGATTGAGAAATTATTTTTTTTTCTCTTTCGAAAAAAAAGCGTTGATGGAAAACGAAAAGATTTCAAGCACAAACGTGATCAGGTTATACTATGTATTCAAACTATCTTCGAATGGAAAATTGCAAAAAAAAAAAAAAAATGAAATCTTTTCACCGTACACTCGGTGAAGTACTAATGGATTTGTTCGTAAATATTTCAACCAGCTATCGTAAAGCTATCAGCATCTTGTGCAAATATATATACTGCATGCAAGATGATCGAATATAGATGTAAAAATATATCAAAGTGGTTAATAATGTTATGGATTAATATAATCATTTTTATTTTTTTTCTAGACATATAAAAAATTTGATATTATCTATTTTTTTCAGCAGGTTTTTATTTATTTTTTTTGTGAATATATTCTATATATATAAAATACAAAATAACCGAATAGACACGCGCACACGAAATCCATATTTTTTATTCCTACAACGTGTTTGGGTTAGATCCCCGGAAACGGTATAAATAGATCTCAGAACACTTTCACCAAGACTCATTTGGTTAGTATGGGAATACACACCTGTCTTAAAATTAATCCATAGCTTTAAAAAAATTGAAAAATGAAGACTTCAAATATTTTTAAACAAGAACATTTTATATCCGACAAAACGAGTAGGGTAAAATCGCAATTATTTAAAATTGAGATATCTTGTGTTTTATTTAAAAAAAAAAAAATGTTTATGATCTTGAAAATAAATTAATGATTCAATTTTTAGAAAATTCAATTTGTCTGACGAAAATAGGATTTTACTACTCAAAAATAAACGAATAAATAAATAAATAAATAGGTACCAAGAAAATTTTTATTTTTATATTTATTCACCCGGAAGATCATAGTATTTCACATTTAATTAATTTATTCTCGAGTTATTTATTTCGGATAATTTTTTATAATGAATTAAAAAAAAATAGAAAAATGTTAAAAAATATATTTTAAAAATTTTAAATGCTTGTTCAAATTAATTTTGCTTTTAATTACTATAATCAACCAAAGTGATAAAAAAAATTATAATTATTTTCAACAGCTCATTTATGGATTTATCATTTTTCTATAATTATTAAAGTGTCAATTTTTTAGGGAGAAATAAACTCACGAGGAATTGAGAAATATCCAATGGGTGAGATCCAGATCTGCTCACCTGAAAAAAAAAAGAAATTATAAATATATTTTAAAATCTCAATGTTATTATTAAATAAATTTATTGTATCGTGAAAATATTTTTGAAATGAGATTAATAATTTAAATCTCTCTATTATTTTCATATGCAATTTTCACATGAAACAATGTAACTATATTTTTATAAAAAATTTTTACAAATGACTATTATATGTGAATGCGTGCAGAGTCTATTCTATATATGGCAGATATTCCAATTACACGCATCAAGTATGTTTTATATATATTACTTTTTTAACAGGATGCAAGGTAGGATGATTTATAAATATTAATTTGTATATATGTACAAATCAACAGTGTGTACACATTAATTTTTGTCTACTCGTTATGAGATATCTTTTTGCTCCAAATACTTGATTCAATCTCGAGCATGTAATATTTTTGATGAATGTACTGGGTACTCAGGTTCAATGTTCTCTTGAATTTACTTTTTATTAATTCAAACAATATATTATCTCTTGTCAAAATTATAATTTTTTTAAACCACCATGATGTGCAAAAATTTTTAAAATAATTTTCTCTAAATATTTATTATATATTTAAATTAAAAAAAAACTTGTATTTTTTTTTCGCAGTTTTTCTATTGTTTTAAATAATTCATTAAATTTATTATTGATCTTTTTTCATTATTTATGCATTCTGAAATTGGTAATAGTAATTTTTTTTCACACGAGGGCCGACATTCTCACTATCCTATGATCATAGATATATCAGCGATTATCAATATGCAAACGAAAACCATGTGCAATGATGGTTACCAAGGTAATATATAGCTATCCGGCCAAGCTTGGCGGCAATGACCTACTCTTGTGAACAGAAAATGATTGTATACATGTATATAAATTGCATGCCATTGACTTTTCTATATCATAAATCTATTCATGAATCAACTGATTTAATGTTTGTTTCACACACAAACTATATACACACGATGAATTTTCTTGATAAATATACAAAAATTTCTTGGAAAACAGGCTAAATTACATGGCATTATCTTGTGATAACAAAATAAGATATCACTACATCTGGAAATTTCAAAACGAAACTTTAAAACTTCTACAAGTTTGATCGATATTATAAAATTTCATAAAAAGTTATATATTTTAATAATTTTTATTTATAAAATCGATATACTGTTATCTTAAATCTAAGAACGTCATATATTTTTAAAGTATCTTTTAAAATTGATCAATTAATTTAATTACTGTTAAAAAAAAAAGGGAGTTAATATTCTTAATATCAATTATAAAACATTATTCAAAATAATCACACAAATCGCTAAATTTTTTAACTTTTATAAAGGCAAAAATTACCCACACTGTTGCATTTTATTTACGACCATTTAAATAATCATTTTCCATGAAAGCCATTACATTTCCATTCATTTATTGCATGAACATTCTAAATTAGTTCTTTCCGTTACAAGTGTGATATAAGGACATTTATCGAATGCGTGTGATAGGGCTACCAATTCGCCTTTGGTTTCGTGTTGATCCATTGCATGTACGATAAATGTCTTCAAATTATACTTGTAATAAAAAAAAAAACAAAAAATAAATATCCATAATAATAATACTATTTTTACATGATACTAAAAGATAAAAAAATTACAAGACATTATACGTCTATGTGTGGTTTTTAGAGTTTGCACAGAGGTTCTGTTTTTGAGGTCGTTATATATATATTTATTTGAAGGTATATATGGTTTGCTGTCGAGGCTCACAATAGAGGTAAAGTAGCTATACCATCACAAGGGGCAAAGTTTCGCTTGAGAGCATGACGGGGTGGCGTGGCATATAAAGCTCATGGAGAAGTGAGGAGAAGTAAAAAAATTTAAAAAAAAAAAAAAATAGAAGAAGGGTCGTTCAGTCAGGAAGGAGAAGTTCGAGTTAGACTGACGAGGATGAAGAAGAAAGATAGCCAGCGTCGTTTGGTATGGGGTGAAAAAGAGGGATGAATTTAGAGGGATGAGGTATCGTGGCAGAGTATTGATTTAGTGGATATAACTATCTCTTTCTATTTGACTCCTCGAGCTGTTCTACATGTCGTACCTTGTTTCAACTGAAATACGTTGACAACGCCATCTTTTGTTAACTAAATTTTTTTTAATAAATTATTTTCTAATATAATTCATCAAGATTGTATAATTATTTTTAATTCTTGTTATTTTTATCATTCATTTAACTATTTAGAAAATCAAAAGTTGGTTCATAATTGATGTAATTTAATAGTACAGTAGTTTTAAGATAAAAAAAATTGTTGAAATATATAGTAAACAAAGAAATATTGAATTTGTACATTTAAAGGTAAATTGACATCAATATAATTCAGTTAAATGTTTATAAATAAATATATATAGGTGCGTCAATAGTAAGTTAAAAAAAATATAATTTTTCGTCTCAGAAACTTGACAATGTTAGGTAATGTCAAGTCGCGCAATATCATTTATTCAGACAGTGATGGATATATATATGTACATGCTGATTCTGGTGATAAAAAAATTCTTCAACTGTCGTAAAAAAATTCAAGTGATTATGCAAACTTCCTCGAAAGCCTTCACATGCTTTTTTTAAAAAAATAAATAAATAAAAAAATGACTCAATTGATTAATCAGGTGTATTTATTTACTATTCTCTAATTTTTGTTTTTCATAAAAAAAAAAAAGCTGTATATACATGTGATATTTTTAAAAATTGTATAAAAAAACGATCGATATTAATAAAGATAAAATAATAATTTAAATTCACGTAAAATTTATGAAACATTAAAGACTAAATTACATTTGTAAAATAAAAATATAATAATAATAATTAAGACATTAATAACAATGAAATAAATGAGTATTATTATTTACTGTATTTATATTTACAAGTTAAGTGAAAAAGTGATGCTGGTCGAGAAAATTTATGTATATATATATTGTCTGTTTATAGTATGTATAATGTATTATACATATACGTGAAGAGGGGCCGACCAGATAAAATCTCTGTATACATTTAAGAGGTGTTTACAACTCCGTCAGTGAATTTGCGGGTAAATGGTAGAGAAGATGGCAGTAAATATTCCGCTTCTCACTCATACACATGTATTACGTAATCATATACATGCAAACTTTTTACACACTCATGTTAATTCTATCTCTTTTTCTTTGCATTTTCTCCAATTTCATTTATTCACGTATTTCTATCATTTCACCACCTTAAAACCATATTTTTTGCTCTTTTTTTTTGCGTTTCTTTTCTGACAACTCACTTGCTTTATTTTAATTTAAATAGTCTTGTTAGATTTTTTTTTTTGCTTATAATCATCAGATGATTATTGATGAAAATAAATAGAAACACCAGAAAAAATTCGAGCTTATTTTCAAAAAATACCCCAAGTAATTCCAAGGTTATTTTTTACCTCGAAAACACATTGGAATATTTAATTCATACTGAGGAAAGTATTGGCAGATGCTTGCCGAAATCACCTGCTAAAAAGTTGGTGAAATCTTTTTAATGGCTGCCTTGTAAATTGGTAGATTACTGCTTATTATATGCAGTCGAAAAATTTAAAACAACGCATTGATATATCAGCATGATTTTAGCTGGTTCAATGAAACTTTTTTTTAATATACATTTATCCAAGAAAAAAATATTAAATCATTTAGATTAAATAAAAAATTAATTGACCAATTATAAACTAATTAAGTCTTATATTTATTTTTGTTTCAAAATAATATATAGCGTTTTTAGTAAATTTTAAATATAATAAATTATTAATTATTCCGTATGCGTTATCTACAACATAAATTACATTTGTTTTATTTTTTTTTCTAGTTATAAAACGTTTATGCTGATGGGAGTAAATATATGGTTGTATTAAAACGTTTGTTTGTCATCAATGATCTTGGTATATAGACGATAACGCAGCTGTTGATCAAAAGTATATAAGCATCTGTGTCAAGAGGGTTTGACTAAAGTTGAGAACAAAAAAAAAAAACCAAGAAAAAATATATAAAATAAACGTGTTTACGATGGTTACAGTTTTTCAAAATATTTTCAAGCTAAAGTTATCATTTTTTTTATTGTATAATTTATGGAGATCAAGTATCCTTCACAACTTTTACCCGATGACATTCACTCTTCATAAAAAGCCATTAGATTTATTAAAAAAAAAAAAGAGCTTCTGTATTTTATTTTTTTTTTCAAAGGCCAAGTTTGCCTTTTTGTCTATCCTCGAATATTACGTAAAGTTGAGAAAAGTTTTAGGAATCTACTGAGTGAATTCACCCTGTATATATGCTTGTATCCTCGTAGGTTAAAGCTTTCTCTTTTCCAAGTCCCTTCTACTGGTTCTTCTCTATTCTAATATGCTGGGTAAAGAAAGATCCGTGGTAATCTTTTGCCAGTTGATCAGTAAATCATTCTCTCCTGCTAAGCGACCTTGAAGCAACACATTATGCAAAGGGAAAACATGGTTATGAGAAACGTATGTGAATATTTGTAAATGTTTCTATTTCTAAAGAAAAGAAAACCTATATTTTTCTTGAAAAAAAAATAATATATAAATAGTAAATCATTTATAACATGTTGGTAGATCTTGCAAGATCACGTTACATCAAATTTTAGTAAATTAAATAAATCTTTTGCAAGAGTATTAATTCATTTTTCAATTCGCAGAAAAATAAAAATACCCAGCAAGACAGTTGCTAAAATCAATATTCTTATTTTCGTGATTATAATTTAAACGAGAAACTTTTTTCTTGTTAATTCATTTAGAGCAAAAAGCAAGAATAGATTTTATATAATTTTATTATATACCTTCAAGACATTTATCATATTTGAAAATTGTAAAAATATATATCTCAGAAGAAGTTCCACGAAAGAATGATTCAAAAGACGAGGAGAAATAGAAATCTTACCCCATAGAATTTTTTTTTTTTTTTTCTTTTAGGTTAACACAGTGAGATTTATTATATAAATTAAAAAAAAAAAAATAGAAATATCTAAAAAAACAGGAAGATAGTTATTTCTAAAATTAAAACAACCTCAGTCGAAATTTTATAGTACATATTTATTTTGTTTTTTTTAAAAAACATCATCAACAATTGAATGAAAAAATAATATTCTAACCATTTTTATATTTTACGTAGATGTCTAGATTTTTTTTTTTTAGTGAAGGAAGAAAAAACTTGATTCCCAAAGTTTTTGAGTCAGAGTCTACGTTGATGATGTATTATATATCGTTCTGCAAAGGGTGGAGAAAGTCAGCATGAAACGAAAATGCTGAGATAGAGATGTCATCCAGTGGTCTAATGTATTTCTACCCTTGTGCACATATATACATGGTGGAATTGATACGCCTACCGACACCCTCAAAGGGAAACCATACTCTCTCTCTCTCTTTCTGATACTCCCAACCCAGTTTTATTTTTTTATTTTTCTAAAATCTAATCAAATAGCTAGCCTAGAATGTTTAACTATATATATAATAATTGTATTATATATTTTTTAAGAGTTTATTTGTTATTTTTTATTTAAATTGATTTATTAATTTTTTTAAATATTAAATATATTTTAAAATTTGTACAGATGTGTCTATTTATTCTTTAATTTAAAAATTAAAAAAAAAAAATATAATGAAAATAAATAACATAATTAAATATATTATTATGATGTCATCGAATTTTACAATTAAAAAAAAAAAAACAATTGACTGAATAAAATTGTTAAATCGTAAAGTAAAATTTGAATATAACAAGTCAATTTTATTTTATTTTTTTACTATTTCCACAAACTGGAGACTAAACTTTTTTTATTTTCTAGAAATGTGAGTTACTTTTTCAGTCTATCTTTAAAAGTTTTGGGTAGTAAATGTTGGAGTTGTATTTTCATGCGACGGAAGAGAAGAAAAAAAAAAAGAACAATGAAGTTTTTGGTTAAATTTATTTAAAGCCAAAATATTCATTCCTGGGTCTTCAAGCAAAAACGTAAGTTTATGCAAGAAAACCCTTTACTTTCATTTGGCATACCATGGGATTAGTTACTCCAATTAGATGAAACATTAGAAAGGCGGGTTTAATTAAAATCCCTGTAGGGTCGGTACCAATTATAAAGAGACTGTCTCGTTTTAAAATTTTTGTTACAGCCAAATGCTGAGAATTTTTTAAAAATATTTTTAAACATTATAATGATATTTATTTTTATAAATTTTACAAATGAATTTTAATAATAAATATTTTAAATTTTATTTTCAATTTATTGCAAGTATTTTTATTTTTTAATTCACTTTTTAAATGATGAAATTATTTATGTTAAAATTATCAATGATTCAATTTATCATTTAGATACCACTGTGAGATAAAAAGCTTATAAATTTTAAATTTATCATCATGTAACTTAACCCTACTAGTAATGTGTCAACAAAGCACGCGTAGGTCAGTGATATGTGTAGGAATGGGAATTAAATTTTAAACTGAATTTTTAATCATAGTAAAAGAATTATTATTTTTTTTTTTTTAATACCTTTTTAAAGAATGAATTGGACGGATGTTGGGTCAAAAGTTTTTCGTTTACTTGGCACTCTTATCTATCACTGCGCATGTAAGTAAAAGTAAAACTTTTGAAAGTTGTCGATAACATGACGACAGGCATCACTTTATTGTAATATATTGTCCTTTTTCTTGTTTTAATAAAATCACTAAATTTTTCTATATTTATTTACACTAGAATCTCTATCAGTTTCTCCAAAAAAAAAAAAAAAACGTAAGTTTTTTTCAAATCTTTATTTATGTTTCCGTAAATTGATTTTCTTGCTGATCCATTTCAATTTTTAATTGACATTTGTCAAGAGCTTAAGTCACCATTCTATTAAACTTAAATTTTCTTTTTTTTCTTTGTTAACATAATAACAATTAGATTTGCCAAGAAAAAAAAAAACAAAGAAAGAAAATGTACTATTAATTAAGTTGAAACTTTGTAACTAAATTTGTGATAATTTATTTGATTGTTATAATTCATTTGTATCAATGAGTTTTATTTGAAAATTTACACATTATTAATTTATCCACGGATAATATATTTATTACGAGTTTAGATAATTTATTATCATTTAAATTCGAACGCGTTGAAATATTGGAAATATATATAACAGATGACAACATTGGCTGTTCTAAAACCACACTAAACCCGCCAATGATACAAAATGCTGGTAACTTAACGCTCTAACAGTAGTTTTATATTCTTTTGTAGGAGCTTTTATAGATGGCAGCAGCGAGCCGATCAATTTCTCTACATTTTCCAGCCCTATTATACCCTAAAAAGCTCTGTCGTTGTCAAATGTTTTTCAAGGAGTTCCTTCTGCCCTCTATTGTCACATTCAGGACACTTTTTTGGCTAAGGGTTTTATCGAAACGTTAACAGATGGCTACCGTAATATTACCAGCGGGAAAATTATTTTAAATTTATCAGCTGTTTGTAGTGGCTTATAGCTTCTTTACAAGTGTAAGCTCGAACGAAAAGCACAAAAAAAAAATTAATGAGTAAATGTCTTAGCAAAGTGAAATCGGAAGATGAGTCAAAAGCAAGTTGACTCACCTTTTCGGCATCGACAAAAAATTTCTTACGTAACAGAGTAAGTTGAATAAGAGAAAAAAAAAAAAAAAAAATTTAAAAACTTGATTGATTATTGATTCTATGAAAATCCTCAATTGTATATTATTAAAAAATAAAATTCTATAAAATCTATATCCATCGAATAAAATAAAAAAAATATAAATTGCTTTTATAAAAATTAAAAAAGTAATATACACATGGATTAATTTGAAATACGATTTTTTTTCCTATTTTTTTTTTCACACGATAATAATTTTTTATGTGAAATAAAAATTTGCATTTATAACGTTAAACTTGTATATTGTTTGAACAAGGGGTGATTAGAGTATATTTTTATTTTTTTTATTTTCACGTTACCACAGTATACCAGATGCCATGAATAGATCATACGCTGATAGTAAAATTTGCTCAAACATTTGTCAAAATAGTTTAGTTATATTTTAAATTTTTTAGTCATTCAAATGAACAAAATAAAAAATATAAAACGTATTTTCAGGTGTTAATTTTAACGCCAAACAGTTGGTAAGGTGCCAGAGAAAAAAATGTATATATTTATTCAAAATGTAATATTGTATGTTTGCAACAAAGACGTGACTGTAACCAAGGTGGGTGGTCCTATCATCGCATTTATATACGGCGCGTGACTTTAACTATCGATTAATCACAACGATCAGTTTTACAACAGCAATGATAAGTCTGCCAGGGAAAATTTATGAATATCTTTGGCAAGCAATGTATCGAAAATAAAAAAATTATATATTTAATCGTATAAATATAACCAAACATGTAGTTGAATTCAATAATTATTATGTTGCATTATTAATAATTTAATTAAATAATCAATTTGATTCGAAATTAATAGTAATTATAATTTTTAATTATTTAATAATCCCGTAAACGTATTGCAGTATTTATCAAGCAAGTATAATTAACTTTTTAAAATACATATTTATTTTTCTCAATCAATTTTTTCGATTAAACAAAAACTTTTATAAACTGAGTTTCATCGATTGGATATTTTTTTCGAATTATTTTACGTAAAATTTGGTTTTGAAAGTTTGATAAATACATCAATCATGCAACTTATAAATAATTAATGTAAAAAATTTTAAAATATAATATTATACACGCTTATTATTGTTAATAATCTGTTTATGACGTGTTTTTGATTTTGAGATATTGTATAAAATATAGTATAAAATAAATAATAATAGACTGGATGGTTAGCCTGAAGGGCGACAAAGAGAAGCGAGATATGAACGACCGCCTCATCATTCGTCAACTGTCAGATGGTTTAGCCAATCCATAATATAACCAACCAGCAAACTACAAAAACCAAGAGTAAACCACACCTAAAGGCCCCTTTTATTGTCGATATATGTATATACATATACATCGAACAAATAAACCAAGCGCAAAAAATATATTTATATAAATATTCAGGACGCGTTCAAGGCTGAATCGACTGAGATGATGAACCTAAATGAAATCCTTTATACTTTCATATTTTTTTTTCTTATAAATCCTACATTTTTTTATATTTTTTTTCTCTATAAGGATTATCAGTATAATCTGTTTATACAATTATATTTTATTTTTATAGTACACTGACATTATTCTACATTTTTATTTCGAAATAGTTTTATGAAAAATATATTTGTTATGTATGAATGTCATCATAATAAAGTCAAGTAAGATTTCTTCATCAGATTTGTAACCTGTATTGTTGATTTCTTGACGAACCAGAAATGTAAATAGTTGTTTTTTCAAGAAAATAGTACAATATATTTTCTGTTTATTCAACAATATATTTCATAATACATAAAAATGTTTTGTGAATTTAAAAATATAATAAACAGTTTCATAGAAACTTTGAATATTTTTCAAGAAATATATTCGAGAGCAATTTTATTTTTTTTTAACTTGTTTTATTTATGTACAGTTAATGTCTATGCAGTAACTTGAAAGTTGAAAAATTCATTCAATCAGATATAATAAAAAATTTAAAAAAATGAATTTAATTTTTTTTTTTTTGTTCGGTTTGATTATTTTAAAGTTGCGGCTAGTCAAACGTAATGCACACGTGTGTTTGTATGTGTGTGTTAGTTCTGCATTCCTTAATTAGTCAATTATCTCACCAATACATGGTATTTAATTTCGCCATGCTTAACATTCTACTCACATACCACACACGTTGTGATGACATTGACAAATAGAAATAATATTAATACCAATGGGTTGTTAATCAGATAACTTGGAATTTGTCACACCTGTCGAATTAAAAAAACCTTGATTAATTGCTACATATTTTTTTGACGATCAAAATAATTAACATGACTTTAAAAATTATATATTTAATTGTTTTATAAAATCGTGAGTTCAATTCAACAAAAAAAAAAAAAAACAAGAATTTTTTTATAATCAGTTTTATAATCTTGGATTTTTGTATTAAAAAAAAAATTCAATTTTCATTGCAATTATTTTTTACAGGTGAACGAATCAAGGATATCATGATATACAACTAAATTTCATGTTAAAAAAAATTAGTAGTCATTGTAAAAGTAAAAATAAGATTTATTTAAAAAGATAAAATTTTCCCAAGCTATATATTTTAGGGTAAGATCCCGGTCCTACTTATCATGTCTTAATAAAGAACCCTAAAGTAGACTTTTAAAATTGTAGATATTTTTTATTCTTCTAAAAAACTTAGATGGCAGCAGCAAACTGATCAATCTATCTACAAATTTTTCCACCCTATTATTACCCTACAAAGCTTTCTCGTCTATCTTTCTCAAGAAAAGTCAGTCTGCCATCTATTGTTATACACCTATTTTATTTATTTTTTGACCCAAGGCTTTTTCATTCCTATTACAGATGGCAGCGAGGAAATTAATACCCCAAAAATACGTTTTAAATTCTCTAATTGAATATACAAAAAAATTGAAAAGAAAAAAAATTTAACACAAGTGGAGAATTGAATTTATATCAGACATTTGTTTGGCAAAAGTATGGTAATTTTACTTGAAACTTAAACACTGTGTTTTTTAAAAAATTTAACATTTAATATTTTCAAGTATTTTATTTAAAATCTATTGAAATAAATAAATTAACATACAATGTACATGTAGCTTAACGCATGTAAACAAATCATATATTTTTATTTCACGCTACTGAATGTCGTATATATTGTACAGTCTCTTGTCGTGATGAATGAATATCACCATGTTTTATATTCGATTGAAATATATCAAACTATAAACTCGACATTTGTTTGTTGCTTAAAAAAATTTGTCCAACTAAATGATACGTAATTTAATTGAGCAAGAAATCTTTGATTTTGATAATGGTAATAAATAGTTGCCAAGTCGAATTGACATAAATTGTTGTCATGGAAAATTAATTATAAAAATTCAAGAGTATTTTTTTTTTTTTTTTCAACTTGTCTGATTGAATGATTTACATGTTTTACACAAGAATAGATATATTAAATGTCTGTAGATAACAAATGACTTTAAAAATAAGTGTGTGTCCAAAAAATTATAAATTGCAATAAATTTAAAATTTATGTCTTTTTATTTTACTGTTTAAATTTCTTATCAATTTTTGTATTTTTTTTTTTGTATAATAATTAAAATAAATATAAATAAACTTTTAAAAATTTTATTTTTTTGTATAAACTTGCCTAATATTTTTTAGTGTGCGCACGTTTGCAATCATCTTATAGTTTTGTGAAGATTGTCGCACGATTAGTCCGGGACCCAATGTCAAGCAGAAAGATGCATTGCTCACGCTCACGCTTACCAGCCGTTATATGAACTTCGCACCGATACATTTATATGAGAAGGGGAAATACCCGTTGACCGCTTACATATAGTAACCCCGTAAATGCAGCATAATCAGCGATCTCATCTGCTTGCACTTTGCATCAAGGTTGAGTTCCTGGCACCTTATCCCTAACTTTTTCTCAGATCAGCGTTGTCGCCTTTTCTTTTCGTTGTATTACCTCTGTCTCGGTATGTCTTTTGAGTGTCTTTTTCATTTTTTTTAATTCACTTACTTTTATTATTTATTTATTTTCTTGTAAACATTTTAAATCTTTTTTAATTTTTCTTTCGAGCTCTTCAAATAATTTCATGCTTTGTCTTATACACTGATTTTGTCGTTTGTTGTTGGGCTGTTATACATTTAATTTTGTATGGTGAATTTATATTAACTTTAATTTTTCAAAAAATAACATGGATATTTAAATGATAAATTTTTAATTTATAATGACCGAATATTATTGTAAAATAAGTATCAACATGTCCAGCTGGTGAGCGCAAGTACAACCAGAGAATTTTATATAAATATAAGCAAGGTGGTCACTGTACAAAATAGTAAATAGATATCGATCATCTATCACATATCACTGTAAGAGTTAGGATATAATTTATAATTTGTTTTTATTTTTTTAATCTATTTTGTTTTCACACTCTTTTCTGCCATAATATGTATGTATACTTATTTATACATTCACATGGAATAATAAAATAAATCATTCGTCCATACAAACTTATAGGCTTGTAATGCTGAATGACTCCAAATATAGTAGGCGTGGATTCTTAAGTTTTAACATTAAACAAATAAAAAAGATTCCATCTTTGTATGCTATATGCACTCAAGACAGTTGTATGGCAGTACTATGGCAGCTCTATCGTCGGTTCTCTGATTCTTTTAACTGCCGTGAAATCTTCAAGCAGCTGTCCCATTTCAACATTAACAATTAACAAAAGAATAGTTTTACCTTTTTTTTTTTTTGACTTTTTTAAACGTTTATTTACACACTATGAGCAATAGAATTGAATGATAATAAACTTTATATTTAGGTCAAGAGTATGTTGATTCAGTCTAACAAACAAGAAAAATTTATAATAAAAAAAGTATTTACTTTTTTTGATCTATTAAATATATCAACACGTTTATATTTCAAATTTTTTTATCAATAAAATTCAGGTATTTTTCTATATTAATTAAATAGCCTAGGAAAAACTTCTAAAAAATCAAAATCAACTAATTTTAAAGATTAATGAAGCTCATTTTTTTTACACTTGTTTTACGAGTTGTTAATGTGTGGTCTATATTAATTTTTTACTGTACATCATTCAACAAAATCTGCGTCTAATAATGTTAATATTATTATTTTTTTATATTATATTTAAAGTGATTTAAGGTCACGCGATAAATAAATAAACAATCGACTTACAAAACGGCTTAAGAATAATATTTACAATGAGATATGCCAGCCTTAAAAAATTTTTTATTATATTTTTGAAGCATTGATATTATTTTATACGAGTTACCACATTCACCACTATTCATCTTTCTGATTTTATTGATCATTTTATATGCTGGCTCCAATATGCGCATGCCTAAGGCTCAAATTTAAAATATAAATAAATCATACATGTTAATTTAGACTCAAATCAATAATAAAAATGAATAAAAACTAAAAAAAATTTAATCAATAATCTAATATCTAAACTAAGTGAAAGTAAAACATATATGTTTTTTTTTCTTATGGTAATACCAACTAATAATTGCCGCACTAACAATTCTAAAAAAAATTATATAAATTATTTCCGTTGGGTTATACGCGAGGTTTCGATTCTAATAATTGAATTTATTTTTTAATGATTTTGTATTGCTCGAAAAAAATTACAGACAAGCAGTACAAAAAATAAATAGAAAAACAAAATATTTCTAATTTGTTTCTATGTATATATGTAGTTTTTTTAGTTTAATAATTGATTGACATTTTGCTTACATTATGGCTGAATTGTTGATTTTATACACGAGGAACAAAGTCTTCGCTGGTTAAACGTCACTTACCTGAAACAATAAATTTACAAACGATTACACAACATACAATCACGCGTAGTATTATAATGCCTCGTGTTTTTGCACGCAGACAAGTCATAGCAATTTGATTTAATATTATCTCATGAAAATAATATCTGTAAGAACATTCATTGCAACGCGCTTTCAATGTTCAACCAATCATACTTTGAACTAATAAATTTTTATCTTAAAAATAAAAACGAATACTTGTAGATAGAGATTATATTTTTTTAAATAACTAATATAACATTGATTTCTTTTTGAAAAAAAAATATCTGAATAAGGAATTATTTTATCGAAGGTGATTTTATATTCAGAATGATGGAAAAAATAATTATTGAGGCCCTTATAAGGATATGAGTTATAAGAAGAATTAATCGGCTGAAACAATATACATATAAAATTTTTTTTTCTTTGTCAGGCAATGCCTGTTACCTGGTTACCATGCTACGTCTGTTATGAACACAGGTAACAGGTCGAATATTTTTTATTTCAACCACCAGATGTCATGATCGAAAAAAATTAAAATGAGTATAAAAACCGGATGGGCCTAGGCCATTTTATTTTATACATTTTTTTTACTAATAAAAAAATAAAGAAAAAAACGAACATAAACATAGTGGTAACACTGAATGTCGGACTGCTTGATTAGTTCCCTTATTTTTGGCAGGAAGTGTTTGAATGCGTTCCAAGAAAAATAATAATAAGTCACAGGCTACTTTAGAGTGAGTGCGAAATGTCATTTCCTGCCAAAAAAATTTAAATTGTTCTATATAAGTTTGATCTTCGTGTGTTGGAGATACTGATACTACCACAAATCCAAAGACTATGTGGTTAGATAATGTATTTAGTTGATTTATAGTATAGCCAACTAATTGCTATGTATATTCACATGATGGCTTGATGATGAGGTGATCAAAAAAAATGATAAAGTATAAACAATACATTATATTTGTTTTTTTAACTAATGAATAATTGATATACACGTTGGAATGAAAGAAAAAAATATACCTCAGGCGTTTTTCCTTCTACGATGTCATATTTATTTATTAATTTATTATTTATCCTCTTATGAGTTAATTAATTTAAATCTCATTGCACTTGAACCACTTGGTATAGCCAGCTCCCGCCATAAAACTATACAGATGTCACAGTGTTTGGCTCGAGTCATCACTGCCACGCGACCGAGAAATGTCATTCGATACATCATTTAATTATACACAATTTTACTATGTAATAAAAAGTAGGATAATAAGAAGTTAAATGCCAATTGATAACCCAGCACGTGGTTCGATTTTTTATTTGTAACATCACTGTCCATAAAAAAAAAATTCAATGGAAATTAAAACATTATTATCTGCACTTTGATATCACTTATTTATATTACTATGTAAACAAATAATAAACAAACGGCGAGGGATTATGACTATGACACACCCAATTTACATTTGTAAAAAATGGCAAATAAGTAAAATAAATTCACAGTGTATATTTGATTGGTGCAAAAAAAAACATAGAATAAAAAAATTTTTAAAATCCAAAGACTCGGAGCAAATAAAGGCAGGAGTTATGTAGTGTTCACCTTTCCAATTGCAAGTGTCTTCATGAATAAAATAGCAAAGGTGGTAGACCTCGTGATGGTCGGCGTTGCCCACCGAACCATCACGAGTATCCACGTCCGGTGAAGAGAAAGGGAATCATTTCACAAAAGTTCGAGGGTGCAGTATTGATAATAAATTTACAAAAAAGGCTCGACAGTGTTTATATATTCTTTGAATCAGGTGAAAAGAGATAAAAGATAAATAAGATTACAACGTGGTGACTTGGAACACACAGGAGGATATACTGATGATCGATGAGATTCTGCGCTGTAGTAAACAGGGACACTCTTCCCTCTGCCCCAAAGCGGCTTTTTTACTGCGCGATTCAGTCGAGTGGTCCACATACGATTTAGAGGGTTCCCCCCTTCTTTACTACCAATCGTTTGCCGGGGTAATAAATAGGAGGGTAAGCACGTGGGAGTGATAGACTTCAAGCATTTTATTACAGATGGCATTACACTCAAACGATCGTAGTGCCATCTTTCCAGAATAGCTTCAAGTTTTATCTGAAGTACAAAAAAAGCGGGAAAATCTGCAGCTTATAGCAAATTATTCCAAGTTCATAACAATAAATAATATTCACCTAATTATTAATTAACTTTATCGCTAGATTTAATTATTAAAAAAAAAAAAAGAATTCTATTTTAGATAAAGAGCTTTTTGTAGAGTTTCAAAAATTGTGTCAGCTATTGCGTGAAATGACTTAATAATTATTCTTGAAACTGGCGAATCGATTATTTTAAAATACTACCCCAATTCAGAAATAAGACCTATCTTTTATTCAGGCTATTATGTCAGCAAATTTTGAGCAATTTTTCACCCTTACTTTCTATTGTGTTAGCAAAATATTAAAAATTTTCTGTGCATCAATAAACCAATGTCAGTATCATCCCTCATTCTTCTCCCAAGTATGCTGACGTACTACACAAATGCATTGGTAATATATCTGTCTTTAGATTAAAATATTCGGATGATGTATGGATTATATAAATCAGGTAAGCCGCAGGTATTGATATATTAATTACATATTGCTGACAATTACATGTGCAAATGTTCATTACCTCATTATGATCATGTGAATTATTATTATTATTCAAAATTTGTACGTAAAATTTCTACACAAGCTAGTATAACAATATAGATCAGTAGAAATGTAATGCAAAACACGAAAAAGCAATTGATCAATTTTACACCAGACCCCTCATGAGTTGTGTTGTATGTTGCTGAGACTTTTTCCCCTTCTTTTTGATCCGTATAACTTTCCCGTTTCTCTTGCAACCCCTCAACAGTGTCTAGATTCCCAAGTGAACGCACCCCCATAACAAGTTTCTTACTCATCTTTTCGTTCAATAACTCTCCATCCAAGATGGCCACCGCGGTCGTTCCTCATTGGCTAGGGGTGAGATGGTCGCACTAGCTCGACGGGGGAAGGTGGGTCTACGGGTAGGTTCTCAAAGAGGGCGGATGGTGGTGAAGGGGAAGAGGTGGTCTGAGAGAAGTATAGTGACGCCATCTATCTTCCGTTGCCTTTGCTCGGTGTAACATAAGGCAAGATAAATTGCGGGATCTCCTGGGTTCTTGAACCTTTCTGGCAAATTGCATAAGAATATCCACTATCCTTTTTTTTTTTTTTTTTATTTTTTTCTCTCTTTATTCTTTCTTTTCTTAAACCTCCTTCATCTCTCTATATCTTTCCTACTCAGAGTCCTCTTCTCATGCCTGTCTGTATCTTCATGCCTTTTGCTTTTACCTTCCATGGAATTGGAATTAACTCGAATAAATCACTCCCAAGGTCTTGCAACGCGTCTTCTTCATTTTGCAAAAACCTTATATATATATATTGAGAGAAAATTTCATCCGACTCAACATTGCGGTATTTTTCTTCCGGCATTGGTTTTATATTATCCGATGAATGAAATAATTTACAGTTAAGGAACTTTCAAAAAAAAAAAACGAATTTAAACGAGTTTATTATAATTAATTTTCTAATTCAATTAATAGTCCTTTTTTATTTTTTTCCAAACTTTCCTGTGATTGACTCTAAATCATAGCTGAAATTATTTGAATAATGTCATCTTATGATATTAATGTCATTGGTTTTGATAAAGTATATATAAAAGGTAATCGTTATTTGTTATCTGTAGGAAGATTAACTCTAACGCCATTCCGAGAGCAATAAAGTACTTTTGGCATCTGGTGGTGTTCACGAGAAGCACATATAAAGCAAGATAGAATGTATATACTAAACAGAGAAAAAAATATATAAAGAAATGTTTTTGTGTTTTGCGCGTGCGTGTCTTTCATGGCCAATTGATTGGAGAAGCGCGTAAAATAGCTCGTAAAATTACTTGACAATTGGAGCACGTGGAATCATATTTTATAGTAGCATTTATTTTTTTATAATTTATCCAGTATTTTAAAAATTTAAAATTGAAAAAACCACACAGTTTAACAAAATTCAAAAATTTGTAAAATGCTCATATAAAAAGACATTATAAAAAATAAAAATAAAAAAAAAAAAATTAATAATAGATTGCATTTCAAGATGATGAATGAAAATTACACAAAATTATATACAATTTATCTCAATTAAGTAAATTTTTTAATAAGGTTAACAAAGCATACATAAAGAATTTAATTAAATTTTATAATTCATAATAATATTATTAATGAAAGAGTAAAGAAAAAATTTAATTACAATGCAATAATTTGAAATATAATCATGTATTAGAAAAATAATAAAAAAGATTCACAAGTCGGCATAGTAGATTGCTACTTCATATGATTGATGAAAGTAGTTACATTATATAAGTGGTAGATATTACGACCACTCAATAACGTGAGATATATTCAGCAAATAAATTGTGTATAATATATTGCAATTTTATGTACTTTTTATTATGTCTATAATTCAAATACGCCAGGTGTAATCTTTTCCATAAACATATTAATTTATAAACTATTACAGTACACAGTTGATTTAAAGATATAGTAATAAATATTTATTTAATAGAATTCATTGAATGTGTGGAATTTTAAATTTGTAAATAACTCAGACATCTGATAATTAGAAATATCTTAAACAATCATTATAATGCATATGATTTATGATGAAAATAATTGGTTGATTGATTTATCAAGAATTGCTACTGAATGATAAAAAATAAAAAAAAAAATAAATTAAATAAATAAACTTATTGATGAGCTTTCGTATCGTTTAATTTTGTTTTTTTTTTTTTTTTCTTTCAATCTCAGCTAAAAACTGAGTTGTAGTGTACCTATATGTCGTGAACTGATGTCCATGACCGATGACGTAATATATAGTTAGGTGCCAGCCATGCTGCGTACGAGGGGAAGAGAAAAGAAAGGGAGCCATTATAGAAGGGGCGCGACTAGGTTGAATCCTCCTCGTCGGTCGGCCCATCGAGAGAACAGCTGTCAGACTGCATGGATAGTACAGAATTCCCTCGTTTCTTCACATCCCCCATACCACTAACAAAAAAACATTTCGCTTGCTTGCTTGTCTTGCTCTTGTACAGCTTGGGTTTGCCCTGCGGGGCTTCTGTCATGTCACATATATACCCAAAAACCCATACAGTGACCCAACACCACCCACCCTCTGCTAACATATTCCAGTGAGCGAGTCGAATGAAAATAGTAAGAGAGAGTTATGGCCAACTCTAAGGCTCAAATAACTCATTAGTTTACAAACGCGTGTGTATATTCCATAAACTTTCTATTCTTTCGTATTTTTTTTTTTTTTTTTATTAGGTTTAGGCTTATACCTTTATTCTTTATACTTGTATACCAATATTTTGAAGCTATTTATTTATTTATTTTGGTTTTAAATTTTAAATTGATATTATTTTATTTGTGAAAAGTAGCTATCATTAAAAATTAATATTTTCTTTTTTATTAATGCTCAAAGAAAAATAAAAATATACAGGTATTTTAAATTTAAATATGTAATTTAAAAAAATAATGATTATTTAATTAGCAAGTATATTTTGATTAAATTTATTGTGGTTTCTTAAGTGAGCATAAAATTCCTAATCGTTGAAAAAAATTACTGAGGCTACTAACTTATTTTTCATAAGAGCCTATACATAAAAAAGATTCAAGTCGTCAGATTGATGACTCAAAAGAAACTGAATAATGACTGGCAATTACCTTGATACGATTGAAAAAGAGAAAAAAAATAAAACGTGAAATTTTTATCCTCAGACATATATAGGCATCGATAAAATAAATCGCTTCGCTAATTTGTTCTCTGTGCGGATATCCATTATTAGGTAATCTGCACGAAACTTTTATTCCGCAAAGGTTTGAGGCTTGCACGACTGCACCAAGTAAATTTATGACCATCAAGTTTGCAAACACTCGTGGGGCGTGCAATTCTTCACGAATAAAGTGGCGCGTGGCTGCTTTATAAACGCATGTTATTGTATGTTTTTTACGAATACGTACAATCATTATACTTTGTTTTTAAAGGCACTTAATATGTCTACTCTTGACATTCACAAGTTTTTTTTGCTATTTCGTATTCTGGTTTTTCTTTATGTATTTTTATAAAAATATATAAAAATTCCATCAAAGTAAAAAAGCTCAAATTAATTTTAAAAAAAGATGTATATACTCGAAATTACTGTGAGTTAAAATTTCATTAATTGTTTTTAAAATAGAAATAAAGACCATACATTTTACTACACTGAAAGAACAATTTAAAAAAAAATTCAAAATCAACGACCGTTGAAACATAAATTCACCATATGTACCCCGAGGCAATATAATTCAGTGGAAGGTCAAGAGATAGTGCAAGAGCATATGACAATTAAGACCGGAAGTTGTCCAGGTTGTGCTACCTTTCGAAGGTCATATGGAAACGGTTCAAAGACAACTATAGATGTGGAGACCGCACTCGGTCAACCATGAAACCATAAATCTATTCTGTTAAGTTTTTCAAATGAATTCCATACCATGACACAAAAATAAAAAAGAATAGAATACACAATCCGAAGAAAAAAAAAGATAAAAAAAAAACGAAAATAAAAAAAAAGGTCACCTAAAAAAAGGAAAATGATAAAAAATAAAAAACCTTCGAAAAAGGTAGAATTCCATGTTGCTGAGTCTAGCTTGTTGGATATTCTGCAGAAAGGTACTTAAAGATGAACAACACATATTTTTAGAAAACGTAAAAAGAAGTATTTTTTATTTTTTTTTTATAAATTGAAAGTAAATGTTCATAGATGAAAGCTTTCATGATCAAAATAGCTATATACATTTGAATTTTTTTATTCGATTTGTTAGTATCATTATTTATATATACCCAACGACTTGCAATGACTCAAGAATTACTTTGGAACATATACTCAATTTATTTGATAAAAAATTACAAATATTATTAGATACTGAAATAAGTTGAAATAAATTTTCCGTAAAATTGGTGACCTAGCTCTTTAAATGTTTATTTAAAAATGATTAAAGCATTTATAATTTGTAGTTTTCAATCCGGCTTGGCAACGAAAAGTATAGTGTAAGTGACAAATACGTGTGTTCACATATTTTTACCTACACAACTTCATACCAACGACTATGAGATACAGCTTTAAAGAAAAAAAAAAAAAAACATACAATGCGCGTCGCAGTAAAAAATGCAGTCCGACGGGCCTCTCGGCACACCAGCATTGATTCGCTGATTCGACCTGTTTGATTCAACATTGAAATCCTTATATAAGTCAACTTCGTCACGTTTATTTGCCGCCTAGAAAATTATTACTTATCCCAAGAGCATTATCAAATATTATTCCAAAAATAGCTATCATCACAATATCATCATTTTTGCGTAATAAAACGAGTAATAAAAATTTAATTTACTTGAAAATATAAGCACAAAATGTATATGGATTTATAATGTAGGGAATTATTGAAAATTATATTATATTATCATCTTCATAATATAACATTTAAATAAATATAGTTAATTTTTTTTCAAAAAGTATATAAATTTTTCTTATCTGTATATTAATTTGTCAACACAATCGCAGTTATAATAAAAGACCCTACTGACAAATTAAAGTAATATTTTTTAACTTTTGCTCTATAAATAATTAAATAAATAAAAACCAACTTGTGCAGATTGTAAAAAAAGCCAATATGTAAAATTTGGCATTATGTAAATAATTTGAAATGAAAAAAAAAATATACTGTTTTAATGAAAGAGTGAAAAAAATTATTCATTTTTATGATAAAATGTGGTGTTGAGTTGAATCAAGTGAGGACAAAAAACTCACTTGGCAACACTGCACTGCGCGTGGCTCTTTTAATCTTTTTTACAACACATTTATATCCACATACACAAACCCATTTGCATTATATAAAAAATTACTTTTATTATACAATAATTATAAAAAATCAATAATAAATAAATTATCAATTATATATTATTTTTAACTGATTAAAATTTTGTAAATTAATTTTATTAATACGTTTTTAACAATAAGAAAAATTTTTATGTTACAGTGTACATTCATAAATCAATACACAGTGCTTTACAAAGCATTAACTATTCCTGATTCAAAAGGATAATGCACCACGTGGTATTGCATTGAGGGAAGGACATTTGTGTGCGCAACTTTAATGCGCTATAAACTACTATGTTGAGTGTTTGTGTAAAAGGGGGACAACTCGTTTTAAGAATTTTAGAAATTTACCTAAAAACTTAGGGAAGCTCTACTGCCTCCATTAACACGCGCGCCAATATGTTTTTCAAATTTAATTCACAATTAAATATCAATTAAAACTGATAATCTAAAAATTCCCAATAAAATGAAATACCATTGTAATTAAAAATTTAAACTACATAAAAATACTCAGATAAATATTATTTAATAATTTTAAAAATTAATTAATGATAAAAAATAAATTATTGAGATGATTAAAAAAATTGTATTGTAAATATATAATAATGAACAAAATAATTCATAGTGAGATTCAATTAAAAGCAATTGAATGTGATATAAATACTGTGTACAGCACAAGTAGACTTGTTATTTCTCACACTGTTAAAATATATTCACAATATGTAACAAACAGTATACAAAATAGGAATGAGTAAAAGCTGGGGTGCACAGTACAGAGAGTTATGATCCTACGCAATTAGCAGTTTGTGTGAGAGAGACCGATTGTTGTCGCGAACACACATCAGTTATGTTATACTAAAAATATCGAAATTATCTAATATACTTTCATAAACCTACCCCTGCTAATTTTAAAAAATTCGTTTGATTTTTTTTTTGTAAAAAACAATTTACTTTTTATTATCCCAATAAATGATACTGATTTTTTAAATAAATTATCAACAACTCGAAATATAAAATACAAGCTTTTAAATATTTTTTTTATAAATGTATAATTTTTAATTTAACAAGCCTCTCAATTTTTGACAAATTAAAAATATTGTTAATAAATTTTTTAGAATGT
The DNA here is from genome assembly GCF_014905175.1 of Aphidius gifuensis. NCBI lineage: Eukaryota > Metazoa > Arthropoda > Insecta > Hymenoptera > Braconidae > Aphidius > Aphidius gifuensis. The sequence continues at coordinate 18,729,552 of NC_057791.1, read as the reverse complement.
AAGAATACAAAATAAATATATATAATTAAAAAACAATAGTTTTGCAATCTTACCATAATTATTAAAAGCCAATAATAACTATTTTCCATAATTAAAAATTTCAACTAATTTAATATCACTAATTCACTGGATGTTAATTTAAAAAAAAAAAATATTATACAGTAAAAATAAAACTAATTACACAAATTTCTGTATTAAAAAATTTCTAGAGCTTTTTATATAAAAAGCTATAAATTATTCTTGCTTGAAGTTAGACTGAACATTCTCAGAACTCTAGACTTTATTGTACATATACAAAAAACAAAAAAACAAAAAAAAATAAAATGCACTTAAATAACTTACAGTTTAATGAATATTATTTAAACAAAAAAATACAAAAAATAAATCTATTTGTCATTGAGTCAGACTGAAATGTAACCGAGTATAGAGAATCGCACCTACGAGCTAGATCAGAAGAAGAAGAGCTTGCAACTATCTGATTTACTATGGCGAACAATTTTCAGACCTTCCTCTCACATCTCATGTTTTTCATATATGAGAACCATAATGGGGGCAAATGATGAATAGTCAAGGGGTTGTTTAGAGAGGGAGGTGTTTATATCACAAAAATATTTCCACTCAAAATATAGATGCCAACAACAGCACCAATGACAAAGTCATTTTAATATCCCATAACCATTATGTCTAAATTTTTTATTATTTTAAATAATAGTCATCAAATTATATTACTATGTACCCCTGAAAAAAATAAATAAATAAAAAAAATGTTAATAGAATGGGTGTGAGCAGTTTAAATTTTTGAATAATAACATCATCTTATCTTTTGCAAAACATAAGGTACGTGGTTTTTACAAATTATACCCAAAAGCAAACAGCTGTTTATTCTCGTGTGGAACTCTTGATATATACTGAAGGGATGTATCTGATTATAAATTATTTCAAACGTATATATTTTACTCAATTCAACTAATTTTCAAAGTACAATATAGTCTTCGTATAACTTTGAATCTTTTTTATTTTTTTTTTCATTAATATTCATCCAGTATATATATATCTAAATATTATTTTTATTATTTTGCCACTTTACATTAATTAAGAGTAGTAAAATCACAATAGAAGCATGTTAAAAGTTTAAATTTACATTGTCATTGTTGGGGTTCAATGCGTCCTCAGAGAGTGCCTTAAAAATGAACTTAGTCCTCATCACCACTTGTGGCATAGCTCTAATTATTCGACGGTCAATTATTATTGTAATTTTTTTTTTTTTTCCGTAAGAATAATAACTTAATGAACTTTGAATTTAAAAATATTTTAATATTTTAAAAAACTTTTTAATGATGCAAATTTGATCATTTAAATATAATCTTGAAATTTTATCAATGCCACAAAAAAAAAAAAGAAAAAAAAAATACTTGAAAGAAAAAACAATGTAAGACACCCCGAAAATATTAAGAAAAAATAAAACGTATTTTTACCCTAGAGATTGAAAACTCCTCAAAATATATACATAGTTTTTTTCGTTTTCTGTCATGGGTTATAAATGTAAAACGCCTTTGGGAAATAGATAGTCAAAAGAAAAAAATTTAATGCATTAATTTGTCTTGTTTTTTGTTTTATTTTTTGTCTGAAAAAAGTTTTACGAATATATATCTATTTTTTATAAAGCGTCTAATGTTATTTTGTTTAAATGAAAATTTACATGGAATATTCGCTTTTGTTTATTAATATTATATTGTTCATATTGTACAAGTCGAAAACACTTTGTTAATTTTTGGTAAGAAACATTTATATACAGAGTATTTTGAGTACAGAAAAGTCCCGTTTGATATGGGCGTTAAACAGAGAGATGGTGAACGAATAAAGTGTAGAACAAAAACAGCAGCGTACTGCCCGCACCAGGCACCCCTTCGCATATTTCACCCAAAATTTACGAGCTTCGATACGACAGGGAAATTGCTAGAATGGCGGAGTAATCTATCTTTCCCTGCCTCTTCTTTCCCCCAGAGTCACCATCCCCTTTTTGAATTCCGAGAGCCTGACCTCTTCGGACTAGAGTGGCAAGTGTGTACGCGCGTACCAGAAAACTCTCTAACACTATATAGCTTTTCTCCAATTCGTATCTTAACTTTTTTTTTTTTTTTTTTTATTTTTCCTTTTTTCATTTCATGCAAGTTTATATATATGTGTGTATGGATTTTTACTAGACTGAGTTCGTGATTCAGTAAAAGAAATCTGGAATTTTTCCAGTAGTATTTTTTTTATATTCAGAGTCAAAGTTTTCCGTCTTTTTCATGAATATATAACATTAATTTGTCTTTTTATAATTTTATTCTACCACATGACATGTTTTAATTACTTCCTTTTTTTTTTTAACTCAACTTCAAGCGACACTTTGATTTCTTTTCATTATTTTTTTTCCTTCCCACAAATTTTATTGAAATAAAAAAAACTTATAGCTTTTAATTTTTGAAATAAATAAAATTTGTTATTGACTTTATAAACCCTTACAAAAAAAGCATAGATATATTTTCAAAATGTATATTGAGAATATTAAATTTAAATTGAGAATTAATTTTTATTCTTTAATCTCCGTTGGAATTATTATTCGAAAATAAAAAATGCATTATAATTATAGTATTATGGAAAAGATTGAAAAAAAAATATTCAAGCGTTGTGTATCAGAGAGCGGAATAAAAATTATCATAGATAGATATGTGTAATACTTAATTATATATCGTTTGCAAAGCTCGTATCATATTACATGTATGCATGGACACCATGCACTCAATGTGCATAAAGACAACTCACGCATGCGCTTGTATAACTTCTCGCTCAAATTAATATACATATATAAAAACATTTGATTCATGATAAATTCATAATTAACTCCATGATGAAGTTCATTATAATTATTCATCTGAATATATAATTATGACTTTATTATTTATGAAAAACATATATCTAAAAATCATTTAATGTTTTACTAGTCAAACAACAGTGCAAATATAAAATTAATAAATCATTATTTTTTAATTGAATTATTAAATTATTAAAAAATTATATATTCTTCATTTATTTTTTAATAATTCAACAATACTTTCAAGTATTTTTAACATATTAAAAAACAATAATAAAAATAATTTTGTCAATAAACTAAAAATTTAACGCCCCATCTTTCGGCAGCTTTAAAAAGTTTTCTCGGATCGAATTTAGTTGTATACAAACGTGTTGGTATTTTTATATTCATTTAATTTAATTTTTAAGTATTTTTATTTAAATAAAACAAAGCAAAAAAAAAGGTAATTTTGGTATTAATAAAACTATGCAATATTTCAAATTCGGCACTCAGTTGTAATATTAAAAATAATTATTTATAAATAAAACTAAAAGGTCTTTGGCCTGCCTGTGATTTTTGCAAGTTATTTTTATATATAAAAAAAACAATTAAATTAATTATTATTATTGCTTGTTTGTTTGGTTTTTTTTTTTTATTTATTTTTTCGACAGTCTAGATGAGATTGGTATAAATTGGAATTGTTGTATACAAGAGGTCAAAAGAGGTGCGCAACACCGTCGCTCCACTGACTCTCGTATTGTGTAGATATATATGAAAAAAAATAATAGTATATACAGGTTTGTGTGCACACGGTTGGGTTCAATTTAACACAGCAGCTGTAATCCCATCCATTACACTCGCGATAATATACGACCGCTCAAGATTCATACTCCATTTTTTCACTAATTAACAGACGGGACAAATCGTTCTAACAATTCTCTTCCCTTGGCCAGACGAAGGGTTGGTTACTATACTTTTTCACGTTGTGACCCTCTTATCGTCTTTCACATTGTAATCTTTCACTCTTCAGATGAAACTTTTCAACTTATACAATTGGCTTCCCATGCTAAATTATAATGAATATTTTTATTACAAAAATAAAATAAGAAATTTATATATACTATAAAAAAATAAATTTAAAATATATTATTATGTATTTATTTTCTAAATTTTTGGTTCACTAGTTTGAATATTTCATGAGATATATAATTTACAAGAATTGTGGCACACACGTGTTCAATAATATTATCATGAAAAAAATAAGATATAGATGAAAAAGTTGATGGCAGGTTTTGTGGCATGATGATTCACGAGAGCATAAGAATATATTATAAACAATCTTGGACATGGTTAAAAACTTAATTGGATGAACACCATCACCTTATGCTTAATTAACTAATTAATTTCACACTACTGAATATTATATACTGAATGAAGTGAGAATAGTGAGATATATATATTTCTCTTTACTGAATTGAGCCAATTTTTTTTTCTGGCAAACTGTATGAGCAATAATTTTTTTTCTCTTCCTTCTTACATCAATGATATTTTACTTTCATTAATATTATTCATATGTGTATATTTAAAATGTATATATACCCATACAATTACACTTTACTTTTGAAATTTAATTTTTTTAAAAAATATGAGAGAAACAATTTTTATTTGTTGTTTTTTATGACGAAAATTTTGTAAAATTTTGTAATTTTTTTCTTTGTATTTTTTGTAAATTTGTCAACAATGATAAAAAGGATAATTTTATTTTTAGAAAATTAGAAAATACATAAATATGACAGCAGGAAAAAAAAAAAAAAAGAAATACGAAAAGATAAAAAAGAATATTCAATCAGCATTGTCGTAATTCAGAAACCACCCAGTTAAAACTTTGATCTCTTTTATTTCCCGTTTCTCATATATTTTTATTTTTTTATTTATTCTTAATTCTTTCCTTTTTCACTCGTTCCTTCTACATCTAACCGTCATTTCTTTATTTGCAAAACAAACACGTACAAAAAAACAAAAAAAAAAAAAAAAATAGTCTGAAGTAAACGTTGAGAAACAAATCAACTTGTATACCGTTGGCTTGTTTAAAGTTTTTAGTGGCCAGCCTCCGAATATTTGCTTTGAATTTTGTGAGAGATGTCTCCACGGTATAAATATACGTATATACAAGTATAAACAGAACGAATGGAGGGTTTATTAAAGATGAAAATATGCAGACTCTCTTTCAAGACGAATAGAATGAGACAAAAAAATTTATTTTTTATAATTGAATGCGTGAGCTTGAGAAAAAGCTATCTACTCACACATTAATTTGTATCATAAGTAAAATCTATGATGTTGTATGTTAGTGTATATGTGTATATTCAACAACTGCTGTTTAGTTTTTATTAGCAAATATTATGCTACTAAATTTGTAACCCTATAACATTTGTCAAAAAGTCAAATCATATTTTGCCAAGAAAAACTTGACAGTTTTGTTTCAAGTTTTTGTGTTTTCTCAACGACAAAATTAAAAAAATATATTTATTTGAAAATATCTTCATCTTTATAAACATTAAAATAAGAAAGATATACATGTTCACAAATATAACTATCATAAATATATTTTTGATATATATTTTATATTATTATTTGTCTTTTATTTTTGTATTCTCTTGGACCATGTTAATTTCATGAATTGTAGATTTGAAAGACCGAATATTCTTGTTTTAATTATTCTACACAAATGTGAGTATACTACTAGATGTAGTCAATTATCAAAACATATATGCAAATATATGCGAACGTTTTTGCAATGCGTCTACGACCTAGTGAATTTTGGCATTAACTCTTAGTTGTCAGACTGCGGAAAGAGACGATACATTCTCGTAGTCTTTCTAAAAAAAACCTCACCACAGAATTGAAAATTATGTAGTGAACCAATTGAATTCATTTCTGGCAAAGTAAGAAAAAACAAAAAAAAAAAAAATTATATACTTCCAATAAAGTTAATTTTTTATTTTTTCATTTTCTCTTTTCTTTTTTTTTCTTGTCGGAAATAAAATTGGGGATGAAGATAGTATGGTGCTCATGTATTTTATATCTTCTTTTTTTTTAAATTAAAATAACGCCTGTATTATCTACTGAGTCATCTTTAAATTTCAACGAATTGTTTTGAAATGACTTATACTTATTTCATGTGTCACGTATTATTATTATAGGAAACCTTATTGCCTCAGTTTTAAATCATCTTAGACATTATTCACCACCCTAAAAACACCATTTTTTTTTTTACTGGCTTGCCACGAAGTATTATTTTCCCCTACATGCAACTAAAGTGCTATTTTGCCGCCATATAAAGTGAGACTAAAGCCGCAATTTCTGAACTTAGGGAGAGATAGAAACCGTTGATATAGCCAAGAAACTAGTGTGCCGTCGTCACTCATACTGTCGTATTTTCTACCCACTTGTGCAAACTTTACAGCTCACTGTGAGCAAAATAAAATAAATAAATAAAAATCTGGGTAAATCAATTCGTCATGATATAAGCATTAATGATATTTACTATTATTATTTATTATTATCATATTCATTATTTATCATTATTAGGAATTACCGGAAATAATATATAAATCAATAATATTTATTTTATGTAAAAAAAAAAAACAACTAAACAAGATCATTTGGCTGTGTTAATAGTACCAGCTTAATTTTCCTGTTAATATATTTTCCGTAATATATTAATGTTATTAATTTATTATTCAAAATGATTAATGATAGAAAATTTTTGAAATGTAATTTCATTTATACTATTGCTCATATTTGTTGAATAATATTTTAATCAATGAAACATTTAATTTTTAAGAAAGAAATTGAATATATTACAAATGATTAATTCATTTTATTTATTGATTAGTTAATCAATTTATTTATCTATTTTGCTATCAGTTAAATAATAAACAACCCGATATTTAAAATAATAAAACTACAGGAAAAAATAGAAAAGAAGAAATTAATAATAAAATATTTATATTAATGCTTTTGAATATTGTGAAAACTGACCTTTAGCAGTACAATCGAATGGAAACATCCACAAGCACCGAATCCAAATACACACACAGGACTATTTAAAGAAAATAAAAAAATAAAATTAATAAAAATAAATTAAAATAAATTATTAATATAAAAAAAAATTATATATAATTTAAAATAAGGGATGATAAAATATATTGAAATATATCACAGTTTGTACGAAAGATTGGCGAACGATATATAGATGTATCAGTTTCACGGCTCACCGATTATAAACCGATGCAATTTATCATGTCATTTTATTTTTTTTTTCTTTTACTTTTTATTGTATATATGAATCAATGACATTTTGGAATATTTCGTCAATAGTGAGTTAGATACATTGTCGTTTATAAATAATTAATTTATCCAAATGTAACTTCTTGTGCATCAAGTGGACAATATTTTATAATTATATTTATTTCTTTATTGATGTTGAACTTATTGACAAATTCAAGAGTTACGATTCATCGGAGAAGCAGTTATTTGCTTAATGGCGGACCTCAGAGACAGCCGAGTTGAAATAAGATATTATTCACCATGTATACAATAAATTTAAATTTCTTTTTTTTTTTTTACATTCAATAAACATTGTTTATTGACTCGTCAATTCAAAAATAAACACAGCATGAATTTTATATGTGATTTTTTTAGTCTTATTTTGTTCAGTATGGAACAAATTAATAGATCACATATTTTGATCGGATTTGTTGTCAATATTTTTTAGTGAAATGTTTTTAAAAAAATTATATTTGCTGAATACATTTTATAATTGACAAAATTATTCAAGTATTTTAATTGATTTTTATTATAATTTTGAATGATAATTTATGAACTTTAATTATATACAAAATGTAGAAGAAAAATACTTGATTTATTTGGTTAAAATATATTCTCAATATTTTTTTTCAAGTATTAGAAGTTTAAAAAAATAAATAAATGAAGATAATTAACTCGAGATAAATTGAGATAGCTTATAACATTTTATGGCTGATACTGCGGTAAATCCATATCGTTATTACAACAGTATTACTTTTAAGAAAACCATGGCATTTATCAGGAATTATTTTATATTAATTTTTATATACGGCATAGTATTTTGAGCGTGACAAGACGATGTGTATGACCACTAAGTAAACAGAGCAAGTATTACCACCCGCGCAAAAAGGGTGACATGCTGTCGAGCCGGTTGCGACGGCATTTTTTTTTTTATTTTACTCTCTTTTTTTTTCCTCTCTCTTATTGGCAAGTACAGGCAAACATTCTACTCAATTGGTCTCTATTTTTGAATATATATATTCTACTGTAAACCGCCGCCGGGTATTTTTTTCTTTTGAAAAAAAAATAAAAAACTACTTATCTTGAAATTTTTGGCCTTTCGCAAGTTTATAGTTGGTCTTTTGTTTGAATAATGGGAATTAAACTAGAGCAGTAACTACGTGATTTTAACTTTCTCATATCTTAGCTATGCTTTCTTACGCTTAATTTAAAAAATATCATTTTTTGATTAATTTCGAATGAAAATAATCAAGTTATATTTAATCTCATAGAATATTACATTTTAATTTTTTTAAACTGTATTTTATAATGAAATTTTTAATGAGAATTATTTTTTTAATAAAGACAATTAACACTACAGAACTTTGTGATAAAATTTTTTAACCAATAAATAACTCATTGTCAATAGACATAACCCTGTTTTTTTTTTTTTTTTGTCTGACTAATTATATACTCACATCACTTTTTTTTATTTTCATATTTTCATTTAAACTTGAACTTTATCAAACAGATAATAAATAATTAGATAAACTATTATTAAGATAAACTCTTGATTTTTATAACAAAGTAATTTCATTAATCTCCACTTTTAAATTATATTTTATATGAATTTTTAATTATATATTTAGTATATAATTTATTAATTTAAAAATTCAAAAATTATATATTTATTGGTTTCATGATTTATATTGTTACAACATGTTTATAATAATATTTATAAAAAAAATATAAAATAAATCAATAATATTGATTTAAATATTTCAAAAAAATTATTTAATATTTTTTTTTATCCTATTAAAAAAATATAACAAAATTTAAAACAAATAAAATAACTCACAAGAGCTGAATTTATTGACAAATATTTAATCGATATAGCAATATACTAAATTTAAAAATGGCTCAAGAATACTGCGCCAATGTTTATAGCCAGCCATATTGATAATGCATTTTATAAAAGAAAAAAAAAATAATATAAAATTAACAGTTACAGTATAAGATTGAATAATTTAAATTTTATATTTATTTTTTATGTCATCAGTGACAAAGAAGGATTGAATATAAAAATAATCATACTTTAACTATATAGTAGATACAAATAATAGTATATGTGTATGTGCTTTGGTGTGTTTGTATACATGTATAAATAAAACACGCTCCTTTCATGCCTTATTCGTTCGAGTCAGCATCCCAGATATTCTAAAAAATACGCCCTACCTAGTCTGCCTATAAAAAATGACAGAGATAATATCATTCTTGTATAATAAACGAATAGAAAAGTGTGAATATATACAACATCACTGAATTAAAATAAAAATGATAACAAAAGTTGACTTTGTAATTAATCATTGAGCAACATTTAAAACATCAAGACAAATATCCATGTTTTATATTATTCATAAAATAAAAAAAAAATAATTTTAATATTATTTTTTAAACCATAATTTATTATTACAAATAATAATAAAATTTTTATAATTTTAATTATTACTAAGTGTCATTTTTGTTCATATATATTTTTGGGAAAAAAAAAATATTTGAGTTATATTTTCAATGTACATTGCACATTTAAAGTGGTATATTCTCAGTAGATTATTTTTGAGTCATAAAATATATCACCGTATAAAAACAAAATAAACTAAAACATCAAACTGTGACGAAGAAATTAAAGTAAAAAAAAATAGAAATGAAAAATAAAAAAATTCATCAAATGAAATTTGATAAAAATAGACAAGTTTTAAATAATTTAGTGTAAAATTTATTTTATTTTTGGGAGCAGTTTATTATGAACAAGACGAGACACACAAAAGCAAAGATGGCGGCGACCAAAGTCATGCTAACCGGTTGAATATCTCTCGCATATTCTGATGTATCATGTCCAACAGTGCAGAATACAACATCTACTACTTTATCATTTGCATCTGAGTTTGTAATAAAATTAAATATAACAATTGTTATTTATAAAAAAAAATTATATGATCGTTAAAAATATGATGGCTTTATGAGTATTTAAATAATACAAATGTATTTTATTAACAATGACTCCTTTTTATATAAATTATTAGGTAAACATGTACTTAAATTTTATAGATATTTTAATAGTATAATAAATGAGTCTAAAAATTTATTCCCTAGTATACTTAATTAATTTATTAACTCCAAAAAAAAAACATAAGAATTTTAGAAAGTATCCGTTACAAAGAATAAATGATCACGAATTGATATGTCAAGATACAAAATTAATTGACAACGTAATTTATAGATGTGATAATAATGGATTGAATGAGTTTAAAAAAATATCAAAATCCAATTTTATGGATAATAATAAAAGGAGAAAAAAAAATAATCCACAGGTTTGATACAATAGAAAATATATCAAACAAAAATTTAATTTTTCATATTTTCATTTTGTAGTTTTTCATTGTAATTTAATTTCCATACTCAATAATAATTACTATATTATATCAAATGATAATTAATAAAATAAAAATGAATATTCTAATTGTTATTTAATAAAAATAAACAAACAAATTTGTTTAATTTATAATTTAATTTATCATTGTTTAAAAGATAGATAAATTTTTGTGTGATGTAATGTTAAATTCAATTTTAATTGGAATATAAAAATATATATTCTAATAAATATATATAACTTGTATCGACAAGTACGGTATATATATAAAATTTTCTTTTTTGCCGTCGGAGAAAATCACAACAAGTCTCATGTAGACCGCGCAGCGATTAAAAAAAAACCTTCATCGTTTCAAATACATAAGCCAGCAAGAGCAGCAGCAGCAGCAGCAGGTGGAAGATCAACGAAGAAAATCACTTTATGTGTAAAAACGTGATACAAAGAAAAAGAGAGAGATAGAGAGAAAAAGGATTCTCTTGGTTTTCTAGTATAAAAATCATTGTCCAGTTAAACCTTAAATGTACTTACAACATAATATTGCACTGGTAGTTCCATTGTGTCGCAACGAGAAAGAAATTAAGCCCTATTTTACTTTATTTTTAATCTTTTGTTTTTTCTATCTTGGCTACTTTTCTCTGCCCCGTTTACTAGACACCACACACTTATTATCAATGTAATCCCAAAATCACTAGAAACACAATTTACTCCATGCTATTATCATGGTACTATGATACACTTTGCTATGACCATACATATTATTTTTATCTTGCCATTATTATCATGATTATTATTATTATTTTATAAATACAATCACTTTTCTCATGTACATTGAAATACTTGACTAAAATTTTAAACTAATTGTAATTATTTTTAATATATTTTTTTAATTTTTCTTTGATAATTTTTGATTGGAATATATTATTATTTTTTAACCTAGTTAATGATAATTTGACTATATAAATATTGCATTGTCAAAGTTTATATTGCAGTATATGTATTTTTTTTTATTTCATTTTATAATATATCTAGCACATATATATAAATTGAATAGGTCAGCAAATACGATGCTTGACTACCTACACCACTCCCCATTCAACTGGCCAACAGTTTATACTACTACCAAAACAGAGCTTCAGCGAATGCATCACTCTCCCGTTTATCCCCACTTTAAATGTTGCCTAGGTCTAATCCCCACTTTGCAAGACCTACATATAAGTATACACATAAACTGTAGTCACTTGGTCAATATATATATGTGCATTCACTATCGATGAGCAAGAAAGCTCTTGTTTTATTATCATACTAATTATTTTGTGTGACACACATGATGAATTATGTATATGATAATTGTTTTAAACAAAAAAATTGAATAAGATCTTTATATATATAAAATAAAAAAAATTAATTAATTACTGTATCTTCATTAACTAAAACTAGATCACTTGATTACTTGGTTTTTTTTTTTTTTTTATTATTTGTGTATAGCAGTTAAAAGCAGAAAGGTGTTACATCAACAATAAAAGTCAAATAATTTTTTTACAGTATAAATGTATGACTTATGGAAATATAGATGTTATAATTTCTTCATTACAAATACGTGTTTGTAATTTAACGTCAATTCCATAAAAAATATAGAGTTGTCATCAGCGTGACGTGGATATATTTATTCAATTATTCGCTTCAGGGGTTTTTATGTTTTTTTCATTTTTTTACTGCTGATTTTGTATACAAAAAAAAAAAATTATATTAAACTCAAATTAAATACAATCTACTCAACATACTTGATCTAAATTTTTTTAATTTTTTTTTCATGACTTCTTTGTACGTAGACAACTTTATAATTAAAAAATAAAAAAATGATTTGTTTTTATTTTTTCAGTTATCAGAAATCTTTGAGCATGCGATAAAAGACATCAGACTGTTCCATTGAATCTGTGCATATAGACTGGACACACGGTTATCATTGTGTACCACCTCCGCACACGAAAGAAGCCAGACTCTGGATGAAAGAACAACGAGAGCACACCACGAGGGATCGAAAACCAGATTCATCTCTTGAACGCTTAATTAAGGTTTGTTGAGTGGAAGGAGATTGCGTAAATACATGGCCTCAGAAATACAAAATAAAAAATAAAATTAAAAAAAAATGTAAAAAGAGTAAGAAAAGCCTATATATAGGTTGATACAAAAAAAAAAAAATAATAAAAATGGATATATTCATCGGTAAATTGATTGTAAAAGTGATATATATTTATTTTTATTCTCAAGTGTTAAATCGGTCATACAAACTGCCAGTTAATTTTCAGGGTATTTTAATATTTTGATTATTCATTAATATATTTATTTTAGTTATATTTTTTAAACAATTTTTAATTTTCATCATGAAGATCCTCGCATATCATGCAGTGTTATTGTATTTATTTTAAATATTAAAATAACGGTTAAAATAATTTTAAATGAAGGCATAAATATTATCAGTGAGCTGTTTTTTTTTATCAGAGGGAAAAAAAAAATATTAGTCCATGAAAATATGTATAGTCAGGTATATGTATAAAAACAGGTGCATGTGTTTCATGAACTTCCCATATGTTAATCAGAAAGTTACCTCTTTTTTTATTTTTGACCACCCTGTAGGCTATTCCGTAGCTCTTTTCATGTGTTTTAGTTATATGATGAGCACACGTATACTCATACGCACGGTACTCATGCGAAATGATAAAATAAAATAATTCAATTCATGATGAGGCTTGAGATAATCATTTATCTTAGTAAACAATCATGAATTTATCAATAATTTATTTTTTAAATTTTTGTTAAATAAAAAGTTTTAAATATATTTAAAACATATATTCTTCATTTATTTTTAATTAGAAAAAAATTATTGTTTTAAATTTTTGTGATTTGTAAAATAATTTATTTACGTATTGTAATAAATTAAATGAAAATTTTCCAAATATTTTGAATATAATATTTTCAAAGTATTTTAAATAAATTTATAAAAATATTTTAAATAAAATTTTTCAAATAGTTTTAAATTAAATTAAATGAAAAAAAAAATATAATACACAATTTAATGAAATAATAATTAAACTTCGATTATTGTTGCACTTTCATCTTTAAATTTTGACACAAATTTGATAAAATTATATTCTGATAAATGTGTAAAATAAATAATCATTAGTCAACTTATTATGTATGATATCTTGATTCACGTAAGCAAATATAACACATAATGTTAACTCAAAACTAATAAAGTTTACACAATCTAAACATGACATCAATGTCAAGATAAAGCCAATGAACTTTAAGATGTATATTAATTAGCCAAAAAAAAAAGATGTATGTAACTTTTTAGTTTATGAAAATGACTCAAATAAATAAAAAAAATAAAACAACATTTTTTTAAAATAAATTTTAAAATAATAACCAGTACAAAAAACAAAAAAAAAAATGACCACGAGCAGTAGCCAAGTATGAATTTTAATCACCAACTGACAGTTTAAAACGATTTTAATTTTTTATATATTTTATGGTGATTCACTCAGTAAACAAAAAAAAATTGTTTATATTTATTTTGATATTTTTAATCTCCAGAAAAAAAGCATCAAAATTAATTGCATATTTTTTTTTTTTTTTCAAATCTATTTAATTGTCAGCAGAAAATTTATAAATGATCAATTGATTGAAATAAAAAAATTGATATAACTGATTTAGATCTCTGACATAAAAATCAAAATATGTATTGAATATTTTGATGATAAAAAAACAAAACAAAACGACACAGTAAACAAGACATATATGATTGAAATAAGCTGTCTTGGAGAATTGAAAAAATAATTTATATTTTAAGATGAAAAATGATATGAATTGAGTAAACTCATGGTTCAACAATGTCAAATAAATAAAAATCAAATAAAAATAATAAAAAAACATGAGTCAAAAGGAATCCCGATGACAGGGTGGTTTGTGTATTTATATAGAAAAAGTATATAAGTAATTCTTTGAAAAGAACTCAGTAAAACTGGAATCACAAACATGCCTCCACTCAAGCTTAAAATATTATGCAATTTTTAGTGATAAATAATTTAATAAACCGTTACATTCAATTGTACTTTGCATTACGATTGTTTTTTTTTTTTTATTTAATTTTTTGTCACTCAAACGAACTTTTTATTTCGTTTTTTCTACACTTGACTGTTGGATAATTTACGACTTTAAAAAAATCAATGTTCATGGCCATTCTTTATTCTATAACCTGACCAGAATGATTAATACAAAAGGCACAATTAAAAATTCTAAATATAATGTTAAAATTCTCAAACGAAAATAAAAATACATATATTTATATGAATTTTAAATTTATTTTGTTCTAATTTTTGTCTTTTAAAATTCCTAGATTTATATCTGTGGTATTAAATTCAGTAGAAATTACAGAAATATTATTAAGGATTTGAAAGATATTTTAAAAAAATTTATAAAACGGAAACGGATCATAAATATAATATGAAAAGGAAATTAGTCGGTTATATTGAAGTTGAGTTGAGTATAATATTGGAGGTTTGCAAAATGCTGGCAGCCATGTCGTTATACGGCGGTCAGGCCTGGCACATCCAGGCACATCTAAATACTCATAAAGCTCACTTTCAATATAGTATAGATATATATATGTGTAACTGGGATAATACATAAACAAGAGGCAACCAGTAGGTTGATGCATACTATCACCATACACTTGTACGCAGTGATTGCTTGTCGGATTTTACCTCTGACCCCTATTGAATCACATAAAAATAAAAAAAAAAAAAGCTTCCGGATCTAGTAGAAAAAAAGAGGAAAATAAAAAAAAAAAACCCAGTGTGATTTTAGGGGTTAACGATCATTAAAACAACCGGTTTAAAACTAAATCAATGCTTTATCTAATCTATTCTAAAAATGCCAAATTAATTATACAAAATAATTTGATTTAAAAATAATTTATCAAAATATACTTTACACAAATTTATTAAATTATTAAATTAACGATTTATTCATTTTATAATAAATTTTGTAATTTATATTATTAGTTAAAACTGATTTTAATTTTCAAGAAAATTAAAAATTAAAAAAAATATATAAATATTAATTACGTGTAATTATAAATAGATATTCTTGGTTGATAGTATTATTGCAAGCATGTGTGAAAGCACGTGATAGCAAGAGGTATATAGACTTGCATAAATTTTTCGACAACCTACAGTAACGAGTACTCACTTATACTGATATACACGTGCTGAATTACACTTTAGCAAGTGCCACACTGCAATGCTAATTAATCATTAATAACGGTGCTTTTTGTGACTTAAACCCGGCAAACTAAAATAGGTATATCTTCGATAAATAAGCTCTTGAAAGAAAAAAAATATCTTGTCTTTATTATTTCACGCAAAATAAAGTTAAGAGATGTTTTCCGACAAAAGGAAATGTAAATTTGATATATACTCAGACTTGATTTTTCGTTTTTATTTTTTTTTGACGGATAAAAATAAAGAGCAAACGCGGATTTCGTTGAATACCAACTTAATTATAAAATAAATAATTAATGATGAAAAAAGGGTTCATAAAAATAATAGTAATTTGGTGCGATTATAATTCTTTTTTGCCATAAATAGATCAATAACCTCGCAAGACTGGTTATTAGAAAAAAAATTATGCATGAAAGATGGAAAAATAAATAAACAAAAAAAATGTATAACATTTTATGAGGTAGATGTATTTTTTTGTGGGTTAAATTTAAAAGATGGTTATATTCTGATGAAACTCAAAGGTAAGGTGTTTCACGATAGATACAGAGCGGAAGGATTTACAAGTGAACACATTGGCATTGTAAATTGGCAAACATCAGCAATTTCCTTAATAAGTGTCGGGACTATACTCATATGAATAACTGCTATTTCGTGCTGCCCGTACAGTAATATAATATTTGTTATCTACACAAAGTTAACGTCGGCTCTCAATATTTATATACTCTTTAGTCTTTCCAAATAATGTTTTTTATATTTTGCTAATATTTGCATTATCTTTTTCCCTAATTAATTTATTTAAAGAAGCTTTTTTTTCCAGCTACCGTTTTAACAGCATATGTTCCATCATGGATATCAGAAAAAAGCCATACTGTTATCTGGAAAAATGGAGACCATAAAAAAAAAAAAATGAAGAATAGAAACGCAGCAGGAATGCTCATGATCGTTTACAGCCATACTGACCGTCGGACCTTTTTATTTTTTTTTATAACCTTTGTTAGAAATCTCAGAAGAACTCAAATACATACACACACATATTTTCAGAGTAATATTTCATTGGTTTGTCCAATATCGTTACATTCAATAACGTTACATCATGTTTCATTTTTTTTTTGGCGCCATGAGAATTCTCATCTCTTGGGAAAAAATAAAAAAAAAAAAAAATATACATATATCAAATTGTGTAAATACTTTTTATGGTATACGAAAAAATTCAATTTTTATATATTATTGTCTGAGATTAAAATTCCAAGGTCGATATATATATGATACAAAATACATTGATGTAAAAATTATCTGTGATATATATATTGTGTGTGTGTGTGTGTGTGTATTGTATATTGGTGATTAATTTTTATAGATAAATAATTAGTGAGTCGTTAAGTATAATCTATGAAACCGACGAACTTTGACACTGCTAAATCAAGTTAATTGTGTAGTACTATATTCATGTCAATTAGTTATTATTAATTGTTTTATATATCACGTGGTTTCAATTGACATTTTAAGGTATTTTAAATTGTATTTTGAGGATCGGAAAATTGTCTGACATTAAAATACAGAAGGTAAAGAAAATATTAGAGATAGAAAATTGATTTTTTGATACTAGTCATGCCGCAGCCATTAAAATAACGATGAACAAACTGAATCGCTCACTGGCCGACGGAACAAATTTTATGGGATGTTTGATTTTATGTTTATGCACATGATGACACTTGGTTTATGAAATAAAATAGTCATTGATTAAATCACTTGAATGTGAAAATTACTAATTGCTATGCAGTATCTTTTGCTAATTTATTATTTCTATAATTTATTTCTCATAATCAGTGTCATCAGATGGACGTTATCTGAGACATTTGACAGGTATGATATTTAATTGACACAACAACTACATGCAAAATATATTATAAAAATGAATTGACTGAATTTTCTGAGAATTTTAATTATTTTCCTAGTATTTTGTATGTACTATGAAGAATCTAACCTCAAAATTCTACCAATAAAAAAGGTCAATGTTTATTTTGTAAATGAAAAATTCAAAGTATAAGTAAAATTATGTGATTATTTTGATGATTGTCTTAAGCTTACCGTTTTGCGGTAAAGTCGATATCTCAAATGAAGAGTGTCACCACAAGTAGAAGTAGAAGTGGAGATCTCCATTCCGTTTTCATGACAAAATAAAAACCAAATAAAATTGTCCTAGTTTTACTTTTTTCTTTTCTTTTTTTTTTTCAATGCTTTTTCTTTTCTATTTGACGATTTATTTAATCCTTTTATTATTGTCAAATAAAAAGAAAAATAAAACTCCGTAAAACTTTTATATTTACTTATTGAAATTATTATGAAAATATTAATTATAAAAATAATTCTTTTTTCTTTACTATCACCAAAGAATAACAAAAAACTTTTATCCAAATAAAATTAATAAATATCAAATTTTGTTTTTTTTTTTTTTCTCAAAATATAACAGAATAAATAATTTAATATAAAATAATATGATCAAAAAAAAAATATAAAATAACAAACGTTAATAACTTAATTTCACGATTAGAATAAATTATTATAAATATATTTGATTTTTATTGCATCTTGATATTACTTTGAATTTTTAAATAAAATAATAAATAAATAAATATTGCTTTAATATTATTCTCAAATATTCGCGTAACTCTCTCTCGTGGGTCAAAGCAAACTTGTCGGATGGCAATACGTGAGTTAAATGTTCACCGCGGATGGTTTACGGCCGATAGTCCCCACCATGTACCACCACGCGGCGCTGCTTCTCCAACGCCGCACCGCAGGATAGATTAAACTCCTCGTGTTCACGTTTCTCACACACAATGCAGTCTATCCACAATACTATGACAAGTCATATACATGTAAACTACTAATACAAATAAAAATAAATCTAAAAAAAAATTGTCCTCCACATATATATAAATATATACAAAGTCTCACAGACAACTTCACTGATCTCCAGTGCAAGTTTATAAGTCCAGCCTCGAAATTGTTTGTGATCATGAGTCAGACAAAGTACGACAAAAATTGTCGCACAGTAGAAGTGAAAGCGATAAACCTCACCTCACCTGTATAATATAATCAAAAATTGCTCTATTAAAAATTACGATTCTATACTATTATTAGAATTAATTTTATAATTTTTACTTCGACAATGTTATTAATATTATATTATTAATAATATTTGTCATAAAATATACTGATCATTTGCAAATAAAAAAAAATAAATAAAGCTTCACACAATTTACTCATATATGCAAGCAAATATAAATTCCATGTGCTACGCATTGAGAGAGACAGAGGAGAGAGTAAAAGAGAACGAGAGATGAATGTCTGGTGGATTTATATGCAAGGGCGGTATTAGTGGTGGGAGTTGAATCATGGCTGGAAGGGAAATATACTCTGAAATATATATTTCTCATTTTGTCTATCCATACAATGAAGTGCCACTGAACCAAGTCCAGTCTTTGTTACTTTTTTGTTTTTTTTTTTCTAATTTTTTTTATTATATATAACTGAACCTGTTTTATTACTCATCATAAGCAGCAATTATTCACACTGAACTCTGAAGTATATTGATGCAATTTTTCATAGGTTTTTTTTTATAATTAAACTATATTATTATTACTGATCGCTATCTCATATATAAATTAAAATTATTATTTTTATATAAAAATGTATTTTTGATATTGAGTTTCAATATTTAACACTTTATATCAGGTTATCATCACGTATGTATATTGTATATGCACTCACTTATTTGTTCGTTGAATGTCTTTTTCATTTTTTTTAAGTTAGTGTATGCTTGTAACTGGCCTTTTGTGATTAAGACATTATCTGGTACTTGGCGTAAGAGGTATAATTATATAGCATTGCGATACAGATCGAGTAGCAGTGATTTATTTTTTGACCAGGCAATACACATTATAAGTTGCTTCCTCCGACGGTACTTTATTTATGTGAAGTTTTATGTGAAAACAAACTTTTTAAATTCATTTTTTTCTTTTTTTTTTTTTTTTTTATAACGTTAAATTTTATGCCAGACGAAAATTCATTCTAAGATTAATTCATATATATATTACTTGCGGTGTCAATACTTTTTTTTTTTCGGTTCGGAGAAATATTTTTTCTACCCGTCGAAATTTTTTTTTTTTTGGATACAAAATACAAGCATGAATTGTTTTTCAATGAGAATGACAAAAAAAAATTCATTTCCAATTTTATGTAACAACTATTAATACAACAAGATTTATCAGCAATCTAACAACAATTAATTTCAAATTGTCAGCTAACACTGTTAGTAAAATTCTATTTTTAATACCGTGTTTTAAAAAAATTACGCTGATGTTATATAAGCAAAAATCTAATAATTATATAAAAAAATCTCTATGAAGATAACAAATTGAAATATGCAATCTCATTGGAAATGTAAAAAAAAAAAGTATAATTAAAATTAAAAAGAGCAAAAGATGTAAACACGATTTGTTTAAATGTTAATCAAACGGACACAGAAGCATATAGCTCATTCAGTCTGTTGGATCGATATAAATCATAACAATGTATGTGCATAAATATCTAACAATTATACTGTTGACATTGCATCCATATATAATCTCGTAAACTGTCAATCAATACTCACATATATAAATAACACAATTGTAATCATCTATTTTATATCCATATAAAAAAAAATAATAAATAAACTGATTATTCAAAGTGACGCGTCTTTGTATATTATTATAAAAAGTTTAAAAATTATTATCAGCATGATCGTAAATTGTCATTCGATACAGCAATGTATCGGTTTAATGGAAAAAGTTTTTTCCTAACAACACATGGAAAGCCACTAGATAAATGGGAATTCAAGAAGGGGTTATTGTGCACTTGATATTGACGTATCATGAAAAACCCCAACATTCTAAAGACTTAATATATCAAGTATATTTAAAAAATTTTAAATAAAAATTCATCAGTATGAGCTGCAAGCACAGATCATACAGTCACCACTGAACACTTCTATGCCACGTAAAAAAAAAAAACCATGTCACATACGTTCAATTTCCAAGACACAACTGGCAGTGATTCAGATTTTGCATTTTTTTTTTTTTTCTGTTGCGACTTTTAAAATCTACCGTCTTCCTGTTTCTAAGTTCTATTTAAATTTTTATTTTTATTTTATCTATACAGGTATTTCTATACCTGGACAGTTTAGTGAAAATTTAGTTTTTTTTTATACAATTTCTTTTATTTTCTTTTTAGTTAACGATCTTCTTTGTGATGCTTGTGCTAAACTAAAATTACGGTTTTACATTGAATAGATATACAAAATTGACCTTGATGAAGAACAAAAACACTTGTCACGAAATAATATATCAAGAAATGTCCTATTGTCAAATTGCTTGTTTTGGTTCGAAGGTCATTTTAAAATGTTGTCCTATTCATCTTTCAGTCCAATTTCAGTACTATGTCACCACGGGAATCGTTTTTTTCCTGACTGTCTCCAACTTTTTTTTTACATTTCTTTTTTTCTCTTGGAATAAATTTAAAAATAACACTGTCAAACATTACTGAATTTTATAATTTTATTTAATTATCAAATATTATTTAAATAATTTTTTTAAATTCTTTTAAAACCAGAAAAATAAAAATTTTAATTTCATCCAAAAAATAATAATAATTTATAAAAAACAACAATTATAATTATAATTATCAATTTATTATTTATTTAATATATTGATAATTTAAAAAAAAAAAATTATTTCGCTGACTTTCAATGGAATTTAATTTTTTTTAAATATTTTTTTTGAGGACATCGCTATCCTGCGTTGCCTAGACTATTTTTGTAATCTTGTTTAATTTTATTTTTCAACTTTTTATGTTTTATTATTTTTTTCAAAATTTGAAAATATATTTCACTGCCTAGTTGTTGAGTGTACAGAATATATATATGTGAAGTTTAAAAGCAGCGCACGTGCGAAGTTGAATATTGAGTTTGTTCTTTTTATTCTTTATTTTTTTTTATTGTTTTTATTTTTTGTTTTTTTCTGTACAATATACCGTTTGGCTTGAGAATATTTATGTACCTGGCTCTCAAATATGTTGCACACGGGGCGTTTCAATAAATCGTACGAGAGGAGGCCCAAAGCTTCACACAAATTTTATCACCGATGGGACGCGCATCACGCTGCGCGCGGAAAATATTTCATAAATTGGTTGTAATTTTTAAATCGGATAAATCTACTTGATCAACAAAAATATTATGCACAATCATAATTTATCTTTCGAAATATCTTCATATAATATATTTTAAGATATTATTAATATTTAATTGACAACTCTTAATACTATAAATGAATTTTTTATCAATTTTACAAATTTAATATTTAAAATTTCTAAACAATTTCAACAGCTGCTATTAATTTTTTCCTTAATTTATATACGTTTGAATGACTTAAAAATTGTATAGATATATTTTATTTTTTAACCAGGTGGATATCATCATATTTTTGAATATATCACAACACAAAAGATCATCAAATGATGCCATTTTGTGCTGGCAAATAATTTGCCACACACGATCTATTTATCACGCACACAAAAAGCAAAGTAAAAAAGAAAAAAAAAAAAAAACAAGTGTCGAAAGAAGAATGAGTAAAATTAAAAAAATAATCAGATTCGACATGCAAGCTCACATTTGAAAATTGATTTTTAATTTTATTTTCAACTGTAACAATGATTGTCGTTGAAATTAAAATTATTATATTGTAAATTTGATTTTAATAAGATCATGGACAATGACTGACTGGTCGTGTACTAAACTACTTGATTGTATGACTAAAATTTATATTTTTAACACAGTAACAATGAGATATACCACAGAGAGTTCACTAACATTATATACACGACCCTTTCTATTGTCAATGAGCAAACGCCCAGTGTGCTTGTTAATAAAACAACGATAAAAATGGCCCGTCTGGTTTCATTGTCATAGGTGGATTTGAGCCAATGGTAATGTACCCTATTGGTCATACGTCAAAAAAAAAAAAAAAAACCTCGTTTTTTTTTTAACGAAAATAAATTAAATCCAAGTATCATTGTATACAGATTTTTTTTTTAATAATAAATATAGTTTTTTAAATAATTTTCTAGGCAAAGTATCTTTGGAAAAAAACACTGTCATTTTTTAAAAATAAAATTATAAATATTTAAAGATAAACAATTGACATTCTTTCAAGGTTAAAATTACAATAGTTTTCGTGATGATATACATATTGTTAAGGGTTGGTAGTTCGGCCCCTCTTTGTGCAATATTATATACGTGAAAATATGTAAGTAATTCTGAGGGAAAAAAAATATACACATGGATAAAGATAGATAATAAAAACGTGATATAAGAAAAACGTTTTAGCATTTTGGATTTTACTAGCATCATATATCAGAAGCTCAACTGATAGAGACTGTAAATAAAAAATTTGAAGGGATGATTAAAAAGACTCGTGTTAATGTACTATGACGTACTCCTGCACAGTGTTGAAAATTGTTGGAACTAAATTAATTATAAATACTATTTTCTTGTTATATTTTTAATTGTCGATTTATGAAAAATTTGAAAATAAAGTTACAATAAAAATTTTAAAATAAAAAATTAAATTAAAACGAAAATTTGATTGGAAAAAATTCAAGGTCAAAGATTATACAGATCTGATTTAAATTGAGATATAACAATCTATATTTTAAACGAAGGTTTAACTGACCTTAGACAATGAAAAAAAAAAAGTCACATTGTCTGGTGGTTGCAAAAAAATTAAAAAAAATAATATTGAAAATAATAATGATGCCGATAGAAAAAGTGTCGTAAAACTGCATTGTATACAAAAAAAAAATATATAATGATAATAATAAAAAAGACCCTTTATTTTGACAGGCGTGTTTGTCGTGATTCCATTTATTGTTTTTTTTTTTTTTTTCTTTTACTTTATATATTACGTATTTTTCAATTATTATTTTTTTATAATATTATAGTTGAATTTAATTATTGATTTTAGAAAAAGAAATTAACTTATTGACTATCATATTTAAAATTTATCAGGTATTGTTTTGCATTTTTTTTTTAACTCCAAAAAAACATATGGGCTGATGGAGTTAAAGGTGTGTGTGTCAGTGTGTGTGTTTATTTACTAATCGCACAATGCAAAACAACCTTGACACAATATGGTGGTCTATTTTTTTTTTTCCTGCCGTGAGAGAGAGAGAGCAACACACCTCACACTGATCGAAACAAAAACTCAATTTTAGTCAATAAAAAAAATCAATACACATTGAAATATGTATGTAAAACATTTGAATATAAAAATATAATATTAATTTACGGCGAAAAAATAATTAAAATATGAAAATAAAATTACGTACCTCGCATGTCAGGTCCATGATGTCCTTGGCAAACTCCAAAATATGAATAAATAATAAATTCACTCACAATATTGTCAGTCACTATATACACATCTCAATTAAAAATAATAAAAAGACTATACTATATTATAATTAAATACCAAAAAAAAAAAATCAACAAGACGAAAATAAAAATTCACGACCTATGTACATTCCCCCTAACTATAAGATTAAACAA
The DNA here is from genome assembly GCF_014905175.1 of Aphidius gifuensis. Taxonomy (NCBI): domain Eukaryota; kingdom Metazoa; phylum Arthropoda; class Insecta; order Hymenoptera; family Braconidae; genus Aphidius; species Aphidius gifuensis. The sequence goes on along the minus strand of NC_057791.1, from coordinate 18,705,049 downwards.
TGGCCGACTAACATGATTTTTTTTCCTCGCGGGGGAGCAGTGTTGCAATGAGATGACAAAATGGCCATGACAATGATGTAAAAAAAATTGTCAATAAATAAATCGATTATCCCTCATATACCTAACCATCCATCTAAAATATATGAAAATTATTTTCACTCACGTTATAAATAAAAATAAAAAAATAATATTTATAAATTATATTCATTAGCTTGCGAATAAAATAACTATGAATAATGCTCAAAAATGTCAATGTTCTCAACGGCGTCCTTTTTTTTTTACTCATCTCACTATTAACACACAAAATAAAACTACACTTTGATAACACCATTGTGATGTCCACTATTTAAACTATGCAATTGTTATAATTTTAGAAATTAATTCGCACTTGTAATAAATAAAATTTACTCAAATATTCATGACTGACCGGAGCGTGGGTGACGAGCGACAATAACTGAACTTCTTTTTTTTTTTTTCTCGAGTGAGACAGCGACAGCGACAATCAACTAGAGGAGAGAGAGAAACAAAAAAAAAAATAAACATCAATCACAGATCAACTAAAATTAAAAATATACAAATATATATTGCTATTAACAATTAAAATAAAATTTAATGTGTCAAACATAAAATTAATTCATACTGATATATCAAATTACTCATTAAAATTAATTATTAAAATTTTGTTTATAAATATTTTTTTATTAGGTTGTTTTTTTTAACCGATAATGTCGGAATGCGCAGTCGTCAATAATTTGAATAAGTAATAAATAATTGCGCCATTCCGACATTACCGATTGGCATAAATTAACCAATCATAAAATTACAAATAAATAAATATACGTTTTTTTGTTTATATTAATTATTAAATTAAAATGATTAGACTAATTGTTACATTTATTAATAAAAATTATTTATAATTTATAGTATTCTAATTGTTTGTGTATTTATTCGCAGTTAAAGTTTTGTTTTTTTTTTTTTCTTGTGTTTCTGTCTTTCACCCCTAGTTGATTGTCGCTGTCGCTGTCTCACTCGAGAAAAAAAAAAAAAAAAACAAATTCAGTTATGGTTGGTGGTCACCCACGCTCGTGTCAGTCATAAATATTTGAGTAAATTTTATTTATTACAAGTGCGAATTAATTTCTAAAATTATAACAATTGCATAGTTTAAATAGTGGACATCACAATGGTGTTATCAAAGTGTAGTTTTATTTTGTGTGTTAATCGTGAGATGAGTAAAAAAAAGGACGCCGTTGAAAACATTGACATTTTTGAGCATTATTCATAGTTATTTTATTCGCAAGCTAATGAATATAATTTATAAATATTATTTTTTTATTTTTATTTATAACGTGAGTGAAAATAATTTTCATATATTTTAGATGGATGGTTAGGTATATGAGGGATAATCGATTTATTTATTGACAATTTTTTTTACATCATTGTCATGGCCATTTTGTCATCTCATTGCAACACCATGTTGAGTAAAAATTATGTTAGTCGGCTTGAAGGGGCGTACATAGCGTAATTTGTCTTGTTGATTTTTGGTAATCAATTATTTAAATATAGTCTTTTTATTATTTTTATGTATTAAGAAAATGTGTGTATATAGTGAATGACAATATTGTGAGTGAATTTAATATTTACGTGTTTTGGAGTTTGTCAAGGACATCATGGACCTGTTGACACCTAAGGTAATTTTATTTTTATTATTATTCAGTGTTATACATCTTTTAGTAATTATTTATTTTTTTTATTGTGTTTATTTCTTTCTATCAATGTGTGATCTCTCTCGCTCCACAGGGCAGAAAAAAAAAAACATAATATATATAGATCACCATTGCCACCATCATGTCAAGGTTGTTTTGCATTGTGCGATTAGTAAATAAACACACACACTGACACACACACCTTTAACTCCATCAGCCCATATGTTTTTTTTGAAGTTAAGAAAAAAAACGGTGCAAAACAATAGTGCTTGATATAAATCTCAAAAATAAATAATAAAAATACTTAATATAAATTTAATTTTTTTTTAAATCAATAATCAAATTAAATCATATAAAAATAATAATTAAAAATTAAGCAGCCAAGTGGGTTGAAGTAAAATTTATTAAAGACAAAATAAAAATGAGAAAAAAAAAACGTAAACAAATAGAATCTCAACATCGTGACTCCTGTGTCTGTCAAAATTAAAGGGTCTTTTTTTATAATTATTATTATTTTACCTTTTTTGTATATGCACTGTTTTATGACGTGTTTTTTATTACCATCATTATTATTATTAGTAATATTTATTTTTAAAACTTCAGACAGTGTGAATATTTTTTTTTTCATTGTCTGAGGTCAGTGCATTCATCATAAAAAAATATACGACATAAGACTGTCATAAAATTATATGTACATGGTCGATTTGTCTCTGTTGTATTTAATTTAATTTCGCTTTTTTTTTTATTATTTAAAAAATGATTATTCAAAGACTTTTTTAAAAATTTAAATTACATATTTTAATTTATATTTATCAATTGTTTTAAAATTAAAAAACTTATCGTCGTCAATTCTTCGGTATTTTTTTTTTGTTGATAAAAAAATCCAAAATAATTTCACAATTAATTAAAAGCCATATGAGTAAACCAATCCCAGAAGGATTTTCGAAAACTTCAAGTAAAACTTGAGCTGGTTAAAAAGATTCTTAATGAATCTTCATATAACAGACCTTCAAGAATTGTTTCTCGTACATAAATAAATAATTTAAACACCAAGAGTTTTGTGGATGCAAGTTCATTCTCATGGTCTTTTGGTATATATACATCCACACTTGCATATTTTCTGTGCTGTAGTTTTGGTTCGTAACAATAAGTCCAAGCTATGAAACACAACAAACAAGAAACCACCAACAACAAGAACATGCCTTTGTGGATGAAGCAAGTTTGCCTTTATCTTCTTTATAAACTTTAACTAACCGTTGCGTTTTATATATATACATACATACAAACAAACAAATATACACTTGAATACATTTATTAATATATGCCTATTTTGTGGTAATTATGTCAGCATTCATTAGATACTCATCATATAGGTCAACTTTATGGTTGACCGAGCGATTTGATGTCCCTTAGAACTAGTTTAGTCGAGCATTCCAACCACAAAATTGCCGGAATATTAACATTCCAAAAATTTAACATGGCAAAGTTTATGCATAAGCAAATTTTACCTCAAAATTTGTTTGTATTATAAAAATAAATATAATGCAAAAAAAAAAGCATCTTCATACATAATTTTAGGCTCTAATGCAAAATGTAAATTTTAAATCAATGAGATAAAAATGGAAAATTACTTTATCAAAATGTAAATCTACAGTGAAAAAAAAAAAAAACAAATAAAAAATAAAAATAATCATTATACAACGTATTTTGCATCTTACCCTAAATATAAAAAAATAATACTTAAAAAAATATAATATATCATTTTAATTTAAAAGTATTATTTTTAATACATTAATTTAAAAGTAAAATTAATTTTAAATTTTATATAAAAAATATTTTTTTTATTATAAAATAATATAAAATTATAAAAAATTATTTACATATTTAATTTTTTATTATATTTTTTATAAATATATTATTTATTTATATATATAATTTTTTGACAGGATTGTTTTCAAATGATTTATTTTAATATACTGGTCTGGGTGGTGTAATTTATCCATAATGCCATAATTTCTAAAACCGGTACAACGCGTTAATACACTACATCCTACATGGAAATACTCTAGCAAAGACACCCTCAACTAATGATTCTACCAAGTTTATAATCACAGACATATATAATTAAATTTTCCCCATTTCAGGATCTATCTTTTAGCTCTCTTTTCAGCCTTTGGTGGTCACTAATCGAACATTAATATAAAAAGCCAATTATAAATCAAACTAGCATAGTACATCAACATCATCAAGTATCACAGATAAAATTAATACCAAAATTATCATATAATTTTCAACAATAAAGATACCTAAACGGGATGATGTTTGTATTTTTTAATGATTAGTGTGGTGCTATCCACTAAACAACCCTGCAGGGGGTAAAAAGGGTATTCGTGTTATCTATTTTCTCTCTTTTTAAAAACAAATATATGTTCATTGCTCGAAGTCATGTGGTTATATATATACCTAACACAATTTTGAACAAGTTAGTTAAGAAGTGGTGATAAAGAAAATTAGCCAAAAATGATAGCGAGTGAATAAGAACTAATAATAAAAAAAAAAAACACCAAGAGGGTTGAAATTTTAAGTTAAAAAGTGGTTGGTAAAAAAAAAAAATTAAGCAAACGCAATGGTAAATCAAGAGAAGAAAAAAAAGGGGTTGAAATGGTTTCTTCTTTTTTTTTTTTCTTTTGAAATACATACTATACTTACTGGAGTTTTTTCAAGTAAAACAATATCTTGAACGCACCATATTTGTTGAAGACGACCATCGAAAAAGAAAATAAAAAAAAGGGAAGAATAAAAAAATGAAAATGAAAAAAAAAAAAAAGAGAAAAACATATGAAGCTTATGCTATATATATATATGCATAGATAGACAAAAAGAGTCAGAACAGCACAGTTAAGCAACGGTCAGGCGGTATAAAGGGGAGGGGGTGAAAGCAGGTATGGCGTGGTAGCGATGGCGGCGTGTTGGTAGTGATAAATTATGGGTTACCACATTGTAGCGTAAATCATCGTACGCGCGGGGAAGGCGAGAGCTTCGCAGCGTGAAATGAAACGAATTCATCTCTGTCATTCCCCCACCATTGAATTCTATATCTATCCTACAATCCACCTCTTTCTCTCATAAAATTTTTCTCTCTCCTCCCACCCTACTAATTCTCCATCTCATATAATTTCTATCTTCTTTTTTTATCTCTCATGATTTTGTATATTGCTAATATCATGCGTTTCATATATATACACACTCAATCGTTGCTCCCTTGTTGCATTTTCTGTATTCTCTGAACCACACACCGAATTTAGCTCAAGGGGAAAACTAAAAAGGCCAGTGAGAGGGATAAGGAGGAGACTCAAATATATATGTTAATATATAACTATATATATATGTGCATATATTCACATTATGTACCAGCAGCTTTCCGTAGAAATTTAATGTTAAAATATCACATTCCCTGATCATCCGCTGACTTACTTCACTGATCACGATTTTTTTATTTCGTATTTTTTTATTTATACAAACGAATGATCATATTTCATCCTTATTCATAAAATAATTGAAATTTTATCTTATGTGTAAAATTCAATACTAATGAGATATATGAATTAACTTTTATTTTCTTTCAGAATAATATCACATATATTTTAAAAAATAAATAAATGAATATTATTCTAATCATATGATTATATTTATTGTGGCATGTATATATTGTATGCAAATTCAGCGTATGTATATCAGAAAAACAGTTATTCAGATAAATATATATGTTTAAAATTTTATCTGATTTCCAATTAATATTCATTATTTCTCATTTATCTGATTTATGTCTATATATTCATGTTGTTTTGCATTTCAATTCTGAACCACACATGTATATCATAAAAACTAAAAGTCACTATTATATTTAATAACTATATATGTATATACATTATGTACCAGCAGCTTTCCGTAGAAATTTAATGTTAAAATATCACATTCCCTGATCATCCGCTGACTTACTTCACTGATCACGATTTTTTTATTTATTTATATTTTTTTCACACACGTATTCTCATTCATCTTCTTTTTTTTCTTCACACTATAAATTATACATACGTCAGATAATAATTTTTACATTGTTTTTTGAATATCTCACTGATGATATTTTTATAAAAATTATTTTATATTTAAATCCATTTTATATTGAAAAAAAGCTCGAATGCAATTATTGGCAGGGTAAGGGGTTGCAAATTAATATATATTTGTATGTCATGGTTTTCAATTGAATGTAATTTATATCAATTAAATTACTTATTATAATATCAGTCATAAAAAAAAAGAAAAATAAATAGTGACCAATGAAAAGAGGAAAAGAGTTTGATTGGTTGGAAAAAAAAAACATTTCAAGTATATAATCCAGTTGCGAACACATAATCCGATCTTATAAACCTGTCTATATTTATATGAAAATAAAATAAAATAAAACTTGTAGATAATAAATTTAAAAAAATAATTTAAAATTTGTTAAGTATTTATTTAATTTATAATTATTAGCATTTAATTTATGTTGCAATTCAATCAATGTCAGTGTTTTTTATTTCATGCGAAAAAAATTTAATGGATTTGAAATTTTACACAATAAAATTATAAAAATGTAAAATGTATATAAAATGTAAAAAACACTTTAATAGAAACTGAGAATAATATATATAAGAAAGACAATATGGTTCACGCAAAAAAGCACTAATCAACTGAGGGAAAAGTGTCCTTTTCACGTTGCGGTGGTAGACTATTACGCGAATCCCACATAAATTAATGGAGAATGTCGTATGGCTCCAGTTTTCCGTAACAATAAATCTTTCAGTTTGAAATAATGGCAAGTTATTTAGTAAATAGCGTTCAAGTTAAAGTGTCTTCAATGTTTTTCTAAGATAACACAAATAAAAATATACAAAAGCTTTTAAAATACTTTAGCTTTAAAAAACAGTGTTTTATTATGAAAAATAAAACTATTCTAATAAACTATTTAAAAAAATAAATAAATAAATAAAACAGGAAGACATTTTTTTTACATGAAGGGTTAGAAAATTAAATTCCATTTTATTCTTTGTATCCTTATTCTTTTTTTTCTATTTTAAATTCTACTATATAATAATAATAATAAAAATAAAAATCATAATAATAGTAAAGCTCTATTTCTAGTCAACTGACAGCCCTTATTTTATTTTTTTTTCTTTATCTATTTGACAAACTCTTCGTAGGAGATATACAATTGCAATAACTCACATTCCCTTCTATCAGTATGATGGGAAAATTTTCCACTCACCCTGGAGGCTTTCATTTTTATTTTTTGTATTTTTTTTTTTTTTTTCGGTTCTTTTCCTGTCGACAGATCTTCAATAAGGACCAATATTGAGCTTCGTTGCATTCACAATAAAGTTGAACGTGCTTTTTCCCTGTTATTCAAAATAGTATCCCCTTATACAAATCGAACCCTTTTTGAAAATTTACAGACAAACCCACGTTCTAAACTCCCGCCCCTTAGGTGTTTAGTAAATATAAAAAAAAACTGCTCCAGGCTTTCGTATTAACCCTCTTGAATTTGAGAGGGAGAATCAAAGGATACGTAAACCGACCACATTTATGGGGAATTACGGAATTATCTAATTAAAGTTCTTACTTATCTTGCGGTAGAAAAATTGTTAATATGAAACAAAGTGACAAATCACATATAGCTTTTTTTTTTTTGCTCTTATAAATTGTGCTTTTGATGAAATTAATTGAATTTAATACCCTCTTGTTTCTTACTGCCCTCTGACATATCTATGTGATGTGTGAAATTTCAGGTCGTTATAATCAAAAGGTTAACAAAATAAATAAATAAATAATGAGGTTGGTGGAGCTGCCCTCTGGAAATTTTATGTTTATATGCATCAGAGGGAATCCAGATCTTTGTTCATACCATAATAACGAAATACTGTCTTTCATCCAGCAAGACATTGAAAAATGTTAGATGGCTGAAAGATGGCAGGCGGGGTCAACACAGATGTATATGTGCGTATGAGAATACAGATATAAATCCAATGGAGAAGCGCGTGTGCGCGACAGATAGGAAATCCAATTTTCGTACATGAGGGGTTGCGTCCAGGTTTTCACTGTATTATTTATAACTAAACAAAATTGATGCCTGAGCATGCTTGGCACGCATATACACACGCCTTTTATTATAAGAAATTTTTTTTCTATTTTTTTTTTTTTTATTATCATTTTTCTTTGTTGATACTAAAACTTTTATTAAAAGGTATTGTTAATATATATTTTATTATTTTTATACAACATCATAAATAACTTGGCAAAATGTGAGTTTAAGATAATTTAAATATTATTATTACAACAATATTTCAATTTCATATTTAGTATCAACTTTTTTATTTTAATTGTAAACAGAGATAGGTAATTTATATTTTATAAAATATTATTTCAAATGTCAATAGTGTGTATGCAATCATTTTGACGTAACGAAAGAATTATTTTATAATTTTTTGGCTTTAAAAAAAAGGAAACTATATATAGGATCAGAAAAGATGGAGTATTTTTTATTTTTTCTTTGGCATTTTAGCTTCTCCCCTACTGTTTCATACCCTTATCCATTTCATGGTGCTACTTTTTTTTTACTTCCTCATTCTTTTGGTCTACTACTCGTTCCTCTTCTTTGTACACGACTTTTGCTAGTATCTTCTTCGTCGATGGGACGTGTTTCACCCAAATGCACTGTTAAAATTTTGGACACAATCTAGTCATTTGTCTTGACTCGCTTGCAAATAAATCTCCGACGGCTCAGCCGGACTAAGAAAAACGTGGTCCAACACCGCCAGTAACCTTCCATGCAACGTTATACTTTTTTTTTTTTTTTTTTCTTTCAAAGCACGTGACCTTATACTTTTAACTCAATATAGGCTTTTTTATTTCCAACTTTTACCTTATTTCACCATCTTTCATTAACACAAACAATATCACAAAAAAATTTGAGTCATTGTCATAATATGAATCATTTTTATAGCCCAGAAATTATTAATAGTTGTTGTGGTTTGTTTAACAACTATTACTCAGTATTAACCATTTGAAAAAATACAACTCATATTTACGTGATACATGTGGTTTATTTTATTTATAAAACAAATTCATTTATATATATTTATTTGGTGATTTAAAATTCAAATGTAAAAAACTTTTCAACCAAAAAATAAATAATAATTGATTGTTTCTTATTTTTGATAGCCTTGCAATGCTTGCTATTACATAGAAATAAATATCTTCAGCATCATCAATATCAAAAGTAGTCGAAACAACAATAGTATTTGCCATATCGGAAGCAACAGTATTATAGGGTTCGATATTTTAGTCGGGGCTAGACTGAACGGATACTTACTGTCCCATTTTTATCAGCAATATGTTGACTTTCCGGTAAAATATATATGTATCTATCAACAAAGTATATACACATCTAAATTTATATCTACATAATTTGCTAGTATTTTAAACATTTTTTTAAATTAACAAGTCATAATGTTTTTTTTTTTTTTTTAATTGAAAAACTATTTATTTTGCTGTTATTAAAAATTTACTCGTTCGATGACTCAGTGAACGTAAATCAAACTCACACTAGAAATTTGAATATGAATTTTGGAACGTTGGGTTATCAGATAATATAAATATAAAAACAATATCGATATATAAATAAAATTCAAATATTCATGGATGATATTTATACGCATGCATTGATGCAGAGGCTAACACTGAACAAAGAAAATATTTATTTTTAACTTTTTGTTTCTAAATAAAAAAATAAAATAAAAATAAAAAAACTATGTAGCCTAATCTATCAACATCTATACAAGGACTATTGTTAGCACTATTGCCACTAGTAAGACATGTACGTGTATATACCTAGCACAAAAATAATTCAAAATGTGAAATAGTATAAAAGATGCTGAAACATCCCTGAAGAGAAAAACGTAAAATATATGTCTGGTTTCTTATTCTTCATCCAGTACTATGTGTTCACTGAAAGAAACGCAAGCTATGCACAACCGTGTATCCCATTTCTTTTATTTTCTTTCACTTCCATTTTCTTTTAAACTGGCCCACAGTTGGTATATGCATTGTGTTTTTTTATTTTTATTTTATCTTGCCAGCGTGTACTCACACTTTAACAAAAAAAAAAAAAAAATCTCATTCTTTACGCCAACAAAATTTCCAACCCCTTTTACAGACAAAATAATAAATATCAATATTCAAACACGATGAAATTGATAGAACTTTGTAAGTTTACTTTTCTATTCAGTCTCAATGATTTTTAAATTTATTTATATTCTGATATATGTGTATTGATAACAGCTTGATTCATATTAAAATATATTTTTTTTTCTTCCATCAAGTAGTTGACTAAAAATTTTCTAATATATATTTTTAAAAATATCAATAAGCTAGTGAGTGTGTTGGTATATGTAAAACTAAATATAGTCAAATGCAATTTAAACGTTTGCAATACGTTTTCAAGGATTTGGAAGGTGATCTCGTAGAATATCTTGGGCTTTAGAATGGTCTCAGTTTGAGTTAACGGTTTGGATCACCAGCAGTCTAAAAACCCCTTCCTTGCACGTGAGGTTACCAATACATTAACTTGAAAATCTAATACTCAATATGCATGTGTGTGTGTTTGTGTTGGTGAATGAGCATGTGTGTTGCGTGTGCTTCTGTAATAGAGAAAGAGAGAGAGAAAGAGAGCAAGTACGTGTCGATAGGAAGGGCTGCACCACCCACTTTGTGATCGCCTACCCGAACCCCTGAAATGGAGTCATAGGATAGCAATTTCGAAGCGGGCTTGTAATAAAGCACGTCTGCGCGCCGAAATCCTGATGAATGGCTTCGCTTAGGCTTGAAATGGAAGAAGGATGAGGCATCAGAGTTTCCGTAATAGTAATTCTCGTATCTATACAGTTATATATATACCTTACTGAGCTTATTTTGCGTATAACCCTTCAATATCATTTATTTACAATAAAAAAAAATTTAACTTCAAAATAATTACATAAATTTATCATCCTTTTTGCTATACACGTATAAATCATCATCATAACAAATGAAAATAATACTTGTCATATTTATTTGAAGTCATTTTTAATATTATTTTCTTTTTAATATTTATATTTTTATGATGCAGCTTGGGGTTATCATTATTAAAAATTAAATACATAAAAAATACATAGTTAATTATAAATTTGTATTAATTTAATCACGATTAAATTAAATATGTGATAATTTGAGTAGAAAAAAAAATTCTCTTCACCAATGAGATAGAAAAATAAATAAACTGACTGATTTTAATCTTGCGATTAATATACAGATTTAACTTTTGCGTTGCCTTAGAAACGAGAAAAGTCATACAAACGTGGAGGGTTTTAATATGACAATAAGCTGGTGAATCAACAAGTAATAAGCAACACTAAAAAGATTAATTAGTAAATTACAACTGTGCGTGTCACGTTGATATCAAAGAAAATCCATATAAATTTACATTAGAAACTTTTAAACTTTTTCATCCATTTCAAAGTGTCGTCAAAATTCATGAAGGGCAAGTTCCATTGAGTCCTATATACTATTTTTTTTTTTTTTCAATTTATTTTTGCATTGCCACTGTGTACTTTGCACTCAACTCATTTTATCCAACACTTTAAAATCGTCTTTTCTCGTATGCCTGTACTTTTGGCTCAAAGTGACCTCTAGCACGACCCTTTTACCTCCCTAACATATACACATTATCTACCCGTGGCCTCAATAGGTTGTACATACCAAACCCGTTGCTCGCATTCATCATCCACACCGGTTTCTTTTTTTTTAACACAAATTTTTTTTTTTCTTTTCTTAGAGAACAAGTGTCAGGAAAAAAATTTATGGGATTATTTTACATTAAGTTTTGCTAGTATTTTTTTGTGACCTGACTGTAGAATAAGGCTATAGTTTATTTATTTTTATTTATTATTTTATTTTATTTTTTTAAATTTATTTCTGTTATCAAGATATTTGTGATCATCGTGTGAATGTTTTATGTATAAAATTCAATGTTAAATAAGTGATAATTTAATCTTGAAGATAAAATAGTAGATTTAAATTTTGTCAAAGTGTATAATATGATATAATAATAATAATATAAATATAAAATTTCAAGACCCAAAGAATCCTTCAGACCGTATGATATCTGTTTGAGGCCATTTTCAAGCTCATTGAATAGACAGTCATGATTTTATATGACCACAAAACGTGCCAACTTTATTGTAGTCAAACCCTTTTCATAAATTCATGTTCACCATCGCCACTTCAATCGCCATTACCACTTTATTTTCTTATTCTCTTGTGCTCGTAATGTTTAAGGTATTAAAAGTAATTATCTCTAATACTGTTCTGTATAAGCAATCACTTTCAGTATATGCCTGCACCAATTTTATAGGACTAAATTATTGAATTTCAATATTGATTCTTTGCATATATATTTATGAATATAATGACTCAAATTTTTCCGAGTTAATTATTTTGATTTGCAGTGCATCAATTTTAAATAAAAAAATTATAGTTTTTTTTTTTCTATAAAACGATTGTCAATGTGACAAGGTTTATTAACGACACATATTGTTAACGCATATATTTTAAAAAATACAACCACGAGCTTTACTCTCGACATGCCATTTTATTTGATATTTTTAAATAGCAGTATATAATATATATGGCATTTATATTGTGTATGTAAAATGGTGGGTGAACAACACTGTGCGCTAACAAAATATATCTGACACTCTAAATGCTTGGCATTGATCATCATTGGTAGGGAAAAAAAAATATAACGGAGAAAAATAACGATAAGAATTGATTCTCGCAAAAAGATTAGACAGACATAAATAAAAATAAAAAAGTTAAAATATAAAATATTATATGCTATTGCTTGAAATAAGAAAATGAAGGAGAAAAAATAAAAAAAAGGAAAAGAAACGTGACAAAGTTTGGGGGGATAAAGACACGGAAGCAAGGCGCTTTCAGATAAAGGTAGAAAATCATCAACATTGTACAGACATGAATGCTTCGTGCAAAAAAAAAAAAAAAGTTATTGGAGAGGGTAAGAATGTATATTTGGTGGGCTGAGGTGGCAGCTAAAAAAATATAAATTTCTTTAATGGTGCTAATAATTTCACATCGCATAATTTACTTACTGCGAAACGTAACGCCAGTAGCTACCACTAGGCATTAACGAGGAGCCTAATATTAATGTGGTGCTCGGTCGGCTGCCACCCAGATAACAACAACCCACCAAAACCTCTCGTTTCACACTAGCTCGTTATAGTCGAGACCCATGTTCTGCTATGTTCCAACCAATCACTCACAAAGATAAAAAAAAAAATAAGCAAACTCTATACCATCTTCGTTTAGATAAAACAAATATTTAAAAAGCTTGATAGAATAGGTGTACAAAATTTCATGAGAAAATATATATAAATTTTTTTTTCCTCGAGGGTTGTGTTAAGTATTATTTTTAAGATGAAAAAAAATTATGACAATATTAATGTGCATTATATAAATAATAAATTAACTCTATGATAAAATGAAAATTTAAAAAATATTTTACACCAAAACTGCTGATGTGTTAGACTGTTAAAATTATTTAAAAATAATTAAAGAAAATTCAATTAAAATATATATTACATGAAAATAGAAAAAAAAATTTTATGTACCATTATTTGTTGATAGTGGACAAGTGCAATTTTATGTGTTAGCTGAATGGCACGTGTTCATGCGTTTATATAACAAGTTGTGTGACGTGAAAGTTTGTTCAATGTAACAAATGTATTTATATAAATAATACAACCACAGCAATGGAACAATATACATTCAAGTTTTTTTGTTTGTTTTTAGAAAAGTCAAAATAGTAGTTTGAATATTACTGTCCAATACCCCCCTTGGCCCTGTTTGTGTGCCAGCTTATATTTGTGCCAAAGCGTAGACCTACCTTTACCTAAATCGCACACAGCTTCGCATATATTTTATTTAACTCCCGGACACGGAAGTACGTGGATATTGCATACCGTAATTAATGAAACAAAACTATTAATTTGAATTCCATTGTGTCTGTATATTATAAATAATTAGCTGATGGTATCTGTTGCAAATGCGTATATAGTATGATTGAACAAAATAAATTTTTAAATATTCATATTATTCGCTTTTTAAGTATTTGATGAATTTTTAAAATTTTTTTAATTATTTACTTTGATTTATTTGGGCATTTGTTAATGAGAAAATTTATTAGTAAATTAATATTGTAATAATTTAGTGGCTTTATCAAAAATTTAAAAGTCAACGGGTAGTTATTTTTGAGAATTGAAAATATTTATGACAGTCATTAATCGAAATACAAATTAAGACTTGATTTAGTTTCGATTTTTTATTTTCATTGGACATTTAATTGATATATGTTTACGATTCTGACATATATGTTGAAGTGAAAATATACAAATTGATGTACGACTTGCATTTTTAAGTAGCAAATTTATACAGATGCGAATGATCTTCAAACTTTGACGAATCGATTTGAAATAATTTATCAATAATTCAAACTGAATTTTCTTTTGGTTTAATATAAAAAAAAAAAGACAATAACATTTTTCAAAATACTCAATAAAATAAATGGAAAATATAAGTAGATAAAAAATTTTAAAATATCCCATAAATAATATAACTTTAAAAACTCGAGAAAAAAAAAAAGGATCATAAAAAAATTTTAGAAATATATTTTTTTGACTCAGCTGTATAAATATAAAATATATATAAACTAATTTCCAAACTTTTATTTATTCTGTCATTGAGAAAACAATTTTTTTGAGTCGTTATATTTTTTTTTCTCCGACAGAATTAATTACTCAGATCACTAGACTGCATTAATAATGAAATTGCAAAATCAATTGATTAGTTAAGTTCGAGTATTTGTTTGTTTTTGTTTTTTTTTTTGCGGATTTCAACGGATGGAAAAAAAGGAAAAATTGTGAGGAATGAAGTGGAGATGGAAAGAGTTGTGTGGGAGGAGGGTAAAAGATAAAAAAAAAAAAAAAAAAAAAAGCATAGGATGATACGACGCAGCGGAGCGCACTGGCGCCCGAACCGGCTCCGTCGAGGCGCCGGCGTCACTTCCGCTCGCCGACTATTCTCGAGTCTACTGATTCAACCCTGGGAATCGTCGAGATATGCCGAACTTATACAAATCTCTCCTCCTCCTTCATGTCTCTTTATTTCACTGGTCTTGGTTCAAAGCTTGATGCAGAGGACGAGAAACGATTGAATGAAGACCACGAAATCCGCGCCAGAATCATTGTACATTTCTAAACCCCTTTACGTATGTACACACATATACAAAAAAAAATATAATACATTTTCTTTTCTTCGTTTTATATATATACAAGTGAAGAAAATAAATAAAATAGAAAAAAAAAAATGATATGTTGAAGAGAAATACTCACTCAGAAATGTCTCGCAGGGTTGTTGATCCGTTGCAAAGAAAATTTATTTTGTCTTTGAACAATATATTTTAGATTTAACAAATGCAAACAAAAGTAATATTCTTTATTCATGCATATAATTTTTTTTTTTTATTTTATTTCTACGTTTATCTTTTATTTTTATGTTGTTGAAAGTTTTTTTTTTTCCATATGGTATGCTTTTGACAGCTATTAAATTAAATTGATATTTACTTGATAATTTTTTACTACTTGATGCATTAAATGAAAGGTATTTGTCACATTAAAAATCTACTGATTAATTAATTTTTATTATCAGAAAAATAATATATACGTGTCTGGGTAAATAGTAATTTTTTGAATTAACTTTTGTTTATAAAGTCAATTGTCTTTGCAAGCGTTTAAGTATATACACAATCGGACTTGCTTGTTTGTATTAATTTATTTTAAATATGTATAAATATTTGAAAAAAGCTCGAATTGCTATAGGGGTCGTTCATAAATTACATAAGGCTTTTTGAGCCTTTTCTTCCTCCCTAGATTTAGTAAGATTTGGCAGACCCTTTCTCTTTCTTTTCAAAAATATTATGTAATATATGACTCGGAAAATTCATAATAAAACATGACTAAGAAAAATTTATTTTATGATATACGTCAAGTGTCTACGCATACATGCATATATGTATATTTTTTTTTTCATATATTTTAATACCTGGTAAGATCGATCATTTTGAGAGGGAAAAATTTTATATAATATTTTTATGACCACCCTTATCACACACACATAAGACTGCAGCTCGACTGAGTGAAGAAAATAGACAAAAAAAAATAATTCAAAGAATATTCAATGTTTAAAACAGTAATAATTTTTATAAATATTTATATTTATTTTAGACAAAAATATACAATCAGCATTGTTCTTATCAGAGAGTATAAAAAAAAATATCAAAAATTTAAATTCATTTTCTACCTGCAAACAAACATTTGTCTCAAAATGAAGGGGGTTGTTTGCTTCGAATATGGTGCATGGAATTGCATGATACCACTATAATCCCGAAGGATTATCTATGAACAAACCAAACCTTTCCAACACCTAGACATGTCACCATGGATATTTATATCATCTCTATACAATTTATTGCAACCTTGTGATATTACTTCTACTTATTTTATAAAAACCATAAACAATGAAATTCTTGGAAAAAGTAAATTGATTTTACCATTTTTGCTGAATTTAATTAAATGAAATAAAAGAATGAATAACTCATTGAAGAAGCAATAAAATTCTTAGTATCAAAAAAAATAAGTAAAGAAATAATTTTTTTTAATTAACATAATAAGAAATAAATAATACCAACTATCTTCAGTATTTTTCTTTTTCCATTGTCAAATATTTTGATCACAAAAAACTTGATAAATCGATTTTGAATTTCCATGTTTTATGTCAATCAATCGTCAATAATTATATGGTTCAGAAAATCCTTCTAGTGCTTGTGAAATTCGTTCAGAGTAATATGATCACTCTTAAGAAATATACTATTTTTTATTATACACAAGAAATAAATAATACCAACTATCTTCAGTATTTTTCTTTTTCCATTGTCAGATATTTTGATCACAAAAAACTTGATAAATCGATTTTGAATTTCCATGTTTTATTGTTGATCAATCCAATTTAATGTATATACACTGAAAAAATTTATAATTTTATTATATATTATAGTAAATTGATGTTAAAAAAGTATGGTTGAATTGTACTTACACAGTATAAAATAAAAATTATAAATATAATTTTGTACATACCAGTATAGTAAGTATTAATATATACAGTATAGTATATCATGAAAAACGCTAAAGCAGGTTATCTATTAATACTGTATGTAAATATTAATATGTATGGTAAATATTATTGTACTGTATTGTAATCATTATTACTGGTACAGTTATTTTATTTATATAACAATTTATTTAATAAAAAGAAAAATTTTTACCAAATAAATATTTGAATAAGTTGCTTAAAGAAAACAAAAAATAACATTAAGGCAAGACATTCAAAAATATTTAATAAAATTTAAAATTTATTTATAATAAAAATAACTATAACGATAATACTGAATTTTAGTTTTTTTTTTTTTTTTCTTTAATTTTCTTAGTTTTATTCATAAATGACTGAATTTATTATTTATTGCTTAAAAAATTATAATGAATTTAGAATTCAATAAGCTGAAAAAATTCAACAATATTATTTCATATAAAAATTTTTAAATAGGAGAAATTGCATATGGACTTAATTAAATTGCAATAAAATATATTGGTATATCGTATTTTAAAAAGACATGAATGAGTATAATACACTGATTAAATATATTAAAATATAAATCGCCATATATAAAATCTGTTTAATAAAACTTCATGAATATATACGACAAAATTGTACTAGTTTAGATCTATTAAAGATGTGCTAAATAATTAAAAATTTTTTATTTATATTTACATAAACAACAAATTGGTGTTTCTAAATTATATAACTTATAAATTACCACGATCAAAATTAATGTTCTATTATTGAAGTGAAAAATTATTAAATGGAAGTTACTAATATTTGAAATCACATAATAAATATAAAAACTGATTTTATGCAAAAATTTAAAAATTAATATATATTTTTTGGAAATATATGTGAATTATGTCAATTAAAAAAAAAAATAAAATAAATATTTCTTTAAATAACTTCTTCAATTTATTAACAATATTCACAAAATTTTTATTCACCACTGACAAATTTGAAATTGAAAATGCTTTTGAATTTGTAAAAAAATAATATATATAAAAATTTTCTTCAAATGATTTCTTTTAAATTATTCCATCATAAAAACATGTTTTATTTGGTATAATTGCATCATATTAAAAATTGAAAATAAAATTTGTATTGTAGTAAAAAATAATTGATATTGAATAGATGAAATTAAATGAAATTTTTTCAAATGATTTATTACTACATAAAAACATAAACAATCGAAAAATTTTATACCTAAGCTGTAGTTATAATTTGTATAAAATGTATGCTTTTTAATGAATATTTTTTTATTTTAAAAGTAAATAAAAATATATATTTTTTAAACGATTTAAAATTTATCAAACTCATATATTATTACAAAATGTAATTAGTTAACATTGTTTTTTAAAAATATTAATATTTAAAAAATTTTATCTTCATTGTTATTTCAAAAAACAATATTGAATAAAATTTTTTTCTTTTCGATAAACTATAATGTTTTACTTGTTAAAAATATTTTTTGTTTTTTAATTAATTTTTAAAAAATATAAATTTAATATGTATTAAAAGATAATTTCGTACATTAAATTTACTTCATACCAGTATATAAATCTGACAAAATTTTCTTTTGTTTTGTACTATACGATATTTTAATTTACCAAACCAGATAGTAACCTTTAAATATTTCTAGTAAATCAATTATATTTTGCCGTTGTAATTTAAAATAAGTATAGTAAATTTAATCATAAAAATATAGTAATAAAAACTAAAATTTTTTCCTATTTCAAAGATATTGTGTCTAGCAATATGTGAATATTCTCATGTAAATTTTAAAAATTTATTCACCTCATTAGCATTTTTCACGTATAACTTCAACGTGGATATTTCATATGTTACTTTAGTCTATATGATGCTTTATTCAATTCATTTTAAAACACAAAAATAAATAAATAAAAAGATAATACAATTTGTTTATAAATCAATTAAATAATGTTTTACCTTACAGAGGCAAATATTGATTTGATATATATAATTGAAAATGAATTTAAACAATTTATAATGGTACTATAAATGACTGGACAATTTGATAAAATAAAAATTGCAAATATATATATCAGAATCAATAAAGTATTATATTGCAGAATAATTTACTGCAAATTAACGAAGATATATTATAATTTTCAATTCAAGAAATATAACCAGTAGTTAGAGAGAGAATGAGATACATATATATATTTGTGAAAATACTGTTTGTGGGCTGTTAATAATATATAAGGTATATTGTAACAAATAATACGTATGCAATATTTATTAAAGCAAGTAGGAAAAATTTAGACTTTTTATGGGGTGTGCTACTGATTTATTGACAAAAACATTATATGACAATTTATTCAATTGTAACAATCTATTTCTAGTTGCAATATATATTTGGAGTGTCTTTGAAGCTCATTCAATAATAAACCCTTTTTTTTTTTTTCTTTCTTTTTTCTTCTTGTTTTATCTCAGCTCAAAACCTCAATGACTAAATATAATCTGTATATCACTATCAATAATTTTTTAAACAATAATATATGGACATAGTAAAAAAAATGATTGAAATTAAATTTTGTCTCTTTTCAGCGGTGGGAAATTTTTTTATCATGAGCGTTCAAATGGACTGGTATATGGAAAATTTTAATAAATAAAAAAGTAGAGTTTTTATACACCAAATTGAATGTGTATAATAAAAATAACGACGAAATTTTTGTCTCACGTTTTAGATTAGTAATCGTACCTGCAAAAATGCTACCTTATTTTTTTTTTTTTCTCCTTTTTATACTATATACCTATACATTACTGACACTAGATAAAAAACAACGAGATTTAATTTTTTTTAGTCAAAGTGTTTATCATTATAAATCAAAAATATATTCTTTATTTTAATTTACAAGCACGCATGCAGTTGTACTTGAGATAAAGATAAGTGTTTATCTTTAAAAATGTCATCGTAAGACAAATTCTCACCATTCTACCGGGTGGTTGAATTTTAAAATCATACAATCTTTCTACGAAATAAAATTTGTTTTAAAAAATTTAAAATTAAATACTGGCATTACAGGTTGACCTGATCTGTCTGACAATTAACATGCTGGTGATGAAATTTTTGTCATTAAATTGACAAACGACATTTGTATTAATGTTGTGTAAAGAAATAATAAAATTATAAAAAAATAAAAAAAAATAAAAACAACACACAGTGGAGGTAGCCTATATGCAGAGATCTCGTTCAATGTTACCCTCTTATTTTCCCTTTCTAGTCTCTCTTTCTCTCTGCTATCGGCAGGTCTATCGGGCAGTAAACAGCAAGCGGCAGATAAGAGTGAAAGATATATTATGGACGTGCTTATTCACATCGTATAATATATATATTTATATATACGAAAGAGATGCCCATGGCAAAGAAAAAAAAAAGAAGTACTACTCTTTAGATTGTCGTTTTTGTGACTTGTATGGGCAGCTCTATATTTTGTCATCCCTCTCTTTGGCTTCTTCGAATCGTCTTCTTTTCTATTTTGCTTGTGCATGATAGTAGCGGTTCATAAGGAAAAGGGCTAAAAAAAAAAAAAAAGACAGGGAAAAGTCATAGTTTACGATGTAGAAAGTCTCGACAGACTGAATAGTTGCGGGAAGGGCGGAAGTGAGTTTGCAAGCCAAGCACAGGGTGGTGATATGCAATTGAGCAACCCCTTTATTTATTTTCTCTTTTTTTTTTCATTTTCTATTTCTTTTTTCATGTTTTTTTTTTTTTGAGTCTTTGCGTTGTTCAGTTCTACAAATATACAATTTCTTTTTTACTATACATTTTTGTTCTGTGAAAAGTTATATTTCAGTTTTTTTGTTTTTTCATCTCAAAATTTATGAAATACATCGGAACTACACAATATACACTAGTCAACTTTTCACATATAGGATTGTTTTTTATTTTTCAATTGTATATACTTTTTAATTTCAAATTTTTCTGTAGTTTTTAACCACAAAAATCCAAAGCACAAAAATTAATTATCAAATAGAAAATTCATTGGATTAAATTTGAAAATTTCTATGATACTTGATTCGTCAGGAAAAAAAATGAGCTTTTAACAGTTCATTTTGTCCCGCCTACTGGGTTGAATATTGTGAATACTAAAATTATAGCTTTGTATAAAATATTTGATATATATCACAGCTGACGGGAAGCGCACCACACTCATTGTGGCAATTTTGTTTTTTTTTTTTTTTTTACCATTGTAAAAAAGCAATTACAAATTAACTACTGACACTGGTATTTTCTCTTTCAAGATATCTCTGGGGAGTTGTGCTGTAGATTGTTACATCTATTATAACTTTTTTTTTGCAATCAAACCAGGCGGTATAGCTTCTATTTGTTTCGTTTTTAATACAACCCCTCAACAACAATCCCTTATTTAAAATTTTATGAAGTGTTATTCTTAAGTTTTTGTTTATAAATCAAATTTAAATTATAATAAAACATTTCAACATAATACTTGCACTGTAAATAATAATAATAATATAAATTTAAATTTTTTTTTCAATGCCTGGTAGTAAAATTTAAACACCAATGAGGGAAAAAATTGTCAGAGGAAACACACACGACGAATTGACATAAAAAAAAAAAAGAAAAAAAAAATACATATAGTAGTTTGCACTAAAAATTCAAGGGAGAACAGTGAATAACACACCCTCCCCCTCATATCACCCCCCGCAGAGTTGCTCTAGATTTACGACCTGGGTCCAAAATTGGTTCCGGTTGACTCGAAAAATCAGAGCAACTTTTAGCCCGTGAATCGCATACTAACCAAGATAATTCTTTTAGCCTTATTTAGAATACAAACAATACGTTTGACATTTTTTTATTTTTTTGTTCTATTATCCTATGGCTTTGATTTCATCCATGAAAACCAAAAGATATTGACAGCGTGACGGGGTCAAAACAGCCCCCGTTTCCGCAAACACTTGAATCCATGAGATCCCGTTAGACTAAGGATTGTTAGGATTCTCATGGGTCTCAAGGTTTTTACGGAATTACGTAAAAAATATATAAAAAAAAAAAAAAAATAAAAGATAAAATAAAAACCGACAATAAAAGAAGGTGACCTGTCTTTAGTGACTAGTCTTACGAGCAGTACTATGCCGAAAGCTTCGAGGTCAGTCCGATACTCTACAATCGCCCCGACACGTTACTTGAATTTTCATTGTCATTTCTTTTTTTATTTTTTTTCTTTCTTTTTTGAATAAATTGAAGCAGGTAGTTTTTTTGAAAAAAAAATACAAAATTTAATGTACCCTTGAATTATATTTTTTTAACGATTTTGTATATAAAAGAAAAATTCTAAATAAAAAAATATTGAAAGAAAGTTTTTGTAAATGAAAAGAAATAAATAAAAACTTGGTAAAAATTTGTCACATTTTGTTTGCGTATAATTTTTTGAATTTAATTTGTTTTTCTTTTTTTTTTTTCATTGAAATTGTTTTGTGATGAACCGACGGGATTATTTATTTTTTTGTTGAAATATTAAAAATTTAAAGTAAAAAATGTCAATGATTAAATTATTAGAGAAAGAAAAAACTTTTAAAATTATTTGTACGTTGTTGAAGATTGAAATCTTTAACGACGTACATTATCCAACTATACAGACAGCGAGTTTAATTCATAATTAAGTTCTTTGGTGGTATGGTGAGCACACTTTGTGGCTAATGCAATCTTTAATAGTTCCAATAACCAGAATGAAAATTAAACTGAGAGTTGGAAAAACGATTGTAGAAATAAGTTGAATTGCTTCGTCTGAAGTAGCATGACAGTGTGAATGAATACATCTACTATTTTCTGGAGCATTGCCCAATTTACCAGTGTTAAGCATATAACTTTGTAGATGGACTAGTATAAAACTATGAAAAATAAAGTGTAATCCATGTGCTGGAATTAAAGAAGCCATACTAAAAAATGTATAACAGAGATGAAAATAACGAAAACCAGAGAAGTTGAGAAAATAAAGGGAAGACCAATTGTGAAAATTTTCTCTCTCATGCAACTCACTTCATCAATTTATCATGAATTTTCGTGGTTATTCTTATTCGTCTGATTTTAGATTGATTCAACCTCAAAATGTTTTAACCAAATACAACACAAAATATATATTCATAAAATTTAACACACTTAATTACACTTGTGTATTTTACTCACACAAAAATTATTTTTTTTAAACAAAAACTAAAAGTAACTCTAATTTTTATATTAAAAAAAAATCTATAACATATTGTACTTGACATTTTTATTATGACTAAAATTAGACATTAAAATAAATGAAACAAAAAAAAAAAAAAAAAGGATAAATAAAACAAAATATATACAAGAAACTGAAGAAAGAAAAAATAAATAAAAAATATAAATTTATATGTATTCTCTGCTTTGAAAATACGAAAGTATATTGACTCTGACACGCCCTTTAGTCCTCAGTTGACACTTTATTACCAAAAATATAATCCATTCTGACATGATGATGGTGCTGAAAAGTGCTAGTGATTCAAGTAGCATGAAGTAGAGCCATTATTATTTTATTTATATTTTTTTTTTCAGCAATTAAAAAAAGATATAGAAATGAATGTAATTTATCTTTCATGATTTAATTTTATCTTTTATTTTTATATTTTATTTTTGTATGTATTTGTGGATTTGTAGACGAAGCCCCTGGAGCAAAAATGGTTAAGACCATGCTCATCTAGACTGCATTCACCCTTGCATGATTCTCATTTCCGTGTTGTTGTATAATACATGCAGCTTTCGTGTGGCTATACAAATGAGGGATGAGGTGCTTCGCTGCCTAATAACCTCCACCCTAATATACATTCTCTTTCTCCTCTTTCAACAAACTCTACATCAGTGTGTTTTCTCCTCTCAAACATTGTTTAATACATATATATAGCTATATATATTATATACACAATATAAATGACGAAGATAGAAACAAGAAAAGGTGTTTTACTATTTTTTTTTTTATGCACGTACAAACAGCCATCTTTCAAAATAAAATGGAGAAAAAATATATTAAACAAATGTTGAAATACACGCACTTATTTCCATTCTTGTAAAACATTTTTCTAATTATATTTTAGCACGTTTGTTGATGATGATGATGATGATTTTTTTTCTTTTGTAAATAGTAATCAATTTTATTTATTAACTTTTTTTCAATACAATAAAAAATTGGTGTATCAAATAAATAGTATTGGTAAGAAAATTCTCATATTGATAACCAAGTATACTGTATAAATTTTTCCAATATATTTTTATATTTTAATCTTTCTTCTTTGGTTGAAAAAAAAAAAAAAATCTATTGGCCAAAATCACAGTTCTCTCTCAGCGTCTTTTCAAGTTGTCTTATTTCCGACACTATGAATACAGAAATGTATTCTGATAAGAGTGTTTGTAATAGGTACAGAACCCTATTCTGTAGAAATCCACAAATACATACTTAGTGATTCATGTGCCGACATCGTTTCCGCTGTCAGCTTCGATAAGAAGCAAAAAAAAAAATATTTTTTCTTCTACTCCCCGTTGACTTTTATAACACAAGAAAAATATATATATTTCAAAAAAAAAAAAGAGTGGAAATTATTTTTTATTTTTATTCATTTTCAATGTGAACGAAGGTTAATTTAAAATAAAAAAAAAAAATATTAAAAACTACATAAATAAATAAATAAATAAATCAAATTATTAAATTAATACAAACTTAATAAAATAAAAATGTAAGTCAATTATTTAAATAATCAAATAATTATTAAATAATAAAACGAGGAAAAGAAAATAAAAGGAACGAAGGGTTTTTTAAAAAATATAATAACTGGAATATGAAAAAAGAAAAAAAACATAATTGACCTATTTTATTTTATTAATAATACCTATAAATAAATAAATGAATAAATAAATAAATCAGTAACATTATTATTATAATGTTTTAAATGTATAGAGTTGTAGACATTTTGGTTTCAGCTTGATCGCAGGTACATAATTCATCGAACGTGTACCATTGTCGGAGACTTCATTAATACAAATGGCATCTGCTGAATTTTACTCACGACCACCACGTATAGCACTGGTCTCATCCCCCCAACAAAAAGCTTTATATGAAATTCCATAGTTGTATATGTATATATGTAAATGTATATATATATATATAACACATTTGCAATAATCTATACGAGTATGAGATATATTTTTTCCCTCGAAAAACATCCTCCACGTAAACTCAGCCATTTTAACATACGCAAAACATATTTTCGACTCCTTCGTCGACTTTCATGAAGGCGTCTTTCAGCAATAACATATTAATATCACCAAAAAGACTTATTGATCTGTGTATTTATTTATACAGATATATATATCAACATGGTGGACACAGTTCTTGTTCAATGTTGGCCTCGAGACGATCATCGTTATTATATGACTTTAGTGGTTTTTTTTTTTTATTTTCTTTTTGCGTTTTTCTATTTGTATGGATCTAGACTTCTAGAAAATTTTTAAAAATATAACTTTGTATTGTTCATTTCCACATGACATCATTCTTAATGCTGAATATCATGAACAATTTTTTATTTTTTATTTTTTTGATGTTATTTAAAAAATTGACATTTTTATATTGTGGTTTTTCTCAACTTTAAACAGATAGAAAAATCAATAAAAAAACTTGTTATTTTTCTTTTTTATTTATAGTCTTTTTTTATATAAATTTATTTCATCATTTTAATGCGCTTCAGAATATTTAACGATTAGGAAATCGACAGCATATTAATTTTGCAATTTTTTTCTTTTATAAAAAAGTCATTTTATTTATTTTTCAAAGTTTTTTTTTTTTTACGATAATCGTAAATGCATATATGTATTTATCATCATTTTCATAATAGTAATTACTCACGCAAAGCAGCAATTATACTACCTGTGTTTACTATTTTTTTTTTTTTTATGTTGATACAAAATCTCTTTACGCAACGAGACAGATGTGAGGAACGTCTTGCCTTTCCCATACCAAAAATTGGTATTTATTTATTTATTTATTATTATTTATTTTATTCATTTATTTATTTATTTAAAATTGTTATTGTTATTTTGGTTGTTGGGTTCTTGTTGTTGTTGATGTTGTTATTTAATTTTAAATTTATAGTTAGTAGTAATGTATTTTAAATAATAAAAGAAAAACGATTTTGAGAATTTTCATTTAATGATCACAAGTATTATTTACTAAATTTATTTATCATCTAACTTTAAATTTACGCAAATGATCTATCTACTTTTATATATATCGTACAAGTTAGAGCAATCAAATAGCTTATAATTTAAAATTTTTTTTTTCCATCAATACCTCCCCAAAATAAATAACAATTACTAAAATTATAAATATTTATTCTAATAAATACTGTACGTATTATTTTTTATTTCCTATAATATAAGAAATAAAAAAAAATAAAAAAAAAACTATTTTTATTTTTTGTATTATCGTATTTTATTTGTGTCAAGTCTTTTTTTTTTATTTTTAATGCCTAGTGGTTTATACTTGGCATTTATTCGTATACAATTATATAGCTAAGATAATGTTACTATGATGAAGTTACCAAAAAATTATTTAATTTTAATTTTATTTTTCTTTGAACATATGTGTATATATATTTACACGCATTATTTGTTCCCATGATTCGTAAATCACAGATATCTTATCAAACTCGTATTTTTTTCTAATTTTCATTATTAACTTTTTAAATATTAAATATAAATAATTTAATCCTCATGTACACATTTTTTCAAATTCTTTACTTTTTATTATTTATGTATTAAATTTACATGTATACAGTTATTGGAATCAGACGAACATGACTTTCTCGTTTTATTTATTTATTTTAATTTCTAATTTATTTATTTATTTTTTGTTCAGTTGTTTGAGCGAATAATAAAAAGTTATCTAGTTCACAACATAATAATAACAAAGCTTTAAAACATCAATATTTATAAAATATTTTGCATCGTTTGAGGAATTTTTTTCTGTACTATTACCATTCATCATTTTGGAATTACCAATTGAGTCATTTTATTTTTTAATTGTAAAACTATAAAAACTCAAGTAAGCGAATAATAATAACATGATAAAATTTATATAAAATCATGGTGATTCATAAATGAATGATCAAAGCACAACCTCAATGAGTTTCACGCACCACGCACAATAAAAAGAAATTATAACAAAAATATAACAAAAACAGCGTCGCATTTTATTTAATAGCTAACGTGTCGGGACGTATTAACGTTTGTTTAAATACGTTTTTATTTATTTTTCAAAATTCAATATGATCAAATGATTACAGGTATAACATAAATTAAAAAAAAAACAAAATAAAAAAAATTGATCATGATGACTTTGTACACCGATCATACTATTTTATAAATATATATGAAACACTTATCCCATTTTATTAAAATAAAAACAAAATAAATGAAAGTAAAAAAAAAAACAAATTGATTTATTAATTAAACAAAATATTTCGTTTCTTATCTAGACACTAAACTTACTCATGGGAATACTTTATAGTTTCTTCTTAACTTTTGAAATTAAATTATTATTTCTTTTTAAATTTTTTTATTCGATCTTCCAATTTGGATTAAATATAATATAAAATATTACGTATATATATTCATTTTCTTACAACGCAAATGACAATCATTTTTTTAAGTCGAAAAAAAAAAAAAAAAAAAAAACCAATATACATGTTTTTTTTTCTTGGTAAAATTTTTTTTTTTATTTATTTTCTTTTTTTTTGCACGGTCCCGATTATCAGGCAAATAATAAAAATATTTGCGATCGAAAAATACAATTTCTCTCTTAATTTTCATTTTTTTTTTCTTGTATTCGCATTAATTAAATTTCTATTATTATTTCTATTATTATTTTTTATATACGGATGCCGACGATACACTATTTTAAATGAAAATAATATAAAAAACAGGTAACGAATAAAAAAATAATAATTATAATTATAATATTTAAGTAATAATTAGGGGCTAAAACTATCATGAACCTACTGGTAATGATGATTGTTGACAATATACAGATGTGTACTCTAGGTGAATTCTTGTCAACATTTATTTGTTTTACAATGTGAAATTATGTGTCAAGTTCACTACGGGAGACTCCGAAGAGGAAATTCGGTCACTCACCGGATGCAGCATCCGATTCGCCACAACCGATAAAATTGACTAACGACGGATCAGAGCAGCACATCGACACCTATTTGGCATAACAGAAAGGGTTGGAGCAGCCCACCACTCACCTGAAACAATAATTATTATCGACAAATGTATTAATTCAATTATCAAAGTGTTATTTATTTACAAATTAAATTAAATCAAATCAAACATCATGAGGTATATTTAAAAAAATTGCCAGACCATGTGACAGATTGGTATAATTAAATTGACATAAAAAAGTCACACAAGATAAAAGGGGATATGTGTACAGATATATATATAATATAGATGGAAGTTTGGGTCGAGTATGCGAGGGTA
Organism: Aphidius gifuensis; assembly: GCF_014905175.1. Lineage (NCBI taxonomy): Eukaryota > Metazoa > Arthropoda > Insecta > Hymenoptera > Braconidae > Aphidius > Aphidius gifuensis. The sequence continues at coordinate 18,676,444 of NC_057791.1, read as the reverse complement.
TTTATTTCTCCTTCAATCCATCTCCCTTTTTCAAGATAAAATTTTTTATTTTTATTTTTTTCCCTCTTTCTACAAGATACTATTGGCAAACTCAGAAACGATTTTCCAGGCCGCGAACTCACGCCAGCCATTTTATCCTATATAATAACATCTTTCTCTATTTTGCAACAATTCTATACGAGTCTTATGGTGCTGCTCACTTCCATTAGCCCATTCCTTTATTTTATTTTGCCTTCTTTTGCCCAGAAAATGTCAAAAAATATATGCCAAGCGTGGGGATTCGAACAAATAATAGACAAATAAATGTCAGATAAAGAATTATCTACGAATGAATTATACACTATAATTTTTAAAAATTTTGTTTATATTTCTACTATTGGCACGTTGATTTAAAAAAGCCGAAAAAAAATAATAATAAATAAAAACAAGTGACATAAAGAGTTTGAATTGTCAAAAGTATTAGTGACTTTTTTTTTAAGTATTTAGTCAAACAATGAGGTAAACAATCAAATGATAAAATTCACAAGTTTTTGCATCATATGAATTTAGGAAAAATAAAAAAATCATATCGATATAACTTTTGGATTATCGCAACAAAGATTTTTGTTTGCCCAGGCATACAGATATTTTCTTGTTCAGATTTTCTCTTCTCTTAGATCTTTTCTGAGACCCTTAGTTAAAGAGCAATAAAAGGAATGAGTTTGCATTTCGGCCTAGCATATCCACGGTATCTTTCCACCAAACTAGTTTCCCTTCTCCCAATAGTCAACTTCTCGAATCCTCCATAAAACTTTTTTATATATATATTTTTTATTTTATTTTTTATCCCTCACTCTTATTGTCTCTTTCTATATCTTTTACTCCCTCCTCCACATGCATATATATATATTGTCCTTCGTGTCTGGTTTCTTCGCACATTTATCAGGATTTCAAGGAAGCTCGACTTTTTAAGCCGCAATAAATTCTTCTCAGTGTAGTAGAGCGCACGCGCGTGTGTACACCAAATATTTTTAACGAGGCGTTATATCCTAGCGAGATAGAGACAAATCAGCAATGAGTATAAAGAAAAAATATTTCAAAACCAAATGATCATGATAATAATAATAATTAAACTTAAAATTTTCTGTTTATAAGCATATTTAAATATGAAAAAAAGAAAAAGAAAAAAACAGGTTTATAAATTTGTTTAGAATTTATATTTTTTAATAATTTATTTTTTGTCATTTATGATTTATTCAAGTACAATGATTTATGATAATTTATATTTATAAATCTAATATTAAATATCTAACAAATTTTATATTTTTATTCGACAACAATAAAAAATTTAATTGAGAAAGAATAAAACAGTGATTATATGTGTCAATGTATTTTTTTTTATTTTTCATTTTAGTCTGCTCATAAACTAGCCACATCCACGGGGTAGTTTGGAGTATTCAGTGTTGAACTAAAGTCACCTACTGAGTCTCGATATAGTCAGTGAATTAATAAATTTAAAAATTTGAAGGATATTTATTTTGGTTGAAAAAACAAAATAAATTCAATATGAAAAAGAAAATAAAAATATATGTTTATAAAGATGAAATATACGGAAGAATTTCAATTGTGAGAATTGAGAAGTGTTGGACCATTCGAGTGAGAATTAGATTACGATCGAACTCATGTTTTTATCAGTGTCCACAGTGTATGAGCGTGAATTGTGCAATATTCCCCGTGGGGTAACAGCACGCCGTCACGACAGGGGGCACCACTACCACAAGCTATTTTCTGCTGGAAATATATATCGAAATTTTGCTTCGCAGCACGTTCAAATAATTCGACATTTGTATATATATATCTGCTGCAGCAGCAATATATATGTATTGTATATATGTATTACATATATCTGTATTTATATATACACCGTGTTTGATAATCATAGGATATGCGGCAGTGTACTTGCAGGAAAAAATACGCTGATTACGGGAAAAATGCGGAAAAAATTCAAAAGTCAATATTATGGGTGGTAGGGGGGTGGTTTTCACAGGTTTTTTTGTTTAAAATTTATTTATTCATAAAATTTAGTTTAAATTACCCTCCTATTAGAAAATATACAAATTTTGGGATAAACTCTTGAGGGTGGAGTGGGTGGTTTTATTAATTTTGAACATTTTGTACTAACAAATACAATTTCAACGAACTCCTGGACTATAAAAAAAATATAAAAAAATTTCAAGACCAGATTTAGGAATTGGAGTGGGTGGTTTAGATTATTTTTTTCTGTTTAAATTATTAACGAGCGATAAATGTCCTAGTTAAAGTACCGGTGAATGACCTTAACATAGTACCGTGAAATGTACTGGACAGTGTACCGACAAATGACCTAAAATAAGTACCGAAAAATGACCGTGTTAAAGTACCAGATATATATACAATTGTACAGTGGATACGGTTACAACATCACGGGCAATCACACCAATGCACAATACTGTGGCCATGTATAGTGCTATACGAGCAGCCGCTGCATCCAGAACCCATAAATCACCAGGGATATAGATGGCTCTAGTGTCGCTTGAGTTGCAAGCTACCCCATGCGGGGTACCATGGAACGCCTCCGCCCTCATTCGTGTTGCCGTTTGTACTAGAGAAAGAATTATACCCACCCACTCAGCTGTATATCCCCTTTTTATTTCGTTTTATTTCTTCTAACTCACTTGATTTTTCTCACGAGCTGTCGTTAACGAACCAAATCAAAAACTCTTTCTTTTTTATTTTAAAAATTCTTAAATCTTCCTTTTTTTGCCAACAAATTATATGAACATGAAAAAAAATCACTGGTTGTGGTGAAAAAAAAAAAAAAAAAAAATGATTAAGATCCATGATAATTTCACACGATATCTAAATCTGTTGTTGGTATTATAAAAAATTTTAAATTTACAATTGAATATAAAAAAAAAAAAAAAACAACCAATAGTTCGTTGCTATGACTTTATAGATTTTTGTTGGGTGTGTGTGTATGTATAGCCAATGTAAAAAGAAAAGTAGATACTTTTAGCAAGTACAAAAAATAAAAAAAAAAAAAACTAAATGAAGAGAATAAAAATAAAAATAAAAAAAATGAAGCTTGCATGAAAAAGAGCTGGCAAAGAAAGATAGTCAAAAAAGTCAATGAAGGCCCTAGGCCAGAGAGAAGAGAGACGCCGATGATAAATCACCGAGGCAAGAGTGCCAGAAAGAAAGGGGATGAGGCAAAGAAACAAGAGTAGGGGAGGTATATAAAGTACCGAAGGACAAAGAAAAAAATTGTAGGGGGAATAGAAAGAAGATGGAAAAAACAAATTGAGAAGAAACAAAAAAAAAAAAAAAAAAATGGAAAAAGCTGGAGTGAGTCTGTCATTGACTTATCCTCTTGATCGCGGGAGGATACAAGGCAGGTTTCACGTATTGCTGATTTTGAGTCAAGATTTTTCAAAGTACTTAATCATATTGTTTGTGTGATGCTATTCAGTCAAATGAAACTAATAAAAAGAAAATTACAAAATTGTCTCCTAAAAATACTACTAATTAAATAAACTGAACAAAATAAAAAAAAATTATTCCAACTCAAGTATAGCTATTATAATTGAAGCAAAAAAAAAAAAAAAAATTGAATATATATTATTTAAAAAAAAAAAAAAGCCCCTTGTCTTGTCCGATTATAAGTTTTGTAATTATAAGTTTTTTTTGTCTTCGTCTTGGTTGAAATTTATGACAACTATTTTCCAATAGATAAAAATTTTATTTGCATCAGCATTAAATTATGATTTTATGTTTTTTTTTTAAATTATTTTTCAGCAATCGATAATAAATATAATTGAATATAATATAACACGCTGTAATATTATAAAATTGAATCGACACAATATATATGCTCAGAACGTAATATAGTACTGTACGTTTTAAGAATTTAATTTAGTTATATCAACTCTGTCAGTTATGTGTGTGCATTCATTTATTCATTCACGATTGTACTGTACGACTGTAAAGTATGTTGAACAAATGACTTGGAATATTGCAAATGATTTTGACAAATTATTTTATCTCTGATGTATAAATATATATACTCATAAAATTCAATCTGGAATATATGCACTAACACGTTCAAAGCACCTGAGATATAGAAAAACAATCGAACTGTTGAAAAAGTTAACAAATACTTTTTAGCTTTTATTTTCTAGTTTTTTTATTGTTTTGTTAAAAAAAAAAAAAAGTTGAATTTCACATTGTTTTTATTTATTTATTTATTATTTGTTTTTTTTTATTTATTTTTCTAGAGAGTTTCGTGAGGCTCGTGTTTATATTGTGAGAGGAGGAAATGAAGAAGTTGGCAGTATCATCAAAGTACATAGAGAATATACAGTGGATATATCTGTATGTCGTTGAATCTATATGGAAGTTCACCCCGGTCATGGGTAATGGTTTTACGAGCATCAAGGGTGATATAAAGAAAATGAAAAACACTGCGCGTTACCAACATGCGCGGTATAAACGCATGTATGTATATATTGAACAACATTGTCTCAGCCACTTTTATAAACTATTCTTTCTTATCTTATATATGTTCATACTAATATACTACTACTATTGCCCGTTCATTCTTTTTTACTTATGCTATCTGAAGTATAACTTTGTCTTCTTGAGTTATATTGCCAAAGAATTATTTCAACTATAATATCAAAATACTATTATTATTATTTTATAAAAAAAAAATATACGTGCAAGTTGTATCACTGAATTTATCAGGTCAAAATTAATTATAATTTCATAATTAAATATTAATTCATTCGGACAAATCAGCATTGATATTTTTCGAAACGAATTTTTTTTTTTTTGCCTCGCACAATTTTCATAAACACTTTTGAAATGTTTGTGTTGTTTTATTTTTACTAATTATCAACAAAAAGCAAAATAAATAAAATCGATAAATAAAAAAATAAATAAATAAAAACTGTGAGTAGTGGAAAAAACAGAAAAAGACGAATAGTCATTGGACGACGCGCAGCAAATATATTGCACGTTCAATAAATATCTTTACCGTGCTTCGAAAGAGTAAGCTTTGTCGATTAATCAAGAAGGCTTCCGTTATATATATATACGTATGTATAGAGGTATACTAGTAGTACTTTCGAGAAAATAACTTTTAACTCTATACATATACAGGATTTAAAACTCTTAATACTTATTTGAATCTAAAACTATTCTTCTCAAATAACAACTATATAATTTTGTCTCTGATGCGGTCAAATACTTGAAGTTTTCATATAAAAAATATAAAAAAATAAACAAATCGTAAATAAAAAGTTTAAGAATAATGAATTTATAAAATAATTTAATTTATTTAAAGTTTGTAGAATAATTTTATTTCTTTTTTTTTCAATTATAAAATGAAATTCTTCAAATTTGAAATGATTTTAATTCAACTGCAAATTTTTTTTTTTTATAATTTTTCATTTATTTGTGAAGTATTAATTGAAGGAATAATTTTAATAATAAAAAAATTTATTTATTATAAAATTGAATGAAAAATTTAGATATTTATTTGTAGTTTTTACGGGTAGTTGTGAAGCAACGTCCGTCGGATACTAGAACCCAACATTTTGTAGAAGCTTTTATACAGGGTGTCCCATTCGAATTTTACACTTGAATCATATCAACGACTTAAAAAATAGACTTATTGAAAATTAAATAATTACATTTTTAAATTTTAAATGAATTATAATTATGATTTATTTATCGAGCCATTCAACATATTGCAATGCATAAATTATACTATTTGAATTGGAGAAAATCCACTTGAAAATATAAAAAAAAGTTCACTGTATGGTCGTCGGTGGTCATATAATAAATAAATAAATACATTAAAAAAAAAAAAAAAAAAACAGTGTGATAAACGCACGCAAAGTGTTTTGCAGGCACTTTTAAACATTTTTTTTTTTTGCTTTCTACTAATTATTATAAAATACTTGTATAAATTGACTTATAATCTCGTTCTTGTGTTTGTCCGTCCGCCACCATTTACTTTTGATAAATATTTTATTTAATATCAATTAATTATAAGAATTCAACTCTAAACGACAATCAAATATATTTGTAATTTTTTACTCGATTCATTATTTAAAAATTAATTGATTTATTTATGTTTAGATTGTTTTTTTTTTATTTGGATAAAAAGAGACGATTAATCGAAGGGTCGACCATGAAAATTGTACTTCTCAATCAAAATTTGATTCGATAATATTTAAATAGCGAGACGAATGAATACAGAAACAAGATTATAAGTGATCTTACGAAACTTTTGAAAGAAATTATCAACCGTTACGTATAAAAAAACTGTAAATTTTGGTCAAACATATGAACTCGTATATTTATGGTATGTTAAATTTTCGACTTTATCGGGCAGCAATTACTTGAGTCTCTGCTTTTGTGAGAGTATATCGAAGGAAAAGATACAGGTTTATGCACAAATAATTTATGCGAGTTTATAGTGTAACGCGCCGACACGTTCATCTGATATATGCAGTACAGAATGTTAGTACGAGAACGGGACATCATTTGGTCAATATATTTTACACTTTTACGAATGAAAATTAAATGAGTACCTGCGTCATGATGCGAAATGATTAAGTGCTTATACTTTTATTGCTTTTTTTTTTTGTTTTGTATAATTATTATTCCCCATATAATTTCTATGATTTCTACTTGATTAACGACAACGATAAAATGCTATTCTGATTAAATTATCTGCTCATCCGATTATGTATACAAACTTGGCAGTACATTATCACTCAATGCATCTTTTAATCTGAATTTTAATAAACAGCATTGTCTATATTATACTTTGTAATTTTAATTTTTGATATTATGCTTTTCGAAAAATGATAGAATTAAGATGAATATAATTTATTGACTCAACATCACAATAGCTAATCAATAGGTTAGTATTTTTTTTTTTTGAAAATTCAACCAAGACGCCATGATGGTGTTTCTACAAAAGCCAAATAAAACCAACGTTGTCGTTGGGATAGAAATCATTCCAGACAAAAAGGAGGCCCTGAGATGAATCAAAAAATAAAATAAAAAAAAAAACCGTATGCTAGGCATCAGACTAGCTTTTTCGTTGCTCACAATAGAAGTGGGTAAAACCTAAGAAAAAAAAGAGAAAAAGATACCGGATTTTGTATGTGCCACGCGTGATTCTCACTCTTATTTCTTTACGTTATTGCTTCTTTCTCTTTTTCCGCCATTTGTATATGATATTTTTTTTTTTTTTTTTATATATGAACATTTTTTTCCTTCACTCTTTCATATGTGTTCTTTCCCCTTTTTTTTCAAAGCTGTTTATTCTCTTGTTTCGGCCCAGCACCCAAAGCCCAGAGATTTTAGGAGTTTCTAGAGTGCGGCCTTTCATTGTTGTGTAAATTCAGACCAATGGCGCCGCTAGAAGGGGCACTACTCCACACTTATATATGTGAATAATAATAATAAAGCATATATCATAGTATATGCTTTAACTGTCCTAAATTTCTGAATATATATGTTCATATCTTTTACTGGCTTAGAGGATCTATATCGAAATTCCACACTATCTTTTTCAAAACACGTACTGAATATAGACATTGGAAAGAAAAAATCTCATTTAGAAAAGAATTTCGAGAGAGGAAAACCCCAAAAAATTTCTATTTTTACATAAAATGTGAATTCTATTGAAGCATTTAAAATTTTACAGCCTATGTATAGAAAAATTATATAAATGGTAACTGGAAAGTTCATTTCAGTTGATAGTTTTAGTAATTGGATGTCAATATTGCTTTGAGACTATATTTGAAATTACTTCCTTCGAAGGCCCATCTGGGAATAACATCAATTTTAGAAATTAAAACTGATTTGAAAAATTAAATAGCTTGACCATTTTTGGTTTCAAACCCCAACACGTTTGGAAGTTACCCATTCGACCACTTCACCAGTCTTTTATAATACAATTTTTCATGTAACATAAAAGCGCAGTCTAGCGGACAGCTGCTCAACCCACTAGTCTCCCTACTCTATATTTTATGACCGGCCCAAGTATTCATCATGGTTTTTTCCCCCATTTTTACTAGCCATCGGACAAACGAGGCAGATCAAAGAGGTGTAACCGATATGATCCTGACACAATGGTATCACTTTATAATGACTCTTCGCATGTAATGCCTGAATCAACAGTGATTATGTATGTTGGTTGTTCCGCACGATGAAAAATGGAATATGATAAATGAATTGAATTATTAATTACAGTGAAATAAATTTTATGAAGTAGCTAAATAAGAATGTGAAAGAATTAATTCAAAAAAATATTAACATTACTTGTAGTGGTACAGTTGATGACATGTCAATGCTTTTTTGATGGGTGTCAAAAAGAAAAAAAATAATTTATAATTGAATTATTTATTCTACATTCTGTAGAAAATATTTTAACAGATAGGTCAGGATCTGATTGCAGGGAGGAAGCAGTTAGGCTGAACTGGAGTCGTTAAACCAAGTTTACGAGGTGTTACCGGGTGAGCGAAACCTGTAAATCTCGAGTGTAGGGAGCAAATGGGCGCGTGCCAGTAGACGCCCTTGGCGAAAGAACGGTCATAAGAAAGAAGAGGCTACGATCAAAGAAGGGGTAATGGGTTATATAACCCAGCGTGGGAGCGATTGTTGTATGCAAGAATAGCAATGGAAGTGCGAGGCTCACCATGCCACTTATGCTTTTATGGATCGTAAATGTCTTCGTTTACAACCAATAAAGATTTTTTCCCTATTTGCTTTAACATTAAAGTATAATTCGGTAGAATTTCAATCCACATACATTTTATCGCTATTTAACTTCATCACCTCGTAAAAAAAACATCAAACAACCACCGATAAACATTTATTTTTTATTCATCAATTAATCAAATTTTATTTTAACTATTGAATTAAATTTATTTTGTTTGTTTTTATTGGTTCATAAAAATTTTAAATTGATAGTTATGTCCATTAAATTAGTTATAATGAATATATAATAAGAGTCAATGCTAACATAAACAAAAATAAATAAAAAAACCGTACCGACTATATGCCGATAAATAAAATGAAATATTATTTTAACGCTTCAATAAAACAAAAGTCTCCTGAAGAGATGGTCGTAATACTGTCGATAAAAATGAGCCATAAACTGCATTAAATAAAATCCTTAAACCTGGCGGAGGGACGATGAACCCAGTGATGGTTTGAGGCTGTAAATAAAATACAAAGCTTACCAGTCGTGCGTCGGTAAAGCAGGCCTTACTTATGCACAGAGTAAATATATAACTCAGGTATATATTTATTATCTACGAGTGTGTGTTTATGTATGTACTCTTCTTTTGTATCACAATTTCATTAAATTGTACTGCCATCTGTTGTATAAATAGGTCAACAACTCCAAGTATATATAAATGTGTATGAGTGTGTGCGTGTAAAGTTACATTCAACTTGACACAAATACCAACATTTTATACTTGGAATATAACCAAACTTTTTAAGATGGTGTTACTTATATTTGAACCACCAACAAGTTTAAAGATACTGCATGTGGATCAGTAGTAAATGATAACCTTAATAGTGATATTAGTTAATTTTTTTATGATTCATTATTTTAACTTCAAGTTCACTTGGTGGTTATACAATGGTGCTTTTACGAGCCCTTGATCCCCGCCTCCCGACCACGCCCACGCATACACCAATGAAATGGGCAGCCATAACTAGAAAAAATGTCGTTGAATCAGTGAGATGGCGTTACTAATACTTGAAACATTTAGATTCGATTTTATTATATGAAAATTTGATCTTTCAATCTTTGATTATTTTTTCGCTTCTTTCTTTTCTTCAAAGCTATATGATATCATAGTTTAGCTTATATACAAACACGTGCAGCTTCAATTGATATGTACCATTAAGAATGCAAGAGAGAAATTTTTTTCTTGTCTATATCTTGTCTCATGTCCCATTCTCATGTATTATTGTACCATTTCGCTATTTGATTACATTCATTTTAATACAATGGGGCTGTGCTATTCACGTTTTCACAGGTGAAACGTTAAAAAAACAGTGGAATGCTTGGCTTAACTCACATAAAAATATATATGGAAACCACAATTCCCTATATCGTTACATACTCAAAACAAACAATGAATAGATAAGTAAATAAATAATATGTTTATATTTTTTATTTCTATTGTTGTCATTTTTTATTTATTTTTTAATTTTTTTTTTTTTTCGGTTTAATAGAAAAAACTGTACCATGAATGTGAAATTTTAAAAAAGATATATGTGTAACAGGACTTGTGGTTTAAGGACCTTGTACCAAGAATATGGTCATCGATTACCGGTTAAAATATAATGAGCAACATATTTTTTATTTTCAACGTATTACTTTGGTGTGCCTCACACTAATTTTGTTTTTCTTCCGGCGGTTGTCTACACCGTTTTTCAACTTGGTGTAATGTACCAGTACTCTTTACTTTAATGATGGGTTATCTTTTATTTTTTTTTTATATAGCTATAACAAAAAGGCATGTGCTTGCAGCGGAATTTTAATATTTTGTCTGATTAAATCTTGACTTGTATCCCTTTTTTTTTTATTTTGTTAATTTCTGGAGCTTTATAATTTATTGGATTTCCTGTCAACGCACACTCTTGAGTCAGTGACCCATGGTATACTATCAAAAATTACATTTTTTAAATATCAATTAATTTAAATCTCGGTTTATATTTTCCCCTCAATGTCTTGAATCAAAAATTAAACCTCAATTATTGCGTAATTCTGATTTGTTGTTAATTGATTCAACTCGGCACTATAATCTCAGCAATTAATTTCTGATGTGTATACACGTAAATGTGTTATTCTAAACCTTAAAAGTAACAAGTCAATAAAGATTGCACAACATGCTCACCAGATCAACTTCTTCAATATAACTGGTTTGTTGAAAAAAATTAATTTGACATTTTTATGCCTTATCTGCATGTAAAATAATTATTTCATTGAAATAAAATTTTTATTACGGTTTTATGGATAATTTTTTTTATTTATTATTTTATATTTTTCAATCAACAGTTCGATATTTCAATAATATAATTTTTTTTATTGGTACTTAATATTTTATATATTAAGAAGCTTTTAGATCGATTTTGTAATAATATTTTTTTTCTGCCGTCGGCACTATGTTTCGTCTTCTAAGAAAACCCGCTGGTCAAAAATAAAAATAAAAAACTTGATTCAATCCTTCGTCCATTAAATGTTATCCTTCACATTTTACATTAATAATTAGGTGTCAGCATACGTTTTCATGGTCTCATCGATGGCTCAATCAATAAACATATTTTTAATTTTTAAAACTTTTATGAGAATTTTTCGAAATGTATTCGTATTAACTTTTAACAACAAGTCTCATTTAAGAATCTTAGCAATTTTATAGAGTTTGTGTTTTAGCAAATCCGACGCTTACTTAGCTTTCAAACTTTAAATTTCCAAAACTAAACCACACAAACAAATAAGGATTGTATAAACTGAATCTATTGATAGAACTTGTATTTATAATTCACTAATCAACCGACTTGGTCATTAATTAAAATAAAAAAAAAACAAAAGCTAAATTAGTATTTTGTTAGAATTGATTTTTCAAATTAAAAAATTATTAATTAATTTTTTTAACATTCATCAGATTTTAATAATAACTCTTCATTTATTTCAAAATATTATTCTCAATTGCTTTTTTTTTTTTTACCATCTTCCACGCGGTTTACAAAGCTCAAGTCAACTGAGAGATTTTTAAGAAAACATCTGGAGTCTGATTCAGATTTTTCGATGCAACATCCTGACTATTTTTTTTTTTCTAAATTGACAAGAAGAATATTCCAAGGTTTTTTTAGCCGAAGCATAAAAAAATAACAGATAAAAAAAAGGGAAAGTTTTAGCAAAGGGAAAGTGTGAAAATGGGAGTCACGGGTGCCTTTTTTTTTTACTTTAGACAGTATTTGAATGGCTGTTTTTTTGTTAATAAGAATATACCCTATAGGGTCCTAAATCCAGGAAAATCGGTATCGAAAAAAATTTTTTTTCTTTACCTGTACCGAATTTTAAAGACAAAAAAAAAAGTAACAAAATAAAAAACTTTCTCTTGACAAAGAAATATACCGTAAAACATTCAGCAAAGGTCCTATCTTTTCCTATCTTTCTGAGCGAACTCGAAGGGTAACTATGAGGCTCATAAAAAAGTCAGACGTTTCACTTTTTCTCTCCATCCCCTCTTTATATTCAAAATAAAAAAAAAAAACATAACAAAAAAATAAATAAAAGAAAAAAATACGTTGATACAAAGTGAAAAAGAATTCAAACATAAAGCACAAAAATAACTAACCAAAGAAATATATTTTAAACTCACTGGCATAAGGTTTTTTTTTTGTATTGCGTGATGTGGATAAATCTGATTATAGAATTACAATTAAAAATCATAAATTTGATAAACAAAACGTGAAATGTTAATTGATGTTTTTTTTTTATTTTCATGAAAAACCCAAACAAGTGACTTTTTTATTTTTTTGACTCATATTTAATTTTATCGACGAGACTGAGGCAATTATATTATAATTAAATTAAAAATACCAAGATAAATTTCAAGTATTAAAAATATTTCATTTCATTTGCACTTATAAGACATTTTTAAGTTACAAAAAAAAAGACCAAGTGTTAAATAAAAATTAAAGAAAAATAAGTAATTTATTTACGTTGTAAATTCTAGCCAAGATGAAAATTTTGATTTAAATAAACATTAAAATATGAACACTCAATGTTAATATGTTTATGTGTAGACAGTTGAATCAAAAATTGCAACATTTTAACTTTGAACATATAACAACTAGCCGACAGTATAAAAAATGTTATTATCTCTTTTTAGGTACGTGTTAAACGTGAGCGTGCTTGTATATATATACATACGAAAATGGAATAACTTAGCAAATTATGAAGGCACACGTTTGCACGCGGTTTAGCCTCATTACTTCATTAGATATACCGTCAAGAGATATCATTTAAAATGCACAGTAAATGAGTATAGTAAAAGAAAAAAAAATTAAAAATAAAAAGAAGCGATTGAAACATATTTATTTCTATATGATGATAGTATAGATTCATTCGTCTTATGAATGTGAAGATGTTTTTGATTTTTATTATTTCTTGTTTTCTTATGTTTTTTTGCCAGCGGCAACACATGTACATAAACCGTACAGTCAATGATAAATAATAAAAGATATGGCTATCATGTTATAAACAACGAATTATGGTACCATGTGAATATGGATTTTTCAATGGGGGGTAAATTGCGTATAGTTCTCAAACACGCAATGTCATATTGACATATGTGCTTCTATATGTAGAATACATGATTATTTTATAGGTATCATTTTTTTCTTTCTTTTCATTTTTTTAAGATAATAATAGTACGTTTAAAAAAGAAAATAGTAGCTAAGTCGGTTGATGAATCTAATTAATTTTCAAAGACATTTTTAAAGTTTATAAATCAAATTCATAGAGAGAAATTGAAAAAAAAAAGAAACAAAAACATAATTATTTAGATAAATGAAAATTTTCTATGTACATTTGTCTGGTTTGTTTTATAAAAAAATTTAACTTGATTAAGCGCTTTAACGGCAAGCCGTGAAACTAAATTGTTAAAATGGAGCAGGAAAAAGCAAGGCGACTTTTAATATGAAATAAACATGCATTTACTGTGATATTTTTATGACTATTATTTTTTAAGTAGTTCTTAGGCCCGTCGCAAAAAGATTAAGTATCTAATAAAGTAAAATATTTATCATTTAAGCCATATGAAGTCAAGTTAATGTGATAATAAGTTAATTTTACCTTAATATAGCTGTGTACATTGGGGTGCTAGCAGAGAATGATGTGGATTTGCGTTTCGATGATCAGGGGTGCTCCGGTGCAGGGCGTACCCCTAGTTACCCCCATCCGGACCCCCGCCACCTCCTTGTTGATGTACCACTGCTGCTGCTGCCGCAGCGGCTTTTTGTGCTTGTGCTTGTTTTTCTTGTTCATTTAGTTCTTTAATTGCTTGTATTTCTTTTTTCAATTTCATTCTACGATTTTGAAACCATATTTTTATTTGTCTTTCTGTAAGACAAAGTGCATGTGCCATTTCAATTCGCCTTCGCCTCGTGAGGTAGTGATTTGTGTGAAATTCTTTTTCCAACTCAAGTGTCTGATAGCGGGTATAAGTTTGACGGCCACGTCTGCGCAATCCATTTGCACCTGTAACAAAAATTAAATCAGAGTACATAAGTGAATATATGAATAAATAAATATCGATAAATCACCAGATAAATATAAACAAATAAATAATAAAAATTCAAATAAATATATAAATAAATTTTTCATTCAAAAAACAAATATATTTATGTATTTTATAAATTTTACCGTTTCAAAACTTTTATCAAAAATAACATTAATATTAATAATTCATAAATTAAAACCTCATTCCTCATTTGATGTTTATACTTAAATAATACACTTGAATTAAGTAACAATCATAAATAATTGACGTTCTTCCAAACCAATTAGACTTAAGTCTTGAATGTTTAATTTAAAAGTAGCCTTTAAAATAAAAAAAAAAAAAGGTCGCTACCAAATGGTTAATTACAGAGCATCAATAAGCGAACAATTTACGTGAAAAGATTACTAAAGTCTTTTTAATAAATAATGTATAAAGTTTAGGGAGAAAAAAATTTTATTTTCAAGTTATACAATCAAATATAAGTACATCAAAAATATAAGAGAAAAAATCAAAATGAAAAAATAAAATAACTATATACGTATATAATAAAATAAAAAAAAAAAATTAAATGTGAATTTTATAGAAAAGCATGCTGCAAGTACTGTGTATAGCTAGTTGAATAGTCACTTGAGAGGTGTATAGTGAAATAAGCTCCGTCGGAGTGCACAAGTTCACCTTATCGACCGTTACTGCCTCGTAAAATGCCCATTTGCTTCTTCTATATAGTGCACACTTTTCTAATAGTAGTTTCTTTTTTTTTTTTTTTCCCTCAAAGTTGCCATCAACAACAAAATTTATGATCTGTTTCTTTAGAAAAAAATAGCGCACCCATGACATTCAATGCTCTCGTATACCAACTCACACATACGAGTAAAAAAAAATATGCTTACGAAATCAAAAAGCTTTTTATTGATCACAAGGTTATACTGTCAGCGTTTGAAAATTGATACAACCGTTCAAAATATATCCACTATATTAAAAAATGTTACTTTCTAAAATGTAATATATTTTTTTTTCTCTCGTTGTAATTAAATCATAATATAAATTAATTGCATTCATTCAGTGAATGATATTGACTGTAAAAAAATTTCAACTTAAATGTTCTGTCATTTATGGACTCATGATTATCGATTGGTGAATTCAATCTCTTGTCTGTCATCAGTTCATTATTTGTAGAAAAAAAAAAACACATAAAAATATTGGAAAGATCAAGCCCATTAACTATCTGCGTGTATAAAACGATTCGATATAAAGTCGTAAACTACAGAGAAAAAAAAAACGCAGCAAAAAAATTTGAAAGCAAATTCAAGTGAGGGAAAATAAAAAAAAATAATAAATAAATAAAAAGAGAGCAGACAATACATAATTGGATGGACACAGTATAACGAGTTGCGATGATTCGTGATTGCAGTTTTTTGGTATGTCAAATTGCGTTGATATCGTTCGATTTTATTCACTGAATTACGATATTCATATACACGTATATTTTACAGTACAAATATATATACGTAAAGGTTTTTTTTATTTATAGGCTTGCAATATTCCAGCTGAAAAAAAACCTGCTTCATAGCCGCAATCAAATTGGTGACAACAATCTATTATTGACAACGAAAAAAAAAGAAGTTTTTTTTTTTTTAAAACCAAACCAACTCCTGGAGGGAAAAAAAAATTATATACTATATAAATATAAAAATGAGACGTGTGTGTATGAATAAACGAAAGGATAGAAATAGATGTATTCACATGAGAGTCATGTTTATTATTGCAACGTAATCAAGTGGTCTGCTGGCCAACACGTGGCCACACCCCTTCTATGTGACTCTTTGCTGTTTTTTTTTATTATTTTTTTTATCTTTTACCCCATGATTTTCATGGCAGGACTATCGTTATACTGTATATCCCACTAAAGTACGAGCTCCAAGTAATGGGTGGCATTTATTTGTTTCCCTCAGTTTCTTTTTCAATCTGTCTTCTCTTTTATTCTCTATTGCTATTGTTTTTATTTAGTTTTTTTTGCTTTTCTTTTCTTTTGTTTTTCTAGCACCATCCCTTAAGTACCATTCTCGTATAAGAAACTCAAGCGAGGAGACTTGATCGACTCGATAGAGCATATAAATATAAAATGAAGGCTTTTTTAATCAAGTCACCCTATTGAAAAAAAATATCGACAATATGACGATTCGATAGGAAAAAAAAAATATAGTGATTATTGATTAATTTATTATATATAGGTATATATTTATTATTTTGCCCAAAAAAATATTACGGTCATTAGACGAGACCACTTTTTTCTTTTTATTTTGCCTTTTTTTTTTTCCTATCAATAGTAAAAATAGAGATATAAAAAATAGTTATGTCTTTGCTACCTGATCGTCATCCTTCGAAAACTATTCAGCAGTATATTTTTTATTTTTTTATTTTTTGCATTATAGTAATATTTAAGATTATACATTCTATGAAAAATTCATAAATCTCATAGCAAAGTTTTAAATTATTCAAGTATAAAAGCAACGTGAAAAGAAAAAAATGAACATAAATATACATTAATGTATAATAAAAAACGAATATGTATATTAATCTGCTAGGAGGGTTTGAATTCTCACAAATTTTTTTTAGACAGTCGCATGGCTTAATATTTCTCAAATTCCGTCGTGCTTGAAACCATAAAAGGGTGACTCTGTGATAAGAATATATTTTTTTTTGTTGCATTTGGCAAGTCTAATAAGAAATACCAATACGCTGATTGCTACTGAGTATTTACTGATATAACTCAGCCCCCACAATTTGAAAAACACGATGGTAAGCCTTCCTTGAAGTACAATAAAAACGATTGTTGTATTCTCCACCTCAAAATTTATACTCCCTTCATAGTCATGTAGAAGACGACAGAACAAAATGAAAGTAAAATAATATATATATATGGATAGAGAAGAATGTGTATATATGAGACAAGCTGAAACCAAATCATACGCAGAGACAAACCAAATCAAATTAAGTGAATTGGCCTGGTGGGTACACACTGTGGTCCCGATGGGATATTCTCTACATATATATATCTTTTGAGCAAGTTACTTAACTTAACAAAAAATAAACCATACCACCAATTAATCTTCATCCATACCATAAAATATATACGTGTGTTTGTGTGTGCAATTAATCATTAGATTTGAACTTCAATAAGTTTACAATTTTCTTAATACAACTAAGTAACTAACTTGACTTGGTCAATCATGATTCGAAAATCACAAATCATTGCAATGTCTATTTTTTATTTTTTTTTATTATTAGTCAATATAAAACATTCATGTGTGACTCTATATAAAATTACAATATTCGATCAATATTTATGATTTATGTTGAAAAAAAAAAATTCAAAGTATTAAACAATCTAACATTGTAATTCAAAGTAGGGACAAACCGTAAAACGGATGTAGATTCTTACAAGAGCTTAACGAAATAGTCTTTTGAATATCGATCGAAAAAAAATAAGCTACAAAATAACACGAAGAAACGGAAAAATAAAGGAGATGCTTGAAAAAAAAAAAAAAAAAAAAGTACTCGTGTATACAGCTGGTCCTTGTTACCCTTATATTTTGTAGTAGGCAAGGGGGGTATTCACCCATTCCCGGGGCGTACATGTATTTATGGCGGACGAGTATCACGTCACGGAAATAAAGTATACTTTCTCTTAGGTTCGCCTTCTGGAAGCCTCTGCAAAGCCCAGTTCACCGACAATAGGTGTGGCTCTCAGACACATACCCATATATTTTTACATAGCAGATGAAGATGAAGAGGAACCACAAAAAAAAGAGGTTCAAGAAAAATATATATATATGAAATTTTTACCACTTTATCATTTTTTTTTTTTTGCGCAAAAGAAAAATTATATTCTGTGAAATCTTAATATAAAGAAATGATCATAAATATAATTAACGAAAAATGTTACATTTGGCAATTGTATTATTATAATAAAAGAATTTTATATATGACATTTTAAAATATTATTTAATTCAAGTTTATATATTATTTTTAAAGAAATTCCCTAAAAATTATGTTAGATAAGAATTTGTATATAATTTTATTTAGATGCTCATTTTGGGCGTTAGCACATACTGGGGGGTTTTTGCTTGTGTCATATAATTTTGTATTGTTGAGATGTGAATTCAGTAAAGATACTGGAGGCTACAGAAACTCACGATATTCACATAACTAAGGGTAGGTGTTTTGCTACCACGTTGACTTACTCTCTTTTCTGTCTCGATTTATCCACAACAAGGGCATATTCAAATCCTTGAGCTTTTTAGGGAAGTAAAATTATTGCAATTACAACACTTGGCATTTAAATTTAGTAAGGGCATATAAGGGTTATATAAGGGTTCTAAGACCCATGGGTTAAGGAATTAAAATTTGTTTTAAGATAAATTATACTCAGAAGAAGTTGGAATTTAAAGTTTAGTTGAGTGAATATATATTTCTGTAATTTTATAGGAATGGAAAAAAAATTCTTGTAAAAGTATAATGATATTTTAAGAGAAAAGAAAAATAATAATATAATATTATTTTATCAAAACGTCTTGTGATTCTAGTAAAAAAAAATACACTGAAAATTGAATGAATAAAATATTTTGGCTTCACGTAATTATGTTTTATTTTTATTTTTTTTTCTACTTATCGATTCAACGTTTTGTTATGGTCAAATGAAAACACATGATCTCCACAGTCGTTCTGTTGTCATGAGTTTATTTCATGCATATGACAATGCTCAGTTGAAACTTGACTCTCAGTGTAAAAAAGAATGTTTCAGATGATTCTAACGATTCTATTGTGGATATAAAAATAAGCCTGGAATAAAAAATAAAAGAAAAAGAAAAAATAAACCTACGAGATATGGAGTCTGAACGATGCTCTCGAGGTCGAGTTTATTTTACTGTTTTTTAAAAATAAGAAGAAAAAAAAAAAAAACAGCATGATATGAGGATAAAATTCTCCAGAGCGCTGAGAACGTAGATTGAGTCGTTCAACATATGTACCTGAACTGGTTGGACAAGCACAAAACATTTAAACACCAAGGGAGGCTTAGCAACTATAATATATATAGTTCAACAATGAAATCATGAAAACAATCATTAGACATACCATTGAGAAAATATAACTTGTACTTGATTTATTACTCATTAATTCTTTGTAATTTTTTATTTTCCGAATCATCAATTTCTTACTCATCAATTAAAAATGTTTTATATACATTCTTTTTTATCTTCAGCATTTTTTTTACATGCTATAAAAATTCAGAATTCACATCACGTCTGACAATCTTATACCCACAAAGTCGAATTTCTAGGGTGAAAGACGAATTAACTGAAGAAGGGTGAGACAGAGAAAAAGAGAGCAGAAGTTCGATGCGCAGGTGGGCCATCCCATAAAAAAGAGTCATCCAAGTATCCACCCTATGTACAAAATTGGTCGTTTGTCTTACTTACTTCAGTTACACGTCTCTGAGGACGAAACAGCATCTTAGTATAAAATATAACAAATACGTTAAAAGAAAATTCGAAAGGGAGGAAATTCGAAACAAAACACTTATGGCTACTGATTTGATAAAAATTCACATGACAAAAAAATCAAATGACAGAAAAAGTGCATTTTAATACTTAAGATTTGACAGTCGAGTGGAAGTTGTAATTACCATTTGATTGTCAGTTCCATTCGCAAAATTTATTTGTATGATTTTTTCATAATCCTAAAATCCATGCACACCATTAATATAAGTATTTTTTTTTGTTTCAAAAAATATTTAAAAATAAATTTACACATGGTGTATCGTTAATTTATATTTTCTTAAAATTTCTGTTGACTTTGGTTGATCTATGACACAGTTGTGTTACACAGATGTTCAATCACTAGAATTCTATATCAGATTCTTCATTGCATCTTTGAGTTTCCTTTATGCCATCTTGCATATATATAACACTGCTTTCAACGCCATTTTTAATATGTTGCTTTGACTAACAAAATGGTAGAAGTACGTGTTAAGAGTTTAATACCCCCAAAGTGACAAAAATATAATTTAAGAAAATAATATTATATACATATATATATAAATTATATCCGAATTTGGTTATATAAATTTTAAATATAATTTATATACTTGAAAGAAAAAAAAATGAGAAATTTTATTTTGTTTATCTTTTTATTGAGAAAAATTTTATAATTTTTTTGTTTGATATAAGATTGATATTATGTATGTAAAATACTGAGCTTTTTATTCATATATTATTTATGTCGTTTTTAATTTAAAATATACAGATAAAATCTTATAAATTCTTGAATAAAAAGTCAGTTAAAATTATATTTAAAAATTATAATTTATCATTTTTTTTTTTAGCGTTAATAATTTTATATAAATTATTTTGAAAATTTGGAGGAGCAAATATTGATCTGTTCCACTTTTTTTTTTTTTTTTTTTGCATTTAAAATACATAGATGTGGTTTTAAAATTCTACTAGCGATTCAATATTTTTTTAAGACGGTCAAAATTGATTTCTTTGATAGTTAAGAGAAACCACAAAAATGTCTATACGAGTGTTTCTTTTTATTGAAAAAAAATGTTTAATTTTGCTTCGCTGAAGTTTACAGTGGATAGAGTAAATAAGGGAAGGTCCCATCTTCGCGGCTTTGCAAACACTTTCAGGGACTTGATCTGGGGCCATGCTATTCTGTATCTTAAATATAGTATATGGAAGGGAGAGCCGGTTTTTGACCAGAGACGACGCCATCACGCACGAGCGCACGCTCACGGCAACGAATTAAATTATCATTATGAGAGGTCGGTTAAAAATCGAAGTTATTTTACGTTTCAACGAATTACCACAATTAAACTAAATAAGAATTTTATTTTTTCAACTAACCAAAGACTCAGAAAAACCATAGAAGACTTAAAAAAAAAAAAATTACTTTCTTTGTATCTTTTTTATGCTAAATTTATCTTTAATTTCAAGGCAGGTTCTCTAACTTTCTGATCTATGAAGTTTATATGTAAAATTAAAAAATAATAATAAAATTAAGTAAATAAATAATCTCACACTTGATTTGTTTATTGGTTTCTACAATATGACACCATAAAAAAAAATAAAAAGGAAAAAAAAAAAAAAACAAAACTCATAAAAATCTCTCGTGTTAATAAAATTTATTTGACTAAATTAAAACATTAATAATAAATATTTCACAAAAAATTAAATTCGAAAAGAAATTAAAAAACGATTTCTTAATTTTATTTGCATTTAAATTATTAAAAATAAAAATTATCTATTAATTGCGTGTGTGTAATATTAAGATAACAAATATTATACAAATGATAATTATATTTTGCATTATTATATTTTGGGTTAGCAGTGTGATTTTATGCACCGAAGACGAATGGGCTGTGGCATAGCATGGAGATCTTATCCAGCACAAACAGCGGCCATTGAATCATTCGTTTTTTGAATAGACTCTCTCTTGCCTCACTCTCTATATTATACTATATATATAACCACAAACAAGAAAAAACTAAAAAAAAATTACGGACAAGCAAATCTCATCGAAAAGACCCTCACCTATACAAGTCACGGATATATGGGCCCTCACAATGTTATACCCCCCTTCTTGTCACCATCAAACATCTTTTCTTACCAACACTTTTAAGCAATGCCAATTCTTAACGATACAAAAATACAGATATATGTGTATGATTGTGTTACAGCGCGGAACATTCACTATTCAATAAATTACTTTGACACAGAGAAATGTCACACGAGGCATTTTAACATGCCCCCGAAGACAAGGGCAAAAGTGAGTAAGAGAGAGAGAAATAAAGAGGGAGAGTCCGGAATAACATTTTGCTTTTACTTGTACCTGCTGGAAACTATACGAAGAATAAACCCACCTACACTTGACTTACTAGTTAACGATAGCACACAGCTACCACAGTCTTAATCAGCATCAATCATACCAACAATGCATATACACAAATTCCATTTTGTGTACACAGTGTATATGTTTATACATACACTTAATAATACAGGTAAAATTGTGAATCTCTCGGTGGAATTACCGTTTGTAACACGCAACGTAAACGCAGTATTTTATTTTAATTTCATTTTTTTTTTTTCTTTTTCGTCCTATTACTTTGCGAAAATTATTATCTTGCAAGAAATATATATCATCAATTATAAAATTAAAACCAATGCTTCAAATGAAAATATCGAGTGTTTTTTTTTTTAGTCAAAAGTTGATTACTTTTTAAATTTTATTATTATTAATATTTAATTAAGAAATTTGTTGATTTTATCTTGCAAAATATAATTAATGTGATTATTTGTAATATATATTAATTTTATATTTATTATATTTATTTAACAAAAAATATCAAATTTAGTTAAACATGAATTTAAAAATATAAATCAAGTAGAATCCATTTGCGAGGATTTTTTTAAACAAAATAAAAAACGTTATTAAAATTAGAATCAAACTAAAATTGGCAATGAAAATAAAAACATGTTCTATTATAGCAGTCAAAGTTAAATATATTAAAGCGATATTACATCAAAATGAACGGTTCAGCTTGAATTCCAGATTTCTGACTTATAAATTTAATCCAACTCAAGTGAAACGTGATGTTTAAGTGTATTTTTTTTTTCTTCAATTTTTTTTTTTGTTTAGTTTCTATACATCATCGTTAATTAGTGGAACAATCGTGATTGGCTATCAAAATATACTTACGGTTAATGAATTTTAATATGCGCATTTATTAACGATAATCATGTAAGGCTCTTGTCGCGTGTAGTTAAGTAATTATTGATATTTTTTTTTTTCATTTTGTTTATATAAATATATTGAATGTTTATAAAAGCTTCTGTTTTAATTTAACTTTCATCATACTTTTTTACTTTGCCCACACATGAATTGATTGACAATTTGTTGTTTTTTTTTTTATGACCCATTATCCATACAAAAGTTTAATTGAAATTTTTTGCAGTTAATTTTTGAATACTTAATAAATATAAATTTTAAAAAAATTATCAGTTGATTGATTTTTATATTTTAAAAATATATTTTATACTCGATGTTATTTATTTTTTGTCCACAGATATAGCTTAAAATTTTAAAAAAATCTAGAGAGTAAATAAAACGATCACGTAGTATAACCAGTTTACCGTCATTCACACTGGCTCACTTTTATTTTTACCTGTTTGTGTGAATTTTTCAGTCGGTTAAAATGCATGTAACAAGTACATAGTGAGTAAGTATGAGTGACAGAACACGTATAAAAATAAAAATGAATAAAGTAACATGTAAAATAGAGAGAAAACCTTTTTTTCTTCATGGCATAATATACTATGACGTAACGTACCCGGTAGGAAAATTTTTTACTACCTTTAATAGGCCATATGAAACTGAAATCCTCGACGACAAGATGCGAACCCGTAATTGTAAACATTGGATTAATGCAAATGCCCGCTTAAGAGCTTAATTGCGTTTGATAAAGTATAGTGTGGATGGGGAAAAAAGTAGGTTTTGGGTATATAATCGTAGAAGCGGTGAAGGGTATAGAGTGGTTGCTTGGCAAGTAAAGAAAAAAAATAAAACCAAAAAACGAAAAACAAAAAAAAAAAAAGTTAAAAGAGGGAGGATACTGAATGCAATGAGGCGAGGAGTAGGTATTAAATTCAAATGCATGTAAATTCATTTAAATTTATGAGAAATAGGTAGACGTAGAGCACTTAAAGGAAAAGAGGAAAATAAAAATTAGTCCCAGCAGACTTGTCCTCGCGAGACGACACAATCTATCTTTTTCTTCTCTCTTTCATCCTCCAACCATCTTCTTTATCGTCGCCATGATGAAAGTCAGATTGGGCAATACAAATTTTAAAAAAAAATATCCACACAAGTAGAATTAACAATCATTGAAATATTTTTTTTTATAAATATAAATAATTTTAATGAGGAAAAAACAATTAAAATTCGTGGTAATTGTCTTTTGAAATAAAAATTAAATTTTTATTTAAAAAGTAAAAATTATAACCTCTGGCTAGAGCTCAAATGGACGATAATTTAAAAAGCGTCTTTTTTTTTTAGAGTGATGATTTATTTAACGTTGCTATAAAAAGATTTATCATAAATAGAGATGTCAAGTAGGTGATTTCCGGGCGGATCGGATTGAGAATTATATTTCCGAATGGTTACAGCATTTATTTTTTTTTTTTTCTCGAATTTTTAATAATATGGTAAAGATTTAATAACGTAAATAGAACTACAAGAATTATTATGTAGCCATATGGGATGACTATAATCGGTCATTCAAATTGTTCAAGGTCATTGCAGAATTTTTTTTCTTATTTCTTCTACAAAATCAACACCAAATTTTTAGATGAAATTTATAGGCTAATGTTTTTTCAAGTTGTTGTACACTTGAATTAAAAAAACATTAATAAATAAATCAAAACAATCTCAGTAGAAATACTAAATCAGTGTGTAGAAATTTAATTTTAATGGTAAAATTATTATTGTATTAATGATAAAGTTTTTGTTTAGTATAGATATTGTTGTAATTATGAAAATATAAATTCATTTAGTTTATGAATTAGTCAACGAGTTGGTTAACATGACAGTATTTAATATATGACAAGAGTGAAATAATATAATAGAGGGTCTATTATGATAATTAATATAGTCATAAATTCAAATTGAAGAATGAAAAAATAAATTTTAAAACATTGCAAATGTTTTCAATCTTTATTAGATATTTAATATATATTTTTATTATTTTATTGTTTATTATGATTTAATGATAAATCGATAAATAAATAATTTAATAAATAAATAATAAATAAATATTAAATAAATAAATAATAAATTAATGGCATTTTTGTATTTAAAAATAAAAAAATTATACTTGCATATATATACAGAATAAAATAATCCAGTTTTTTGTTTGTGTATAATATTTCAGTAAAATTTTTCTCAATCGATGTAATATGACCATATTATTATTTTTGTAAACTTTAAAGAGTAAAAAAAAAAAATTGGAATTCATTTAACAATACGTGTAGACAATTTTAAAGTTAATATGAATTTCAAAACTCAAGTTTTTTTTATTTATTTATTTTTTTTTAATGTTATTTCATTTAATTTTTTTATGAAAATAAAAGCTGTATGATTATGAATAATATTCAAGGCAGGCATCTTCTTTTGACCAATTACCCTTTCATGAGCACATAGGCAGTCTTCCAACCCTGAAGCTAAAAAACGATTTGCCGATATTAATGTCTCGTTCCTCTTTTCTTGGTGAGTTTAACCAATCGTTTCAACCTGTTTGAGAGTTTAAGACCATCCTATCAGAGAGAATTTTCGTTGAGCACGTAGCCTGGCTAACTAAAAGTCCACCTTGAAAATTGCCCGTTATTACCGATTTTACGTTTAAGCTTAATAGTATGGATCACATTTTACACTGTGGTTTTTTCGTTTAAGCACGTTTACTTATTTTCTTTAGCATTCTCATGCGACTATACAATCTTGTACATTCAAGAAATAAATAATAATAAATAAAATAAAAAACAATCAAAATTACGATAATATTTTTTATTCATTTTCTATATAATCATGATAGACAAATGTTATTTAAATTTTTTTTTTTTTTTTATTCATCAAAACGACTTAACACCATATAGAAAATTAATATAATTATATTTTTTAAAAAACTACTTTTAATATTCAATTTAAAAATTTTATATTTTTTATTTGAATAATAAAAAATTATTTAATTTTATCATGCTTATAATTATTTAATGTAATTTTGTTTTTTATTTTTATTTTTTAAGGCTTCAGCAGAATGACAAAATAAACAAAATGGCTGATTGAAAAAAAAAAAAGAAAGAAATAAAAGAAAAACAATTTGAATGACAAGGGAGAATGAAAGAAAGAAAAAGGAAAAAATAAAAAACATGACTGACCAAACGAAGTCATGGAGGAATGAGAAAAGGAGTCAAACGATGAGTATGTGTAAAAAACGAAATGGGTAGACATAGGCAGTGGCCAGGGGCATAGAAGGGTTGGAAGCAAAGATTCAGAAGAGAATGAAAGGTTAAAGAATAAAGAGTATCGACAACAGACCTCCCAAGTCGCGCTGAGATGGCTGATCATCATCATCATCATCATCAGCATCATCATCATCATCGTGAGCCAAATATATATTTCTTTAAAGATTCAAACTAAATTCTCAATCGACCAACGAACCAATGGAAAAAAAAGAAATGATAAATATGTATTTAAAAAGAGAGAAAACAAAAAAAAAAAAAAACATGTCTGCTCCAATTGATTTGAAATTAAAAATATTTTTTATTAACGAAAGTAAATATAATTCAAATTAAAAATATTTTATCATTATATTTATTTATAAATTTAATGTTTATTAATTATTTGATTAATTTTTTATTTTATTATAGGCATCGAGGATCGAGTTTAAATTTAACAAAAAAAAATGCGAGTCAGAGTTGAAGTATTTAAATTGGATAGAACAAATATTTTAACAGGTTGGATCAAGTGTTAAATGAAGATGGAATTAGTTGTCCATGAAAAATATATTGCGCATATGGTTACGGACAAATATATATACACACATACACAAATAAAATAGTGGTTGCACCATAGTGGCAGTCAATGCTTTATGAGCTTTTCGAGTAAATTGGCAAATTGTAAGCTTGCAACAGCAGAAAAGCTAATCAGGTGAATTGTTGCGGATGTAGGCGGTCGTTATACTGAAAAGCAAAACCCTGCTCTAGGTAAGGCAATTCAATGTATAGCTCATACGATCCAATATACTATTTCGTATATATAGAAAGTATTTTCAGTATACAAACTTGATGGCTATCTATTTCTCCCTTTACAAATCCTCCCCTCAATGGTTTTCCCCAATGGATTGTATATGGAGGTGATCAGGATGGCGCCTGTTTGACATCTGGTGTTAGTTTCTGTGCCATGTCACAAGGATTAAATAACCAATAAAAGCCTAGACAGAAATAGCTGGACCCTATTTTTATTTATTTTATTTTTCATTTGAAATGGCTGATCAATGAGTAAATTCAGTAAATTTCAAATAATATATATACCTACGTGGTTAAAATAAATATACTAGATTATACGTATTGTATATAGATTTAGGGATACAAAATTTCATGATGATTCATATATATTTCAACTAAAAAAAAAAACATCCAAGTTTTTTATTTTATTATTCTTTTCAATGTTGTTTTATTTATTTGATACGAGAATTGGATGACTAAATCTACACACACTCTATTTTAATATATATTTTTTTCACAAGATAAAATATATCTTGAATATTTAATTTAAATTTGTTGTAATAAGCTAGATGTGATACAATGCTCAAACAACTATTTTATTTAAAATTCTTTGTAAATGCATGCTTATCTGAGCAGTTCTCACTTTACTATTCTCGCGTGCTGAAGATCTAAATTTAAAAATGTACATGCAACAGCAGCGTGTTTGAAAGTTTTTTTTTTCAGATGACTTCCATACATAAACAAGCACACACATTCTTTTTCCTTTTTTTTTATCCAAGTAGTTTTATCTATTTCAATGCCAGACCAAAACGAAACATTCTGATCACGTAATAACCGTCAAATCACGTTCAATCTGACTTTAAAAATTCACGAAAGAAGCGTTAAATAAATTAGTTTGTTGTTGAATTTGAACTTGTGATGTTTGGGTGGGCAATTAAAAAAAGCTATACTGATTCAGTTGGACCTTCGAGCTGCATACAATGAGTATACATTTGAAGAAGTTGACTTTGTTATTAGAGATTGTTCTTAATGACGAAGCCATTAAAGTACATACGAACAATAATTAGGGATGAACATAAAATCTATCAATTATGAAAGCATCTCTGTATATGCAATTCAGTATCATTAGAAGCAGGATCTTGCTGTGAACACATTGATGCATAAAATTACTTGGCTCTTTTAAAACTCTGTCATTTATTATTCAGTCTGCATGTTTTGTCGTATTAATCAATAATAAATAAATAAATTTAAAAATCACTCGACAATACTATGTATATTTATATTTTATAGACTTCAGACTTGAAAGAGATGCAACATAAACAACGTGTTAATAAATTCTTTTGACATAAATTCTACTGAGACACCTGTATCAGAATATAAATTTAAAGATTTATTTATTTATTATAGCATTTGTATATATTTGTTTGTCTTGTTTATTGTCTAAAAAAAAATAAAAAAAAAGTAATAATTATGATTAAAGTCAACGAAAAGGTGGATAATGCCACTTGGTTCGATGAACGAATGAAGATATATTCAGGATAACATTGCACGAAAAATCGTGTTCATCGTGTGATATCAAAAAGCTTGATCTCTTTTTTGCTATGATGCATTAAAACCTTATACAACTTAAACTATAGTTTCTCACGAAGTTTAGCATCACGTGGTACTGATTTAAATGTTTAACACGCTTTGTTGAAAATTAATTCAAACTAAACTATAACTATACCTGTATATTATTTATTTATTCTATGTACACAAATAAAATTAAAAAAAAATTAACTAAACGCACACAACAAGTTTGATCATATTGTGCTAATTAACATAATGAAAAGCTGGGTGCAGACAAGACATCCAATCTATGAAGAACAAAAGTTATATCACCGGATGCAACATAGAAAAGTCAATCGTCAAGCCTTTAATCCGTGGCCAGAAAGTTTTCAAGCTAATCCTTGGCATAGCGGCGGTACCCGGTTGCAGCATCCTCTTGTACATATACAATATGGAAGCTTAAGCCTTGGGATTCTACCGACATGACACACCATGCACCACGAAACAGCAGAGAGTCATATAAGTATATACAAGTATCAGGTAACTCTGTACTATCTGTATAGATACTGGTAAAACTTCTAGTTTTCTCTAACCAATACCAAGGTTTACCATAAAAACTAGATCTCTCCTAATACTCATGTTTCATTCTCACTCCGTATTTCTTTTTTCTCTATTGCTCTTTGTCTCTATTTATCAAATGACCTGTGTAACGCGTTGATTTACTATATTCTTATCACAATGACAATTTTATTTTTTATCTTAAATGTACTTTACAATGATGACTATAATAATTAAAATTTTTTAAATCCAAGAAAATAATAAGAAATCAAAGAAGTACGAAAAAGAATCTTTGAATATTTTTGTTGGAAAACTTCATAATGATAATAAATATATTCTTCGAAGGCAATTGGATTAAAAACTGTTTAATTTTTCTTTCATTATAAGAAAAGAAGAGTATTTAAACGAGAAAAATAAAAAATTGTGTGTTGAAAAAATAAAAATCAGCATGAGAATGAAAACTTTACCATAAAACGCGGTCTTGGTTTTTAGAAACTTCATGAAAGGCAAATCGAGCTACAAAATAAAAAAAATACATTACTTCAATATTGAAATTTTGAATGAAAAAGGAATATGAAGCAATTCTTTTGGCTTTTCACAACCACTGCACGATTTTCTTTGTCATTTTACTTTTATTTTGTTATTCAATAATATGATTTACGTATTTGCTAATGATCTGTGATGCTGTATAAAAAACGAACAGAAAAAGGAATGACTTTGAAATTTACATACATGTGAGCTAAACCACATCGAACTATCTTTTTTTCCAATCGTTTTACTGTATTCTGACTCAAGCTATAAATTGAATTCGGATATACACTTAAGTAAATTGCGCCCAATAAGTAAATCACAAAGTCTAGTACGTTTGTAAAAACTGATTTGAATACCGATCGCACATTACTACCGCGTACATCGATCCTACTTTTAAAATGAGATTTTCTAAAGAATCAGTAAAACACACTTTCCAAATTAGTTTTTGATAAAAAAGTTTTTTTTTTCAATGCTGAATTATCCAAAAGATAAATACTCATATATTAAATGTGGAGTTTGACTGTTACTTTAACTGGCAGTTGATCAATTGAGATAGTAATTTTTTTTATTAGAAAAAAATTCATAGGGTTGGTTAAAAATTTAGAATAATTTAAGGGTGACTCAAGTTGGATTAGTCAAGTTGACGAAATCTTTATTTTATATATAAATTTAAATTTTTAAATTGGTTAATTTTTTATTCCATGTTTTGTCAGACAATAAATTCGTTCTCTTTTTTTTTTTTTTAATTAAGATGAAAAGTTCATTCGATGAGATAAGTGGAAGGAAGTTCTTTTATAAAAGACCAAAATGTTGGTGGTATATAAATTGTGGGTCGTCGTTTTTCTAACATTTCGGACATAAAACGGTCGACATAAATCACATGTGTACACGCGCTCTTCCAATATCTTGTGGTTTCTGTTCTCTAAACGTCTTTCTCCATGTAATTAAAGTAGGAAAATAGTGACAGCGGAAATACACATAGAAAACAACACGATATATCATAAATATTCATAAAATTTTTATATTATTAAACACACATGACATTTTATTGTTTCAACTAATAAAAATAAAACCCTGATTTCTAAAAAATACAATAACTCTTGAAGAAGATATCTGATTACTTAATTTTGCATCGTTAAATAATTAAATTCTATACACACGGTTAATTCTACTTGTAATTATATTTTTTATAATCAGTTAATTGATGCTTTGGTACGTGTCGCGTATAAGAAAAAAAAAAAAAAATTATCATTCTCACTTGAGAAATCTGAGAGCAAGTTTTACAAAAGTATGACATTGAGATAAAAACAATTAAATTAAATGTATTTATCAGATCATATCAAAGTTGAAACAGTCTATTAGAAGATTGGAATGAATACAGAATCTGTCTGGTCTGCAGATATATACAAGCATCTGAACGGCAGCTATATGAGCAAGCAAATTAATAACCGGTGGGTGATAGGCTGGTAACCGCCCCTTACTCTTTATGGTTTATATATATACATATAAATTGTGTAAACTTCTGTAAGAGCTAAGAATAACGCTTTCATACTGATACCACATGTAAAAAATAGATTCACTCTTCTGCCATCACATGCATGCGCTGCTATCCTTGTTCTTTATTAATACCTATTTCCAATAAGCCGACTCAATACCCTTACGGTTTAATTTACGAGCAGATAACCATCAGAGGGATGTTCCGCTATATTTTTGCTATTGTTTAAAATATTTATATCTTATTTATATATTTATTTATTTATATTACAAGTTAAACGAATTGAGATTGAACATTAAGGTGGTGAAAAAGAGATGAGATAAATCAACAAAATAACACACATGCATTATCCTTCATATATTTTTTTTTTGCAGACAATTATTATACGATGAACAAGTAGCGTGATTTAAAAGAAGATTAAAATTATATTGAAGTGAACGAGAAATTTGTATTTAATTTTTGTTTTTTTATTTTATTTGAAATACCGAAAATTCATGGCTTAAATTTATCATTTTAAAGCCATTTTTATCGATCAAGTTTTTGAATTTATATTCTGGTTTATTGTAGCTTATCTCAAAAGAATGATCACATAAAATTTAAAAGAAAAAATGTTTAAATGACATTGACGAGAAGTTAAAAACACATTATCGAATGCAATAAGAATTTACATGAATTGAAATAGAAAACAGTCACGAATCTCGTGCTGTATATGAGCAAAAAACGAAGCACGATTCTTAGGCAGTTTTCATCGATAAAATCTATCTTTAAATCGATAAGAAACGTGCAAGTGTCATATGAACTTTTCTATGGTACTTATTTTAGACAGCTGCAGCCATGGTAATGAACTGTGGTCAGTGTTTTATTTTTTTTTCGAACAAATTCCGAGCGATTGTGTCTCTAGCAAAACCGGACCCAAAAAATAAATTGTGCAATTTTCTAGTCATTTATATTTTTTTTTCATTAAAAAAACAGGTTGTCATTGTCAAAATTTTTAATTTACCATCTACTCTCTAATATTTATTTTAAAAAATTTCTTGATTGAGTTTCTATAACTCAAAGCTATGAAAAATTGAAAATACTTTGCATGAGTATATCGAGTATATAATTTGTTGATTACTCGGGCGTGTTACGCAGATAAGTGACTACTTAAGAAGTAAATAAATGGATCATAACATCAAGCAAGTTTAATTATGAGGTGTTGAATATTGATGCTATAGATTTAATATAAGATAGGATATAATATGCGCGCATACTATCGATTTGAAGTCTATGAATAGAGAATTTATAACTTTCTTAACACCTTTCCCGTAGTAATTTTTTTTTTTTTTTTTTGAATTCTATTTCTACTCACACTCTCTGGATCAAGATATAATCTTCGTGTACATTGATTTAGTAGCTCTTACCTAAAACATAAAAAAACATAGCGAATTAGATTTTTTTTTTTAGTCGTATGCTACTAATTTTTGAAATAATTTTTACTGATATTTGATGATTCTTAAATATATATATAAATATTAATTTTTGTTTTGTCAATTTATGGTGGTTTATTTGATTATTATTTACTCCATCATCAACGCTGATTATTTTGAGTTGATATATTTTTTTTTTTTGTCAAAACAGGATGAATAAAACATCCATAATGGTTGCAGGTAAGAGCAGAAAGGTGCAAGTGCCTTCCTTTGTCTGAGAAATAAATAAGTGAGCATATCAATGTGTGTAAAATTTCTTGTTTTTTGCTATTTATACGGCGGCTTCTAGCATTGCAGGTGCATCTCAGAGAATAAATATAAGAGCTGTCATTCAAGTTTTCAAGGGAAACCAAAGTTTCAACAAAAAAACAAATGAAAAAAAAAAAAGAAAGAAAGAAAAAATGGAGGCATTGATACAAATAGCGCAAGAGTACTTATACGGGAGGATATTTTGGAACCGGAGACATTCTGGACCAGTCAGGAAAAAAAGGTTGCTGAAGAGTAAGCAAGCATCAAGTCAAGATGCAGTTTGACTGGTCTTTTCTTTCTACTTATAACCAATTCGATGTCGCGCGGTCTGATGGACAGTCAACTCAGTATGTAATCTGACAAACAAACAGTTGAGAAAAAGTTGAAGAACTTTGAGCTAAAGCCAAACTCTCATCGGCTTGCGATTGAAGTGGATAAAAAAACAAAAAAAAAAAAAAAGTTCTAAAATGGAGCCGCAGGTCGAAGGGAATGAATAAGAAGGGGAAATCAAAAGAGGGCAGCAAAGCTAATGGGAGGCAATTAAATGACTTGTATCAAAGAAATCCGCCACATGCGTACGCGGGAATGCCGCGAACTAAGGGTATCGTATTGGTTGTTTTTACTAAAAGCGGCAGTTGGGCTTTAGAAAAATCTTGGCCACGTCCAATTTCATCTCATTAGCAAAGGAAACGGCAGCTGATGCTTGTCTCCCAAGTCTGGAGAGCTTTGCACGAGAAGGAGCCTTCAGTAGCCATGTATGGAACCGGTCGTTCCTCCCTCTGCCCTTCTTTTGCAGTTTTTTTTGTTTTTTGTTTTTTTGTTTTCACTCTTTTAAAACCTTTCATGTCTATATATATATATATACTGAGCAATGAGATACGTATACATCCACTGTGTATATTATATTCACCCAGCTAAGAAATGAAAGTCTCAAGACATTCGTGGGACTCAAGACAAAGTCTCACTTTTGGCACATTGGAGATTAATTAAAAAATTCAACTCGGAGTTCTCAACATCTCTTGAATATTTTTTAAATGATTTTTTGTAATGCAAGCACTGCACATAATGTATTGCAGTGTAGATTCAATTGTTGGTACTGAACAAAGTTTTTAAATCAGCATTAATTGACCAAGCAATTGCAAGTTGTTGATGTAAAGTATCAAATTAAAGAGCTAATTTATTTCATACAACTGAACTTTGAACTTTCTGCTTGAAAACCTTACTGGGTTTTAAATTCAACAACCAATGGATTTACCAATGTTTCATCGTCTCAGTCTCTATATCAAATGGATATAGGTTTAATTTACTCTGGCTTTTTTTTTATCATAAAATAAATAAATAAATAAATGAATAAATAACCACAAAATTGTTATACGCGAAGCAGGATGTATCGACCCCCTTGAGCAAAGAGCTCCTAACGAGCTTGCTTTGTTTTTCAGATGTGAGCATAATCTTTGTATCCTTATCGTTTCAAGTCCATTCAAAGAGTAAATATATACGATTAAACTATTATTATTATTATAAAATATAATATATAATATATATTTAACATTTTTAAAAGTTGAAAATACCAATAATAAATATTTTTCTGCTTTCTCAACTGTGAAAATGAATTGAAAAAAATAAAAATAAATAAATGATTCTTCAGTATCATCAAAATACGTCAAGTAAAAATTTCTTTGTGGTCATAAGCAGCAATTCATGCAGCATATGGCTTAGTTTCTGCATCACGTTGTGGCACTTTGAGATCATACACGTCTTTCTATGGGGTGTTCGATATGAGATATGTCTCATATATGAAGTCAAGCACGTATAAGACTGGTTATTGGCTTTTTCTTTTATGGCATTAATACCACGCCAATTCCGATCACACGTTTTTTTATTTGTCTATTTTTTATTTATTTTTTTCCTTTCGTATATATATTGCTCATAACATGATATAACTGGACACTATTATAAAGAATTTTGTGCAGCAAAAAAAAACCAGCTGGTTCGTCAATCAAAATTTCTATAAATGAAAAATTGAGGATCAACCAAAGCCGCTATAATAACTTTGATTTTTTTTCATTTATTTATTTTCATAATGTAATTTAATTTAATATTGTTTTTTTTTTTTTTTATTTTTCTACAACTTTCACGATGCAATGAATATTTTATATTTCCGAGTCTGGAACATGCTTGAAAAGGAATGCACACGCAATCGATTGAGCTCTCGTTGGGTAGATATATGGTGGTAGCTCGTGTATTGGTTAAAGCCCACAATGAAGCTCCCGAAGACTGAATTAATGCCGATCGCTTCATTAATGTGCAGAAGAAGAAGAGTCTGAGAGAAAAGACAACGAGCTTTATACAACTATATATGTATATATAAACATACAAATAAATTTAAAATATATATCCATCTTGCTTGGTTAGTAAAACATATATGTATTTGTGAATGTTTTTATGGTTGCATTTCCATCGTACCCCCATAATGCTAACGTCCAAGTAAGGCAGTACAAAATTAAGAAAGTAAGGGAGTATGTTGCAAAGGAACCATTAGGAGTCAAGTCAAGACAACATCTAGAAGAAGACGAAACATGTAGAAGTTTATCAGCCTCTCTTTTTTTTTTTTTCTTTTTTACAAAACTTCATCGTGTGTGTGTGAATGTATGTGTAAAAAAAAAAGATTTATTTTAAAAGAATAAAATGAAATGGATTTATATATATGTATAGTTATGTATGAAGGAATTCAAAATTAAAAAAAAAAAAAAAAAACGAAATAAAAAGATGCCAGTGGAAAAAAGCAAAGAGACACAGTGGAGCCAAAGATGGCGAATATTTTTTCATGCACATGCTACTTGGTATAGACATCCGCATACATATAGCATATAGCTGGTCGAGACTCTTTGCCAGGACGAGTTTATGATTTTTACACTCGATCTGATTTTTTTTGGCGGCGCTCTTCGTTTTTCAGTCAGATATATGTCTTACAGTGTACAAGAAGAAACCAAAGAGTATGAAGACATCGAGTTGAAAGCCGACGCGAATTCCTCATCCTTATATCGACGATTTCTGTACTTTTATTATCCGCACCGCTTTAACATCACGTGTGGCTGTGTGTGCATGTTCTTCTCTTTGAATTTTTTATTTCTTGCCACTCTACATTAGTGCGCAGTCTCTGGTTTTTTTTATTTTTATTTTTTCTCTATCTCATTGCTTAACTCGTTTGTCTTTATTTTTCTGATCGTGTCATCATTCTCTATGGCGCAATTCTTTTTATATAGGTTTAGGTATCACCCTCTAAATGATTTCACAGGAAAAGAAATGGGTATAAGAATTGCAAGGTTTATACATATGCGTATATTATATATAGATATATATCGACCTTCGTCATTGCCCAAACGATCAACAAAAAAAAAAAAAAAGTAAAAATGAAACGAAAAGATGCTGAATAATACAAAAAGAAGTAAAAGGGCCTCGCCCATAACCGGTTCATTCTCTCCCCCATTTTTTGTTTATTCTCTCTCCCTACTATTGGTTAGTTCAACCAACGTGGCATGCAGGGACGAAACTCCTGGACACTCCACTACAAGCATCTACATGATACATGAGATTAAAAGAATTTTGGCTGTCTATGTATTTATATATACACCAAGAAACAACGATGATGAACTCTCCTGACCAGTTTATATACCTTTTACATACACGTAAGTGTCTAACCAACCAATTTACCAGCTACATTATCCATAACCACAAATATTAACAAACTTTCAATGCTCTGAATGATCAAACATGTCAGGTAATAATACTTTTATATTATTATTATCATGAAATATAAACAGACAACTATTTCAAGTTGAATTCCAGGTGCAGACAAAACACAGGACTGATCAGTTCATCATCAAGAATTTTTCATCTTCAAAATAGAGAATCGTTTTTAAAATAAGCACAAGTCATATACATATATACAATGTACATGATTTTTATTAAAACAAATTAAATGATTGAGAAAAATATTTATTATCAGTTTTTTTCATTTTCACGATTGAACGATGAAATGAAAAATTGACTCTCAATATGATCCCAAGTAAAATTGATATTTATTATATTATTTTATTTCGACTTCAAAGCTATATATGTATAGCTATGAAAAATGTAAATTATGCATATGCAAGCTCTATATTGTTTAACAGAGCATGTATTACCAAGATGCAAAGAGTTAAAAGAAAAATGCTACAACTTAAAACAGCATCCACTCATCACACGGCATGTAGTCGGCTTTTGCATAAGCAACTGTGCCGCCCAGCGGCGATATTGAATGATCTTACAACTCAATGCGAATAAAGACACACACAAAGATTACACACATACCATGAATTGCCTGGTTTCCATCTTCTTATATTCACTCTTGCTATTTCACTCATTCCAATATACTAAACTTGTCTTTGTTTTTATTTTATTTTATTTATTTTGTTGCATGAATACTCAACAATACCTTTCTATCCGTTATGTATTTAATTTTTTTTTCTTTTTTTCTTCATTATACTCTATTTTATTCAATACATTCTTTGTGCATTCATATATTCTCCGAGCATTCGATGCTTATTCATACGTCATTTTGCTGGGTGGATAAAATATTACAAGATTGCATATGTATTTGGAAAAAAAATAATTTACAAAATTCTGGTTTTGCAGTGTAGAGATTTTGATCATCTGGTATCTCATCAGGTGGTAGCTATAGCTATATGTTCACGAGTGAATAAAATTTGATTGACCGGAGAATTTTAATTGGATTATTTAAATTTATATAATTATAATTTGGTTATTAAGATGATAAAATCTTAATTCAATTTTTTAATAATAATTATGTGAAAATATATTCTAATGTTTGTTGACTAACTGTCAGAGTATTTTTACATTTTCAAAGCGATATATATTTTTTTTGAAATAATTTACGAGTTATTTAAACTGTAATAATTATTTGAGTTAAATAAAAGATAATAAATATATTGGAAAATAATTTTTTCCAACAGAGAAAAATGTTCTATTCGAGATCTGATAGTATCCGACGGGCGTGGTAATGATAATATTTGTATCTGATCGATTCAATAATAATAACGACTCGGAACTAGCCAAGTGCGACTGAACCAACAAAACAATTATTCAACAAACATTATAATTATAAAGATAAAATAATATTTAAACATTTTCTTTATCTGGAGCTTGACAATTAATTGTGTTTGATTGAATTTTGAAAATTTATATATTTTTATTTCAACGTCAGCAATTTTTATTTCATCAAATAAAAAATTATAGCCTATATATCAAATATATATAGGCCATTTTTATTTTATGTTTCATATATATATATATACTTTTCCACGTGGGCGTATGAGCAGCTCTATTTTAGTACTACTGTTTTTTCGAGCACAGCAAAAGTACGGATCGATAGTACCACGTTAGGCTTACTTTATTTATCATCACTTGACGCGTCAACTCGTATAGTAAAGGAAAAAAAAAAAATTTTAATTATCAGTTTATTACTTTTCATTCATCTACTATTTATAAATGTGGCTAGATTCATACTCTATGTATGTCGACTGTTTTTTTTTGAGCTGTCAAAATATTTCAAATAAATAAAAATGAATAACACATGCTTTTGATTGTTTATTGCTCAGTAACTTTAGCCAACTGATTTTTGTTATGAACATCCGGATACTGATTATTAACGACAACAATAATTATAACCAAATGTTATTAGAAAATTATATTGCTACTTTTATAGCTTTAAATTTATTTTGTAAATATTTCCCATCTTTTCTAAAAGTTACCATAGCTATTTAAATGTTTTTTTTTTTTTGTTTTTTCCACAAAAATTGGGCGGAAATTTTGAAAAAAATGTAAAATACATGAACAGATATTTTTTTTTTTGGTACAGGTTAGTCATTCTGTTGATTTGCATGTAATAATATGTTGAACGTAAAAAATTTTGCCTCAAGTAATTTCAATAAAATTATAAAATCCATAAATTACATATGAACGAAAAAATTTGACTGTCTCATGACACTGGGATTTTATTTTTACCATATTCATTTGATGAAATTATTTCCAATGTATCGATGAATTGAGAAAAAAGTAAAATATGAAAAAAAAAAAAAAATTAAATCAGGTTATTGTACACTTACCCAGGTTCTTTTAGTTGAGCCAGCCATATTGCTTATTTATCCCTACTACCACCGGTGACCAATGCAAGCATCGACCGGTTTCCCGCCGCGCAACATAGACAGACGACACCGGGTATAAATCCGAATAAAACCGAATTAAACCGACTAAAAATATACCCGCCATAATGCTTATACTGGTAGACGTAGGCGCAAGCTCGGTTCGACGCCTTCCGCGAGTATGTCGCTGCATCGCTTCTCGAACGCCTACCCAAAAAAATAAATGTTCATAACGTGATTTCATTTTGATTTTATAAATATATTTTCCCAATGATAATCATCAAATCAGCTAGTTAAATTAAAACAATATTTGATAAATAAATTGTGAATTTTTCTATGATTTTTTAGTTGTTCTATTTGTGTTAATAATGCGCCCAAAATGAAAAAATATATATAAAATAATAACAAGCACTGTTGAGATGATGCGGTTTACTGGCAGCCATACTCACTTCACATACGCTGGATGCTTGTATAGCGTCTCTCGGCATTTAAGAGATACCTCAATATGGAATGTTTTTAACCAACACAAATCACCTGGTATAATCTTGAATTTCTAAATTTTTTAGCAACACATAGTTTACTTCTAATTAGATATTATATTGTAAATAATTGGGATACTTTTTATTAATATTTTTAGAGAGAACTTGTAAACACGTACTAGGCTTTGGGTATAGTCTGGTATTGCTAACTTTGCTTGTGTAATATGAGCAAAGCGCAAGCGCATTTCACTACGACTATGACAGTATATTA
Source organism: Aphidius gifuensis (assembly GCF_014905175.1). Lineage (NCBI taxonomy): Eukaryota > Metazoa > Arthropoda > Insecta > Hymenoptera > Braconidae > Aphidius > Aphidius gifuensis. The sequence goes on along the minus strand of NC_057791.1, from coordinate 18,636,451 downwards.
ATTTTTTATATACAAAAATAATAATTTAAATAAAGGTAGAATATTTATTGTAGCGTAAAAAATATTTTTCTGAGATTTGATGTAGAATTCGAGTATGAAATTTTACCAATTTGTTTATTAAAAATTCAATCTATTCAGTATGTATTTGTCAAGTACATGTATTTATATATATTTTTATTGTTTATGTGTGTATAAGTTTATGTATGTTTATTATTTTTATGTATGTATCACGTGTAGTTTTTAGAGAATGATATGCTGAGTAAGATAGATGACACGTGAAGCATTCATTATCTGGATAAAATATTCATGACACGAAGATATATATATGTACAAATATATATCTTCGTCGTTTATATATATACACATTGGTTAAAGGCATGGCTTAACAGTGAAAGAGGTCTCTTCTCTAGACATACGTATATAAGTTTTTTTTATTTCACCTTCTCTCTTGTATATGTCATGCGAGCTGTAAGTTAATGATACACATGACAAAGATAAAAACTAAAAGCCTTTTTAGTGGAACCCACTTGCCCCTGCGAATGGAGACGAATATCTTTTTTTTTTTTTTTTCCTTTTTTCTATGACATTTCATTCATTTTTTTGATTATTTATATTTATATTCATTTATTTTTCTTTGAGAATTATTTTCTAAGTGGCTTTGTGACTATATTTGAAGGACGATTGGCTTAACTTTCCAGTCAGGATCATGTTGTACCTTTCAGATTGAATTCCTAAATATATTTGGTTCTTTTTTTTATTTTTTTTTTTTTGACAATACGTTTGCGATTATAAATGAATTTTATGATTCCGTTGAACATAAATGGAATTAAATCTAAATAAACTGCATTATTTGAACAAAAAGAATTATCATCATTTTTAAGTTCAATATTTAAATTTATATATGTAGAATAAAATATACGCTCTAAGAAAAAAAGCTCAACGGTTGGTATATCCAGCTATAAATCAACAGCGATCAACTTTGTCTATAAAGAAAACGACGAAGAGTCTGGTGGATTTCTGGCCCCAACTGTATACATTTATATATAAAAGATCTGAACTCTGGGCGGAGTTCATCGCGACTGAAGCAATAAATACCTTCTATATATATATATATATAAACAAAACATGTCTTGTCTCTATGAAGAATATATGGTAGTTAGCTTTCTGGTCATCTCAAATGAAAAAATATTCAAATAAAATAAACATGGAAAAAAAAAATGAAAAACAACATAATAATATATGAATAAAATTAATTGGTAAATGTATATTTTTCTTTTTTTTTTTCTGCTCATTTAATTTTATAATTGCAAAAATATTTAAATTTTTCATGTGTAACACAATATAAAGATTATAATTTTTTTACCACTTGAGAGAGTTCTATATATGAAATTTAAATATATGTAAAATAAAAAAAAAAAAGCTCAAGAAAAAAATTAAAATAGAGTAATATATTTAATAATGATATTATTATAATTATTGTAAATGATAATATCAGTTAAAAATTAAGATCTCAATAAAAAATAAGGGTAAATCTAAATTAAGCAATCAGAAAGATCCAAATAAGGTGCTCACCTATATAATTTTCGTATCTTATGAGTGTTACATTATAAAAGGGAATGAGAGAATTTTGAACCTGTATTCACATTCTAGATACACCTTCTAGATGAGTTCCTTGAAACCATACGGCCAACAAAATAGTAACGATGTGTTTGGTGTGTTTTGTATATATATATAAATTTAATATAAATCATATACGTTTGCGTATTACAGTCGCAGTGTAATATAAGTTAGTGTATATAGTCTTCGTGGTGGTTTGCTAATTTACAACAAGTTAAGCAATAAACAATGGGTCTCTCCTCGCTAGAGAATACACATTTTGTGTTGGTTATTCTCTTGCTTCTGTTTTTGGGTGTTGACGAGAGTGGGAAGTAAAATATATAATGAAAACAAGAAAAGAAATAAATGATGGGGTTGAGATGAAAAGAGATAAGAATAAAGAAAACAAAAAAAAAAGTTGTATATACAGAGAAAACTATAACAAGTGCGTTTATATGAGGTAGTGGTTTATGTATGTATACAAAAATATTTATACATATATATAAAGATAGATATGTGGCTAAGGATAATAGGCACACGTAGGGAAACAACACTGTTGCAATAGTATAGCCATGTATATAGCGCCGGTTAATTAGGGTTTAAGTTTATGAGGTGCAGGCACGTCCGCTGGCCCCTCTAACTCGTATCGCACACCAACTCATAAAGCCAACACTATTCTCATATAGCACACAACTAAAGTTTTCTTCGTTTTTCCACTCACATCCTCTTTTTTCACACATTTATTTATTTATTTTTTTTTCTTCAAGTGGTTTTATACTTTTTCATACACATTCTTTTATATTGAACAAAATGCATTAGCACATATTTCCAACTATGATTGTTTTTCAATTTATTTTCTAGGTTTCTTTACACTCAATAAGAAATAGAATAAAAAAATTCGATTGTTTTCATTTATTGTGATAAAAATTTCGAGTCATTGTTTAATTATAATTTTTTTTTTTTTGTTTTTAATTATTGACAGAGTTTAAGGTCTTTATTATAATTTTTATTTGTCTAGATTAATTTATAAAATATTATATTGTAGTTTGTAAAATAATTTTAAACATTATTTATTGATTCAGTTAACGAAATTTTGCGATCCGTCGGAACAAAAAAATACATCAAGCTATTTTTTATTTATATCAAAGATAAAATTTAATAAATAAATATCCTTATTGGATTTTTTTAAATTTATATATGATTAAAAAAAAAAAGCTCAATTAATTTTCAAAGGTCAAATATCAAGGTTATACTGCCAAGAGAATTTTAAAAGTAATAATTAATTTTTTGTGTAACATATGTTTATTATGTACAAAGTGGCAACAGCTGAATAAACGCATGTTTATTAAAATTTTCAATGAAAAAAAAAATATCATAAACATGAAACAATAATATTGAAAAAAATTTAAAGCAATTTATTTATAAAGCTTTGATTAATTATAATATAACGAAATTTTTTTATTTCCATGAGATTACATGTTTGAATTTTTATTACCGTTAAAGACAGCTACCAATATTGAGGTATATATTTTTATGTCGTACGTATTTAGTTGTATATATTTTTAATAGCTCAGAGTTACAGATGAGCTCAGAAGGAGATGTTTGAATTCAATGAGATTGCCAATCCCGCTGTGAAAATTTTTCAATCCATAAATGCTTTTAAATAAAAAAATGAACACGACAGTATTTATTTTTTAATTGACTCACATGTGCTTTATTATTAACTCTTTTTTTTAAATTCTTCCATTTTTAGTAATTAAATCATTTTGATCTTTTGATTGAAATAGACTGTTTTCTACATAGAGTTTCTTTTTGTATGCAACTTTTCCCCAAGGGACGTAACATAAATACTCTACCTCCCCGTGGAGGTCTTGAATAATGCTGAAACTCTCCAGGAATGCTTATTTAAACTTATTATTTCTTTTGGGTATATATAAGAGATTAAACCCTTGTTGGATAATGTGCTGTTGAATTCAGTGTATTAAAAAAATGAGTATTTTTAAAATTACAATATCAAAAATTTTATATATTTTTACGCGTAATAAAAAAAAACTTTTTTGTTAAAACATATATCGTTGCAAGAAATATGAGTATATATTTGAGGTTAACTACAGAAAAATTGGTAAGCCACGTGAGATTTCCCCAAGTGGTAGTAAAGAAAAATTTCGTTCGTGGCATGTGCAGAGTGTAAATCATTTTGACTCGTGTGGATGAGCTAATTCAACCCAGTGAAGGTAAGGGTGATTCTGTAGCAAGGATCCGAGTCAAGGCGTAGCCAAGATGTATAGACATTGATTTTTATTTTTTCCGACTTGTTCAGAAAAACACCTACCTCGCGAATTTATTACAAAATATTTTTAGTACATATTTTTTTTTGATAAGAAAATAATAAAACAATATAAATTTTTGATGCATAGTATTTTTTTCTTCAATGCTATCAATTGTAAAAAAAAAAATAAAAATGTAATTGGTGATTTGAGGGTTTTTAGATTGTCAAGTATACTTGAGCACCCTTATGGATATATATATTCTTCTCATGCATAGTAAGAATATAGTGTGTATATTAATATGTACAATGCATGTATGCATGTTAACATATACATGTATATATTATCTGCCATTGTTTACCAGTTTAACACTGGACATATGTATATACGTATTTTTGAATGCAGCAGTACATTTTGACTTGTCACTATGTATGTATAAATATTTATGTATATTTCAACTTTTGTATCCCTCTATTTTCTATATATCGTGCTGTGTCTAGTCCTTTACGAAAAAAAATAAAGAAAAAAAATTCATACTATATAGGTAGGTAAAGTTTACGGATGCAGATTATGCTGATATAGCTTACAGCCACTCTAGCCAGTTGTGAATCCATTTTTCACTTGAATTTATTATACTAGTCATGGTGAGGAAAAAGACGTTTTGAAATTCATAATGAGATCCAGGACTTGTGTAAAATATTGATTTATGAAATGAATTTTTTTAAAATGATGAGAAAATTTTCAACTAAATTCATAAATCATAATTGTAAAAAGCTTTTTTTTTAAACAAGTTATTTACTAAATTATTTGTTTGACAGTTTGATAATTTTTTTAGAAAAGTTATATTTATTTATTTGTTTGTTGAAAATTAAAAGCTGTCAATGATGAATATATTTATTTAATTATTCATAGAACATTATTTTATTGATTTTATAATTTAACAATATTTTGAAACTAATGTTATATATATATTGGTATAATAATTTTCTTTTTCATTTTAACGCTTGTGTGTTATTTGAAAATTTTCTATTGCCACCCACTAAAAAATTTTAATCTCATGGTCATAGATTTTATTTGGTTTCACATGCAGTTTAAATAATTCAACTAGATGACCGTGTCGAAACATTTCTCACCGCAGTAGTCTAAACATAGAGCAGACAATATTTGTGGAAAATTTATGAGGAACATTTGAAAGTTCTTAACAAAATGAGCATTGGTCACAAGGTATTGTTTGGGACATGACTCGACAGGAGGTTGCACATCCAAAGATCTTTTGTGATACCTGAAAAATCTGGAGCAAACTATTTTCTTATATAAGACAGTTGTCTTTTTACAATTTTTTATCAATCCTAATATGTTTTTTTTTTTCTTTTGCGTGTTTTTGATCAACAAAATGTGGTTAATTAAATTTATCTGTTTTTTATTTTTTTATTTTTTCATTAGCAGATAAAAAAATAAATGATAAAAAAGTAAATATAAAAATAGCGAAAAAAAAATAAAAAAACATCTGCAGCTAGGGGGTAGCTAACGACTTTCTCTAAGTGAAAGTTTTTTAGGACCCAAAAAATATAATTCACCAGCCCCAAGAAAAGTTTTCAATTTCCAAAAAAAGAAAGTCTTTAAAAAACCTAAAAAAAAATATCAAGTAAAAAAGTAAAAGCCGTGTTCTTTTGTCTACTTTAGTTTTCTTTTAAAAAAAAAAAAAAAATAGCATAAAAGAAAATAAAAAAACGACTTGTTTTGTAATTAAGGTCACAAATAGATATACCTGCCACATAAAAAAACATGTCAAACAATATATTCACGACAAAAAATAAAAAATAGTTAGAATTGCATTGAAGTCAAACCAACATTTACATGAATTTAGTTTTTTTTTTTTTTCTCTTTGTTATTATTTTCTCGTAATTTTTTTGTTCATTTTATCATTTGACTATAACCACGGAGGTCTTTGTTTGCTTATATACGCGTAGCACGGGAGCAAAATAGAGGATGCGACAATATCCGGCGCCCCGGCGTCCGACAACTGATAATACAAGAAGGGATGTTTATACGTCCGTTCATGACGCAGTCTGTTTTGCTCAACTACTGCAGTACAAATACCCTTTCGATTCATTGGAATTAAAAAACAACAAAAAAAAAACATATTTACACTAAGATAAATGTGTATATTTTAGAATAAAAAAAATACTACAATGTTTATTTGATAAAAATAAAAATAGCAATATCAAAAATAATCGACAATCCATTGTGAAATCAAAAAACTTTAAAAATTCTATTCGAAATTCCACTGAAAAATATATACATCTATCTCATCTTCTTTTTTTTTGTTTTTGTTTTATATAAAAAAATATATCATCTCTGTTCGTTATAGTTTTTTCACCTTTTTTTTGCATCACTATGTAAATCGAAACCTCGAAAGTTTTCTCTTTTGGGTAGAGACACCATCTATCCTATAAATAACAAGACAAAGGTGATATGGAAGATGACCTGGGCTACGGTTTTTTTTATTTTTTTTAATCACAAGAAATAACAGAAAAATATTATTCTAAAGAAATACTAGCTCGTTGTTTACGAGATGCTGATGACTCAAATTTGAAGTGGTTAAGTGATTTTATTTATCAACTGATAACAGGTGATTTGATATGTAAATTTTTAATAATTCATGAACTGAAATTTATAGCAGGAAATGATTCTGATGATATTTTATAAATATATTTTGATTTAATTGAACAACTTTATTATAATATATTTTTATGAATAATAAATTTTTATCTGATATTAGTCATTTCTTTTTTAGACACATTATCAAAACACTTATGAAAAAATTATATATACTATTTCAATTCACATTCAAGATTGTAATTTTTAAAATAAAATATTTACAGTAGTCATGAGTCTGCAAGCTCACTTTAATTAAAAAAAAAAAAATATTTTAGCTAATTTATATTTGAATTATTAATTAAATATTCAAACATTATATTTGAATAAACAAAAAATAATTAAAATAAATATTTAAGTTTATCAAATTTTTATATAAAAAAAAGCTGCTATTTTCATCGTTATTCATTTTTTATTACGAATAAAGAAAACTGCATAGCTGTTCTGAGAAGATAGCGAGAAATGAAATAAATAAAATGGAAAAAAAAAGAGAAAGAATAGTAGACTTTACTTTGGGTGGAAAAGAAAGTATGAGACCGGGGAACATTGAACAGATGAAAGGGGGCGGTTAAAGTGACGAAGAGAAGAGAAATAAAATAAAGAAAAAACAAAAAAAAAAAAAAAAAGGGAAGAAAAAGAAATAAGGGTGGGTGCGTTTCTCATTCCTTTTCGTCCCCGCAGACGTCCAACCAACTTGATGTACGACTCCCTCGCGCATAGCCTAGCGGCATAACTTTTATCTTCTACCAGCCCAACGTGATCTTCGCGGGGCCAAAAACGCGCGCAGATACCATCAGGCAATATTACCACCTACGCGGATTTTGTAGTGTTGGAAAATATACGGGGATTTTCCTTTTTCCCTAGAGCTTATTCGGGGGGGATGAGAAGTATGAGGAGGATTTACGGGGGGGTTGTTAAGCATTGCGTGCAAATCCAAAGAGAAAAATGGAAAACAACCAAAAGAGCAAAAGAGAAATAAAGAGAGGGTAAAGGGGGGGCGTGGGTAAAACGGTTAACGCAACCATTTCACGCCTCAGGAAACATTCAGATACGCTTTTACTTCATCCAAATTCTAACCAAATCCATGATGCTCTATATTCAGAATACATTGGAAGAAGATAGTAGGCTTACGATTTACTTCCAACACAATGGATGATAATGGGAATACAAAAACACTGCTATGGAGAAATTTCAAATTATTACCTTTGCCCAGTGTATCAAGCTACTAAAAAAAAAGAAAAGAAAATGCTGAGTGTTTGTGCTAATTCTGTATTCATTCAATTGTTTATAAAAACAAAAAATAAAATATATATCTAAATATAAATAGGGTATTCAAATGAGTTGATGTCTGTTGGAATTTTTTATTATTCATTGCAAATAATTCAAGTGATATGAGAGTAATATTTTTTGAAAGATTGCCTGGTAAAGTTTATAATTTTTTTTTTTTTATTTTATTTTATTTTTTTTTCTCTCAATGTGTATAGCCATATCTGTCAAATGTCGCGCGCGCCTACTTTCTACCCTACATATGACAAAAAAAAAAAAAATAAAGGGGATTTATATCAGAATGGGGGTGGCAACCGCAGCACACAACTGTCCTCTTATATTGTCTCACTCTGACAGTGAGAGAAAGTAGAGGATGGTTTAGCAACCCCAATTTAGTTGGCTACAAAAATATATCTACACCCCTGCACACTCGACAGCCAATATTTATTGATCACCTACAAAACCATCATCTTACTGTGTGTAGGAATTTTACTACCCCCCAAAATAAAAAAGAATAAACTTTTGAAAAAAATATTGGAAATGAACAAAATAACTTGAATGGATTCTTCATGTTACAAGTAATATTGCAAAAATGGAAACATTAGGAAGAAATAAATTTTAAAAGTAAATCAGTTTGATTGTATGAGGGTAAATAATATGCGAAGAATTTTATTTTTTTTTTCAAAATAATATTGAACAACAAAAATAATATTTATATACCGTTTAAAGTGCAAAGCATAACTAACGTAAAAATATATAGATAAATAAATAAAAGAAAAACAAAAAATGATTTGCAAAAAAGCGCAACTCACCTTGCAACCATGTCCAATGCGGCTTAGCGATATCGTCCTTACCTGAAGCAAAATAATAAAAAAAAAAAAGAAAATAAGAAAATTGATTGATAAATAATAATAATTTTCATGCAACTACATATAAGTTAATAATAATTGTTAATTCTACTTTAAACCCTTTTATGTATTATGTTTATAAAAACGAGAATTTAATTTAAGCAACATAAGAGATTGAAAATAATATTTTATTTATTAGCCAGTCGTAAAATATAAATCCAATAAAGATTTAAATAATTTTCATTATTTTATTTATTAATTAAATAATTTCCCTATACAAAAGTAAATTAAAAATTTGTAATCAACAGCCAATATAATAAATATTGAAAAAAAAATAAAACCGTTAATCTTTTGAATATATTCTTAAAATTTCTATCGATCACAATGCTTTGTATAAATGTTGTATTTATTTATATAGATGCATTTTGTTATACACATATATATGTATTGAATAATGGCGTGCAAAGGTCGGATACCGCATTGTAAATCGTGATAGCATACACCTCAATTTGGGAATAGTATACAACTGTACATGCGCGCATCTCACAGCCGCGGGCCGCCAAATGATCCAGAACACCAGTGGGAATTGTTATATATAGATAGTACCACCCGATGGTCGGTGTATTGCTGCATTGCATACTCGATATTCCACAAGGGATGAAAGGATACAAGAAAGAGATAGAAATACAAAATTACAAGTGGAGGGTTGATGCTAGACTATAACTAACCAGTCTGATCTACGACCTGTTTAATAGTTCTATATCAGCGCCCCGATTGAACATCAGCATGAATGCAGCTCCATGTAATTTTCTCTGCGATAGTATGTGTTTATAATACATATATACAAATATATGTATATATATGGATATGTATTACATAGTGAAAATACGCTCATTGGAATTAACCCCTTATGGAAAAGTTTGTATCAATGATCACAATATTAGGTAGCCATCGTGTAATTAACCCCCTTGATCATTTTCAAAGGATAATTTTTCATATTTTATATACAGATTTTATATTGATAATACATATAGATTTATTTCAATATTTTCAATCAAACAACTTGTTTTTTTTTTTTTATTACAAAAAACATTTTTAATAAAATTTTTTTAAAGAATTGTATGGGTGATTGTTCAAAGAATAGAATTCACGTTATATTAAAAAATTTATTAACGTATATATTTCAATAATCTCTAGAGCTTGTGTTTGCAGTTGGAAAATCTGCGATTCAATAGTCGGTAGTGGTTGGGTTGATTGATTATTGGCAGTATTGACATGCCGTGTACTATAAATGATATATATTCATGCAAAAATAGTTTGATTTTGAGATGGGTGCGAATTGCACAAAGATATTGGTGCTTGCGATGATAAAATTTAATGCAATATATCAAGTATTTGTTTATTGGAAATATAACGATGCATGCATAGTGCTGGAAATAATTTAAATATTTAATAAAAAAAAAAATGACAATTTAAAATAGCATGGAATAATGATAACGCACGTTTACCTATCAGTTTGCAAAAACATCAAAGGGTAGATTTTCATGCAGATCAAAGTTCCAGGCATAATAAAATGCATGTATAAAATTAAAAATATGTTAATTTGGATAAAATTGTAAATAATGTATATATCACATGATTTCTAAATCAAGAATGACTGCGGAAACAATATGAACTACTAGTTTTCAACACGCAAATGAAATTTCAATAAATTTCATTTGTTTATATTTATTTAATGGAAAAATTTGGTGGTATAATAAAGTTTGCAAGAAGTCGCAGTAACATAAAATAAACGACAATAGGAAAATAAATAAAAAAAGTAAAATGGTAATTTATGTTTTTAGTTTGACAGCATTGACGAATCATACACTAACATTTGCTGATTGTAAATTTTAAGTAATCCAAACATCAAGAATATATATTGACCATAGGGTTGCATTGGTTAACTCACCCTCTGAAGGAGTTGTGCTTTATCACCGTCATTTTGACCTCTGAGAGGTCAAAAAACAAAAACAAAATATAACATATTAAATTTAGCAACGGACAACATTTCGTCTTGACAAAAAAAAAAAAGAAAAAACTCGTAGATAATTCTCGACATTTTAGTAGATCCTTTTACGATCTATGGTTGACGTAAAAGCAACAATAAATGCTCATACATGTTTATAATGTATAGGCTCAGATTTAAACTAGACAACCGTCTACTGTACTAACTATAAACGCACACGTTTATCATGTATGATTGGTTTATATATATAATGAACCAAGGGAGCAGAGTCCCCTAATGCGACCCAATAAATTCCTTCGTTAGTCTGTTCGTTGGTGTATTGTGCATGAACTGAATATACAGTAGAATGAATACTTTAAACCAGATTTTGAATTGGAATTCATGTATGTGTATTGATATGTGTGTCTTTTATAAGGTTTCCATGTTTTTTTTTTTTTTTTTCCTTTGACCAGTAACTGTATTGCAATGAAAATACAAAAAAAAAAAAAAATAATATAAAACGTTTTTGCTGATATAACAATTTTTTTAATTGTGAATGCGTATATTTTTTTTTTTATATTTTATACATGTCGGGGTAAATAATGTTGTCTGGTAAAGTTTTAGAAATCAGACATTGTTCGTATATAGAAAAAAAAAAAAAAAAAGATAAAAAAACTGACAGAAAAGACATCCTGGGGTGCAAAAAAGAAACAAAGTTTTTCATAAAGATTCGTTATCTCTGCCGTGGTGGAATGATACATTTCTTTGATAGTGCGTTGGTTTTTTATTTGTGTGACTGTAGACTTTTCTATAAATGTATATACAGTATAAATCTTAAACGCTGATATGATTATATACGCTTGGTGCAATTAAAAAAAATTAAAACGAGTCAAGTCTTTTTGTCAAATAAATTTAAAATTTTTTAAACGCTGATAAAAAATTGAAGATTACAAAGTATATCGCAAATTTTTAATCTTTATTTTAAGTAATTATTAAATTATTTTAGTCCTCATTTAAAACAATTGCTCATTACAACTCATGCGTAGTATTTTAACAACCTCATTGTGACATCCTCAAGTAGAAAAAAAAATATAAATTATACTTAAAATACAAATAAATTATAAGTAAATATTTGTTCATAAAAATTTTATACATAATTTATAAGTTTATATGATAAACAAACAAAAGTAAATTTTATATATAATTTATATCTTTTAAAGAAAATAAAAATTTTTTAAAAATAATAGTTTTTTGTTTACTTTTTATTTAAAAGAAAAAAAAAAAAAAAAATTTATCTTCTTTTCTTTTGATATAAATTATTATAAAAACTTTGTATGAAGGAATAATTTATTTATTTTTTTTTTTTCACTCGGGTAGGTTTACTTGAAAATTCAGTCTTTAGATTAAAATCATATTATAATTTTTTTTAATAAATAAAAGTTGCTTTATGTCAAGTTTTACTTTATGATAATTTAATATTTTTTCCTGAAGTTTGTGTGTTTTTAAATCATGACAGATCAAGCCAATGAACTTTTTTATATTTTATAAATTAAAAGTCGAAACCTTTTTCCAATTACGACTCAAAAAATTCACCCAAATAATTTACTAGAAATTTTCAGTATTATTCTTCTTTCCAAGAATGTGTTTAAACAGTTTTTCTGAACGACGGAAACTTATATAATAAAAAAGCGCAAAAAGAATATTATAATAATTTATTTTTTTGCTTATATAAAGTCGAAAAGGATTATTGGTTTAACTGTAAAACAGTGAAGATGTAACAATGTATGTATTCTTGCAAAGTTAAAAAAAAAAAATCAACAAACATCAGAAGTGTTTCAAATACCACACCCATCTAACAAAACTTATACTTTGCACATTTTATATCTTCTATGATACTATTCACTCTCTCATACATACTCTATTATACATAAAAAAAATATATGATCTCAACTATGAATTTTGTTTTGTTCACCATTCTGCGATTCTCAAACTTTTATAAAATAATATATATAACAAAAGAGGGTTTCACACAAAAAGTTGGATGACATCTTAAGAATATATTTACGTGTCATCGTAAAGTCACTCTCTTGAATGTTCCCCTGGATGTCTTCCACAATACTTTTTTTTTTATTTTTTGGTCATTTGCTATTTCTGAGGCTCATTCTGAAATTCCTTTTATTGCTCCCTCAAGGATTTCAATGTTTCAAGGGACTAAACGTAACCAATGCAATTATTCTTTACACAAATTAAACGAAATGCCAAGCTTTTCCCCTCTGTATATAAATACTGTATGTATTTCGCAGGTAAATTGTTATTTTTTTTTTTTTTTTCATTTCTTTAAATATATTAAGTATTTTAACATTTACAATATGTGTTTATATATTTAATTATCTGCGCAGTGTTGCATTAACAATAGATTTAATTAAATTTTTTTCAATTAAATAACGAGGATGAAATGTTTGAGGAGAAGTAGCAATGAGGAAAAAAAATTTATCCAAAATACAATGATCAATGCGATGATTGCAAAACTTATTAACTTTTTTGATGAATTTATATATGTTCATATACTTTGAATAAACTACTGCATCCCCGACTGAAAATTTCAACAAATTTATCGCTTTTCAAAGTTTTGTAAGAATACTTATAATCTCGTTTTTGTCTGTCTACCCGAATTGCTTTTAATCGAATAACTTTTAAACAAGAAATACGACTTTCATCGTCAACCACTCATTACTTTGAATATTTTTTTTACAATCTTTTTAATATAATAAAAATATATATATTAACAAAATATTCATTGCATTGATATCTTATTATTTTTTTTATATTAAATTTTTTGAAAACACAATTTAAATAATTTGAGTCTTCTCGAATTAAAATTGTATTTAGTTAAAGTGTAATTAATTCTAAATTTTATTTTTATTTATTTATAAAAATTATTCGGGAATATGATTTATTCAAATAAATTTAAAAAAAAAAAAAAAGATACCGACGGAAAACTTAAAGTGTGTTTATCGAGGTATATTTTTTATTTTTTTTTAGATGTTATCTTTATGGAATTGAACAGGTTTTTTTTATTATTCGGAAGCAAGCATAAAATGGCTAATAATTTTTTTTTAAATTGATATTACCGAATGAAATTGTGAATCCAAGATTATTATAAAATTCATGATGTAAGAAACCAAAACAACAACGATGAGGAAAAAAATAAAAAGCACCGAAGAAATGCATAACCTGAAAAATATGAGTAAATGAAAAAAGAAAAAAAAAAGCCAAAACAATATAACTCGGTAAGTATTTGCATAAAAAACTTGCCAATGTAATAGTTTCATTTCCTAGAAGTAAACTTGACGCTAAGTTCGATTACATTAATATATACCTGTGCGCAATTAGCAATGTAAATGTCGAGGTAGTTAGCGTGTTTCGTGCCATACGTGTATTGGCATGCATATAAAGAAGATGGGCTGCTGGTGGCCAAATAACAGACCTCCCAAGCGAGCGATGATCTCAACTGCAACGTCGATAAAACGTCGAAGAACATCAATGTCTACTTCTTATTATTTTCCAACTAACCATTCATATGTATCAGCTAAATTCTTCGAAACAAATTACATCACAAATTCAGCGACGGATAAGTATTATTTAAAAAAATTTTGCGTTCCAAGAAATTTATCTGAATTGTCAGGATTCTTTTTTATTTGTGCTATGAGATAATTTGAAGGGAATAATAAACATAATTGAGAGAAAATATTAATATCTTGATTAACCACTGAAGTATTATATAACAATGAAATTCAGAAGCTAAATGATGTTAAATTTTGAAAGAATTGAAAATGGGTGTTGATTCAAAGGTATACGAGTATATCAAACTGTCCTACCTTAGAGTCAAACACTTCCGTTATATGGTGTGTGTTGTACAGTTGCCTGAAGCTATCATATATCGAACGTCGAACTTTTTTCAAACGGGGCCCGGGACACGATAGATAATCACGGCACTTAAGGCGAGCAAAGATAAAACCTGACGAATCCAACACGAATTTGCCCGTTGGTTGAATGTAAAACGCTAACGAGGTGAACGCGGTGATGCAAACAGTGCTTGGATCTCTTCTTGCCAGCTTGGACAAAGTCTAACTATTATCTTACTTCTCATCCTTGGAATTTCAACAGTTCTCGTTTGTATGCCAATATCTACCTTCGTTTTTTTTTTTTTTTATTCGTAAGGGTCTCTTTTTTTTTTTCATTTTTTAGCCACACCATCTTTTAGAAATCGTGAATTTTGTTAAACAGCAAAGGGGGGCCATCATGTTTGTAATGCTGCCATAACAGGTATAGCCATAAGGGTGTTTCCTAGGAGCTTCATTAGACCGCCCCCTTTGCCTTTCTATGCGTTCCCTAACAATCATGGCAGAACTCCGTGTTGGCGGTAACCAGCGTCTGATGAGTCAGCCTGCCCACGCCTGAATGATCCAGTCTGCCTGAATCCATCCGATCAGCACGATCGATGCCACAGAAACTTTATCGACAGTGGTTTATTTCTAACAGGTAGCAAGGATGTTGAGAATCATATCCAATGATGGCGCTAAAAAACTGGGCTACTTTTAAGACCCAACAGAGGCCGCATGTCTCGCCGAGTGGGTAGCGTCCCCAACATCAGGCCCAGAATGTCTGCAGGGTCAAATATGATTGCAGCCCTGAATTCTATTTATAAATCATCAGAGCATTCATAAAGGTAAAAATTTTATTTATAAATCCATGAAGTTTTAGTAAGAATAATTAATTATTCAACTAACTTTCAGATGAAAATAAAACAACAACTTGATTTGGAGAAAGGATGGAATGGCTGAACGTAGAATGACGTTTTGAATCAAAAACACTTTTGAGATGATAAAAATAACCACTGATCAAAATTAGCGATTATTTTTAGTGCACCTTCATATGAATTTCGAACAAATGAATATAAAAAATATCAGGCAAAACATGTTTGAGAACAGTGCCTCTCTTATTTTTCAGCCTGTCTTTAAAATTCTCGAACGAGAAATAATGGGGGGCCTCCCACTTTATAGTCGTTTGCGGCGCATATAAGTTGCGCCTACTAGTGGTAGTCATGAGGGCACACTTCTCCACCTTATTTTTTTGAGAATCAAAGAATGAGAAATGAGAAAGCCACTACTGTACTTAGTCAAAAAAAATTTATTAATTCAGATTAAAAAAAAAATGTACTTAAGACAATAAGTGTTTTAATTATCCAACGATTCATTAAAAAATTATAAAAATTGAATGCATATAGATCTTTAAACAAGCTTTAATCTGTGATATCAAAAAGATTTAATTTTTTAAAATTATACTCAGAGACATTATTCATTTATTTTCGATTTTTTCTTTCAAGGAGAATTCAATATATAACGATGACGCCTGCAGCTATTGAGCTGACGATATTGAGAAAAAAATTAACGAAATTGTACATATTAAGGTAAAATTAAAAAAAATTTCTAAAGGATGTCCTTGAAAATTTTGTTATAAAGCAAAAACGATAATATGAAATACATAGTACTTTTCATGAATGCTCTGGAATATATCTGATGGTAATCAGCAAGACATGCACTTTATAATCGAGGGCTTGTGGAATACTTCAGACGTGAAGAAAATTGTAATAATTTATTTATGCAGGCAGGTATATTTATAATGATATGAGCACGGGGGTATTGTTGATTGCGTGCTGCTGACCACCTTACCTGTCGTTTTCTTTTTCCGGCTTGTTTGCCCTATGAAAATGTCTACACATAATATTTCATACATCAATGTCCTGCCCTCGAAGAAATACATCATCCAAATGTCGACAGATAATTTTTTTTACAACATTATTTTGTCTTTAAAATAAATATCATAACAAAAACATAAATAAATATTTTTCACTCATGTATAATTAATGTCAGCGAAAAAAAAAAATCATACCCATCTTTTTGGGGGAAAAAAAAATGTCGGAAATAATGTTGTAAGGTGGCGCTTCGTGTAATAAAATTGGTGTTAACTTGCTGTATTTTTTATTTTGATGAATAAAAAAAAAATTTGATTACACAGTATGAGCATGGTAAATAATATCTGGACCCCATTTTTGAATAACTATACTGAGTATCAATAAAACCAGACATGCCAATGTGTGGTATGAACTTTTACGTAAATTGAAATTCAGTTGCATATACCGTTGAAAAAAAAAAAGGCATAATTGTATTATGATAGAAGGGGGTATCTCAATAATTTGTGTTTCAATACATTATTTAAATTATGGGATCGTTCCATACATGTGTTGCTTTATTCTTTTATTTTCATTTGAAAAGAACTGCTATGAAAATAATTCATATACTTTGATGATATGAACTCAATTAAGTTTTACTAAATTTTACATTTTAATTGATTGATAATTGCTATAAATTTATTATTTATTTTCAAACAAAAATAATTTCAAAGACGTATAATTTTATGTCATTGATGAGCCCTAAAATAAACCGAGTATATGAGGGCTCAAGAAATTAATTAACAGGAGCAGTTGCTTAATTTTTTAACATAATAAAAATAAATAAAAAAATTTTTATCTTGTATCAATTTATTTTAAAATGGTTATGAAAAAAAAATTATTATATATATTTTTTTTTTTTTTATATGAAGGGTATATTGATAATAATACCAGCAAAGTTTTATAAAATAATTAGATATCTTTTGAACTACCTTAAAGTGTATCAACAGGTGGAAGAATTAATGATAAATATATGGTAGTAAAGTTACAATCAATGAACACTTTAGTTAGATATTAGAGGGCTGGTGTTGACCAGTCGGTACCACCTGATGTTCGAATGAAAAATAAATTCACGACAAAAAATTTATGAAGTTTTAACATTTCTAAAGCTAAAAAATAATGAAATTTTTATTTCAAAATATTATTTATATTATTAGTTTATTTAATTAGTTTTTTCTGGATTTATTTGGGTGTGAAATCAACTGTATATACGTATGAAGAAAAAAATTAATTATGAAAAATTGGATTGACGCCAAACAAGCTGGAAGACATCCAAAAATATCATGGATTAACATAGAAATTCTCGGCTGGAAATTATTGAAAGCTATTGTAAAATGATAATTTAAATATACAAATAATTTGGTGGAGAAAAAAAATTATTATAACGATTAGTATTATTTCTGGGCAAGTCACAAGACCACAAAATTTGAAGCCATAATTGTAGGGCCGCTGAGACCTTGTAAGTTTAACTTTAAGTTTTTGAATGAAAAAAAAAAAAAGATATTCTGAGAGAAGGTCAAAGCATCCAGTTCAAAAGCATCTCGATTCTCAAAATATAAAGACAATTTTTTATTTTATTATCTGTTTGCAATAAATGACTGTCAAGTTGTAGAGTCAAGCAGTAAGTTCGGTTCAGTGCAAGTTCAACACTATGTTCGGTCATTTTATTAGTTGGCTTTTTTGGTTTTTAATTCTCGAAAAAAGTCAACTGGTAATGAATTTAAACGAATGCAATTAATTAAAATTCTTCTTATACCTACATAAATGAAGTTATCCATTTTTGAAATTCAATAGAAAGTTCTGTATACAGTGATGTACAAAAAAACCATATATGCTACTATAAACCTTTATAAGTAGCCATTTACAGTTATTTGAAATTATTTCTTCATTGGTATTAACGTGGGTATTAAGGTTATATTTAAATTGGTCCAAAAAAATAAATAAAAAAATTGGTTTTTTTAAATTATTAAGTGAAAACTACACGAGCGAAGAGAAATATCCAAACTGTAAAAAACCGGTCTAGCAATTTTACCGCAGAAATCGTTGCCATTTATGGAATTATCTATACAAAATTTCACCTGTTTTATTTTTTATTATATTAGTCTTTTCATTAACTCTGGTTTGATAATATTTTAAATCGACTCAAGTTCAAAAAAATAAAAAAAATAATCTCTTCAAAATATTTAGTATTAGTATTTTTAAACAAATTCAAAAATTAAATAAAAATTTATAAAAAGGACAATCCAAAGAAATCGTATTTCCCGACTGAAATTTCTACTAAGGTAATTTTGATTTTGTACCAGCAAAGTCAAGATATTGCAGTCATTAATTAGATAATAAAAAATAAAAAAAAATTTATGATATAACTATAGTATAACAATATACTTCAACACATTAAATGCATAATACAATGTAGGCCGAGTGTTGGTTATAGTATTTTGTCAGATTTAGTAGGTACACAAGGTTGGGCGCGTGCTGATAATGCCACGTTGACTCAAACCTACCCATCCGCTATCCCTACTTTGAACTAAAATTCTAGGGGTTGAACTCAATCCCCTTTCCTCATTTCATCTGAACCCCTTATCCTATTACTAACTCATTATTTTAGCCAGCATTAACATTATATATATTTTTTAATTTTTCTCGCAAATTGCAACTGGTATTATACACCACCCATTAATAATACTTGTTCTTATATATATATAGTATACTTAAAATTTATTTAAGTATACAATTATTTTGTTTTCATTCTCATTTCTGTAACCAAAATAATTACCAATGATTTTCTCGACAATCAACTATCAAGACATGCTGACAGAAAGAATAAAAAAATGTCGTAATTCCAGACGACTTAATAAGAATGTTTTAACTAGCTTTGAAAGGAAAAAGATCATCAATCAAAAGTAATGAAATATTTAATTATCAAAAATAAAAAAAAAAAAAAAAACAAAAGAAAAATAATCGATTGCTCAAGATTTTCTTTCCTTGAATAAAATAAAAAATAAAAATCAACTTGAGTGTTAAAAAATTATTGAATAGAAGGTAGATGATGGCAGATTGAGCGACAGAAAAATTAAATTATAAGAATTTTTTATGGAACATAATGAAAGAGTAAAGGAGGAAGTACCAAAAATAATTGACTAAAAAATTTAGAAACTATATAAAAATATTCCTTGGGGAAGTGGTCGCAGATTTTCTAGTCGATCGAGAAAGGGTCAAAAGTGATCACTCTGCCCGGGGGATTGTGAATATTATGAAAAAAAATGCGCACGCGCGCATTTATTTGTGTGTGAGTTTATGTGTGGATTAAATTCCTATCAGACTTCTTGGATTAAGCACCGGTTTCAAGAAGAAGTTTCAAGAAACTTCAACAAAAATTTTTATCAAAAAATATATGTATCAAAATTGCAAATTTAATATCAACAGCAATAACAATTTTTCAAACATCAATTTATTCATTTAAATATTTGTTTATATATTTATTTATTAATTTATTTATTTATATATTAATTTAATTATTTATTGATTTATCTATTTATTTATTTCATTATTCATTTATTTATTTATTTGTTTCCACGTGAATACGAAGGTATGTAAACACACCCTGGCACATTTTTTTTTTATTATTTTTTTATTTTTTGGGAAGTGTGCTTGTGAAGCTTATAAATCGATCCCAGTATTGCCGCGCGCTATTGACGCGCATTCTAAAATATAGTACGGTCTGTGGCAACGCTGTAGTCTATCGATCACATATTTGAATTTTATTGTTTTTGGCCTTTCGTTATCTTTAATATATAATGATAAAAAAAATAAAATCTAAAAACAATTTATGAGCTTTATCCGATGATAAAATTTGCATCTTAGATTTCCGGATATTTGTTGACTCAAAAATCGTGAATCTATTTTTGATTTTTATCAATTTTACTATTCTATATTTGTCATCAGAATTAAATAAATTTTACTAATAAAAAAAATTAGAGCTTAATAAAATTTAGCTGTATCAAAGGTACAAATCATTAATTTATTTTTTTTTGTTCTTTTTTTTTTTTTCTTTATCAACACAACAATGTACGGAAAAAAGAAAAAAGATACACGTAGTCTATCATTCGCACATCCTATATTTCTTCTCCACGGTTCGTTCGTTAATGTTCTCTTTTTATTTCGTTTCACTTTTTATTTTATTTTTTTCTGACATCCAAGAAATCTTTCCTAGAATCTACGACTCTGATACAATAAATTTACAAAAATACCTTTGGGCTTGTTAATAAAAAAATTGAATAATAAATCATGTGCAAAGTAATTTTGATTCCCACTTCCTCAAGAATTTTTCAGGTTGTTTGAGGCTATACTCTGATAAGGTCGTTTTTAAATTAAATATTATTTTAAGTATGCCGTAAAAACACTTGAATCTTTTT
Organism: Aphidius gifuensis; assembly: GCF_014905175.1. Lineage (NCBI taxonomy): Eukaryota > Metazoa > Arthropoda > Insecta > Hymenoptera > Braconidae > Aphidius > Aphidius gifuensis. The sequence goes on along the minus strand of NC_057791.1, from coordinate 18,615,623 downwards.
TTTTATTTATAATTTTCTAAATATAAAATTCAACTTAATTCACTGTTAATTATTTTAAATATTTTTTTAAAGCATAATTTAAATAAATAATATTACATTAAAATCAATCTATAGCCATTAAATTAAAACATAAAATCTTATGTAAACTACCTTGAAAAAGTTAAGTTGTAATAAAAATATTTATTATTGAAAATAATTATCAATAAATTGAGGAAAATGATCTGTTATTTCACCACAAAATTAAAAACATATACATTTATTAATTTAATGTCATTTAAATTTGTTTTTATGAGATTTTTTATAGGTTTTAAAATCGATAAGAAAAAGGTGATCTGATATTAGCATACTAAACTGTTGCTATCTATCTTAATAACCCAAACACACATTTGCCTGCCTGTTTTTTTTTTTTTTCTTTTTTATTGTCTCATAAATGTGTTTACAATTTTTTTTTTTTTTTTATTAAATAACAAATGTTCATGTCGTTTTCATAAAATACACTCGATGAAACTGCGCACGCTTTTAAACAATCACTAAATCAATTCTCAACATTGTACTTACACACTTGCGTGTACATCACCATTTTAATGTGTATTAATACAATGCCCGTATTTAAAAGTACACGTGTGGCACAAAATTATATTAAAATATTATCCTGTTTTCATGATGCAAAGAATAATAATTTAAAACGAAAAAAAAAAATAAAAAAAAACAAAGTTAAATTATATAAAAATTGTAGTAATAAATGAATATATTCGTAAATAAAGTCAGACAAAGATCAAAGAAGCTTTTATATAAGACAATTATGGATTGTCGACAGTTAGTCTTGGCATTACTCTGATTTTTAATCGATAAAAAATGATTTATCGTGAGTTTTTAGTAACAAGAAATGTCTCAGAGCATCACAAGATCGTCTATCAATGATTTTTATTTTATCATTTTTTTTTTCTTCTTCTATTCAACATTGCATGTAGCTTGTAAAAGTCAATGAATACCCTTGGAGTTTTGAACACAGTACCATTATTACTCTCTACCTCATAATCGAGAATAAATGCTTTTATTTTTATTTTATCTTTTTTTTTTTAATGCTATCGTATTATGGGTAGTCACGAACTCGTTAAGGCATCACTAAGTAACAATAAAAACTTATGTTTGTGATAGTGATGGCTTCTGCATCTAAAATACACTATCTTTTCTTGACTTTTTAAACAAAAATTTTTACCTTATACAACCCACTGATTCTGTCATATATAATTACAAAATTATTTTTATATTTAAAACAGAAAAAAAAAAAACAAAATTGTATCAAATTGAATTTATTTTTCTTATGAATATTTAATTAAAAAAATAATAAGTATTTTTAATTAGTGAAAAAAAAAATAATACTTGATATTTATAGATCATTTTAACACTCACATTATACAAACTACTTTTCACGAGCTTTCGATAAACTTGAAGATACGAAATGAAATAAAAAAAATTGTTTTAATTCAATGCGGTAAACAGAAAAAAAAAATTGATATAAAACGTGTTAATAAAAAAATGCAAATTTTTAAATTTATTGTTTATTGATAATTAAAGCTTGCAACTTTATATTATTTATTTATTTTTTTATATACATACAATGTTAAGAAAGTCGATTGAATAAAATGACGGTCAATTTAAAATGAATATTTTGTTTTTTATTTTTGACTAGAAATAAAATTTGATTGTTATTTATTTTATTATTTCAATTGCATTGCCAAGTATTACATAAAAATAAATATTTCGAGTAGCTTCAAGTGTTGTATATTTATGTGTGTGTATATCAAAACTGTGACTATGAAATTTTAACTTGGCATCCGACGGGCTTCGTAAAGCAATGCGGCTCTCTTTCTACACATTCATAAGTTTACTAATTTTTACCGTGTAAATAATAAACAAGAGCACAAAGTGAATCAAGTTAATTTACTCTTTTAATTTATTAATATTTATCTATGAAAAATTATCAATTATTTATTTATTAATTTTGTAAACAAGATTATAATTACTTTAAAAAGCTCATACAAAGTAAATTCACTCAAATCGCCCCATGACCAAACTGCGTCACACTGATAACCTCATATTTAATCATTAATAATAATTAATCAATAAATTTTTCATAAAATTAAATAAATATAATTTTCATTTTTAAGCTTGAGCTTTTTTAAAAATTATTTTTGGCAATAGTAAACTTGTAAAATATTTTTTATTTCGCTAAGTAAACTATCTAGCAAAATTCAAACAAAAACCATAAAATTTATAATTTTTTTTTCATTTTTATTTACGTTAAAAATTTGCATTGAAAAATATAAATATTTTGCAGTTTAATTTTTTCAGTGTAAATTTAACTCAGTAAGTAATTTAACCAACACAATATTCTCGTATATTATAAGTCGTATTTTATTTTTTTTACTTTCTGTTTACTTTGTATTAACTTTATTGTAAGAAACAGTTCACTGACAAAGGAAAAATAAAAAAAAAAAAAAAAGCTCTTTAATCATAAACAATACAAAAACTTTGGTCAAAGTTTATGCAATGTACACATTATTTAACTTGATCATTCAATTCGTAAAAATAATAAATAAAATCATAACAATACACCGATGTATTTTTTTTTTTTTTTATTATCTGTATTATACTTTTTCACGAACCGAATTATTTCAAAACATTCATCAAGCATATTGAGATCATCACAAAAATAAAATATCATTCTATCAAAATTTTTATATTTCTTAATTTTCATTTTAGAATGCCATTGATCTTCATACGTTGTTATAGAATGATTGAATTATTTGAATCATGTTATCTTATATAAAAATCAAAAAGATTTATTGACCATTTTGCTTGATCCCTCAGAGTCAAATATCCGCAAATGCGACAATAAAAACTAAATAAAAATTGACGTGCGAATAGCAACCAACAATTTCAACATATATGTATATTTTTCCTGCTATCGAAATGAAGAGATACAATAAGGACGACGGTTTTGAACTGACTGGTCTTGTCTTGGGTTCCTGTCGATATATGTTTTGAATTTTGGGTATAGACGCCGACACATAAACCAGACGTTGAAAGTAACAGTTATGTTGCCCGCTATTGTCTGCTTGGTTTTTATGACTTTTTTTTCTTTTTTTTTTTTTTTACTCTCTGGGCGAAACAAAATAGACCATCATCAGAATAAAAGAAATAAAAAAAAAAGAAAAAACTAGAAAAATAAAAAGAAATAGAAAAAAATAAAATAAGAGATAATTTTATTTTTTTTTTTTTGAAGGTAACGCGGGGGTTGTAAAGCGTTTATGGACTAAGCTGATTCTATTTTTCCTTGTGTAAAAGACATGGACTTTGGCTTCGTGCTGGTGACGCGAGACAAGACGAACGTGCTTGTAAACGGAACTGAATTTTATTGCCTGTAGCGAGCCGAATTACAAAGTCGTACCCAGGGTAGTCTATCCTTCTTATATACATATAGACCACCTTGCTTGACAACCTCGAAATACTCACGTACCTAAACGATTTATTGCACTAAATTTTGCTTGCAAGTGTTTCCGGACACTATCTGAATATACTCGGCACTTTAAAAAAAAAAACAATATTATCATTATTTTATTTTTATATTATTAAATTAAAAATAAATTTACAAGTTACTGAATACTGTTATTAATTGAATAATTTTCAATATACTATATGTAAAATGAAAAAAAAAAATTTAATAAATTCATAAATTATTAAATTAATAAATATGCAGTAAAGGTTTTTTTATTTTTGACTGAAATGTTAATGATGTGATACCCGGTGGCTATATCAACACATTGTGTATGATGATCAATATAATTGTTGGACTATAACAATAAAATGTTAAAGATAAAAATTGTAAATTAGTAAAATGATGCTTTTGCAACATTTATTGTGCAACTTTCATATATAGGAAAACCTGTTTGATGCTGGAAAGAAACGTGGGGCTCTATACTATTCGATTTTATTTTTTTATTTTATTGTTTTTATTTTTTTTATCTTTTTTCGCAACAAGAAACATATACATATGTAATACCATATTCTTGTGCATGTATTCTCACCGCGTTAAAGGTATCATTACCCTTTTTTTTTAATCTTATATATACCATCCGTAAGTTTGACAGTTCGTAGTCTTTCAGTCAAATCACCACTGTATATACGTGCAGGTACATTAAAAATATTGCAATAATTTACGTTTCGTCGTACAACGGTGCATTGAAAAGGACCGCAATTGCTCACCAGTATTTTCATATTTTTACACGACCCACTTGTATTACAAAACCACAATAAAAAATAAATAACAAAAATTAATTTATAAAATTCAAAAAAAAAAAAAGAAACTAAATAGAATATATTATTTTTAAGTTAATTGTTATTCAAAAAAAATTATAATACCCCATAAATTTTGAATAATTAATGATGAAAAAATCATATTAAATAATCATTATCTAAAAATTTTTATTTAATATTATAAAAATAAAAAAATAAAAATTCTAATTGACTGCATCTTAGAGTAGAAAATTTAGTGTTTTTAAGGATACCTTGTTGAAAAAAAAAAAATATAAAATTATAAGCATAGCAGGTGGGTTAACCACTGACGCGGCATCGTAAATTGCATCGGGCCATAATGGCGTAACGGCAGCATGTAACCAATATAATATTATATTCAAAATAAAATAAAAGATAAAAAACAAAATCATCCAAAAATAAAATAATGTTTATTTTGTTATTTAACATTTTTTTATATTCACAACGTATACATATCACTATGATGGAAAATTACACTAGTTGTATGTGGAGAAAAAGGTCACAGTATATATTGTGAGAAAAGAACCTTTTGTCTCGAGTGAAAAATTGCTATCCCGAGTGAAACGAGACCAACAATTTTACGGCAAAAAAGCTATCTCTCAGGTTATCAATTTTTTCTCTTTTTTTGTTTCTTGAAAATACTTTTTCTGTCAGCTTGAGTAAGTTGCTCTATAAGATGATTTTTATTCTTCCATCATTGCGATGATATCGAGAATCTTTTCTTGCATGCTTCGATATTCTGCTAGTGTTTCATGATTAGACCTGTAAATTTACTGAACTACTTATACGTGAGTGAGTTTGTTCTGCTGGCTTACGTTTTACAGGTTACATAGCTATTGTATATGCTTGTACTATTTTCTGTGCTACATGAAGCTGAAATATTGATGATATGCTTTATCATTGCGATGTGTAATACATGCAATATCGATATATTCACTATATTAGCTGCTGATACTGATAGATGATTAAATTTATTACAAACCTGTTTAAACTTATACATGTAATACGGCATAGTTTATTTGCTCCCTAGGCTTACAAATGGCGACTTTATTTCGCTTCATATTGCGGTAATATAGCACTTTTAGTACATGAAAGAAAAAAATTTTAACATGTTAAACTTCATTACTACTGGTAAACCAAAATTATACCACTAGTCATGTTTCTCAAGAAAAACAAAACTTTATAGTACTATTTTATTTATGCATAGTACTATTTTAATTGTGCATGTTTAAATTGAAAAAATAAAAAAAATAAAATTGTAGTTACTAAAGCAGTGACGTGCTTTGTACGCTTTAGTAACTATACTAGTTGTATTTTTTGGTGTGAGAGTGATAAAGAACGACTAACACTGAGCTAAAAAGACTCCAGAGAAAAAAAAGAGACAATGAAACATGACAAAGATGAAAAATACAATTTTACTTTTAATAAACAGATGAAAAATTATTTAATAAACAAGAGTAGTTTTTTGTAATTTAAAAAATAACAATTTATAAATATGAATAAGTAAATGGCAAGTAACCACATCTCTTTGCAAAGAGATAATGATAAATGAAAAAAAAAATAATAATATTATCTTGATTTAATGTAAATTTCAACGCAGAATAATGAGTTCATGTAATACGAACATGTTACTATGATGATCATACATGAAATTTCATAACATCTCAATTCTTAATAGAAAAAAATTTTCACTTATACTTGTATATAAGATAGCCATTTATATTGATCAAGGTCAAGCAAAAGATAAGTATAAATTGAGTCATGTATTATAGATATACGTTTACAGGTATATGTATTTATATATAAATTTATTTACCTTGAAGTTGTATAGAAAATATAGTGAAGGATACCGACGGACATTAATTAATGTATAAACCGACTTGCTTGAGTACCTGACATGAAAATTATTTGAAGAGTTGTTATTCAACTCTGCTGCTGCATTATAGCATGAACGTGACCTTTCATCAATGAGACATAGCATAATCATTGCGCAAAATAAATATTATCAAAACATTTAAGTATGTTTATATGTGTATGCAAAGGCTAAATTTGTAGGTTATAATACTGTGGTGGTGAGTCCTTTGTCCAGGTTAAACAGTGCTTTTCATAATATTTGATCTAGTCGTATATTAAATCGATAAAACATTTTGTGAATATTATATGTTTGAGCTTCATACAAATGTAAAAGCATAAAGCAGAATTAAATAGAAAAATAACTGTAAGGTTTGAGAAAAAATATTAAAAAGTTATGTCATCAGCATGAGAATTCTTTCGCAGTTTTCATTCTAGTGATTATCATCAAGTCATAAAGTTAAATTCAGTTAATAAGTTGGGTTAATTGAATAAAATCACGAGCAATAAAAAACAAATGGGAAATTAAATAATTTTCTTTATTCTACATTTTACCCACTTAAAATTGGATCGAAAATAAAGATAATAACTAAAAGATTCTTAACTTGATGATTATATAATTTTATCTAGGATCTTTTCATTTTTTTTTTTCTTCGAGATAATGTACTAATAATGACACTTTTAATGTTAACTTGTAGTTTAAATATTTACATGCATCTACAGTATCTTGTTAAATGATTTTTTATTTAAAAAAAAAAAATGAATAATTTTAATAAATTTTTTATTAATGCATTCATCAGGACTATGATGATATGTCTAGACCTTCAGGGTGTTTTGTATTGCAAAGTTGTTACTTAGAGTACAAAGCGAATAGATGAAAAAGATGATATACCGATATGACTCACTTCAAGTGTTTTTATCAGCATATTTTATCATACATTATATCAGCAAACATTGTTAAATTAAAAAAATGAAAATATAAACAAAGTTAATATTTTTTAAATGTACAATTTATATATATGAATGTTTTTTGAACGAGCAGTAGATGAACGAGGCAGGCTTGAAGACGGGAAAAGGGTGTAGTAAGTCATACTAAGATGCTCGTTCGTCATCTACCATGAGGCCCCACAGTGAAGAACACAAGTAAAAAAATTTTTCAGTTAGATAGAAATACCCCACAGAAAGATGCCCACAGATACACGTTTATACACATTGAACTTCGAATTCTCTCCCACTTATAACAACTGACTCTATAGGTCGGGGCCATTAGTGTGCAACTAAATTGCGTTTGCCTTTTTCGCCTCTCACCTATGGGGCCAGAGACTCACCTACTCGATCAACTGTATTCAACACACACGCCTATAATCTATATATACTCATCATAACACTTTCATACTCAAAACCACGCTATAAAAATAAAGCAAAAAAAGAAAATTTTTAAAAGACAAAACAACAATAAATTTTAAATTAAATTTTAAATTTTAAAAGCTAACTGTCGTCAGGTAATAAAATAGCATAAAGTTAAAATAAATTGGTGGATAGTTGAAAAAGTACATTTATACATAATTCCATTCTAGATAAGTTAAATAAAAATACAAACATTATTTAAATATTTATCGATTTTGTTTTTACAGTTTAATTTTTTTTCAAAATTGTTTTTACTATCTGAGTTTGTTTGTATTGTCTAATTATTAGACGATTAGATTATACAAAACTGGTTATGAAAAAAAGTAATTATTTATAGTAAAAATTTGTTATATTTTTTAATTTTAATATTTACAATTGAATAAACTAAGAAAAATTAAAATTTAAATAGAAACTCTTCGATGATTTAATGAAACTTGTTTGATGAAAAAAAAAAAATTGTTTATAAAGTTTATGAAAGAATTTAAAGGTTAAAAAAATTAATCAATAAATTGTAGAGTGTGTGAAAATAAAAATATCAATTGACAGGCATTGACAGAAATTTATTAACATTCTCTTTGATACTTTTATTTTTGTCATTCACCCCAACTCCGCTATACTCTGAGTAAGCCATCTATTTTACTGTAGATTCTGTGAAGTTGGTTTTTCCAATTTCAATTTTTTATGTAGCCAAGGTAAAGTACAGCTTGCATATAAAAAGTCGATGAAATTTTTACTATTATTTTAGAAGCTCGCCCTCTATCGAGCAGATAAAATTTTAGAGACGATTATCTGCCTTACCTACAGCCCATTTCACAAGTATTTGGAACGGCCATTTGGAGAGAAAACGAGGGTAGTAAACGATCCATACTGCGATTTCGTTGTCGTAAGCGTCAGCGTTACGGTTCTAGGGCTATTCGTAACTAGTTTATATAGAAAGGGGTTACTCCCTGAAGTGCGAAACACCTATTGCAACATCATGAACAAAACGTGTCTTGTTTTTTATATTTAAAAAAATAAAAGCACGTGGATTTTTACGCGGGAAGATTTATTTTTTATAAAGCATATAAAGACTAAATAATTTTATATATATATTGAAAAATTATATTGTAATTTGAATGTGTTAAATTAATTATATTTTAAATTTTATTTAAAACTATACAAGTATTATTTTTTTTTTCTTTTACTTTGAAACTTTTTTAATAAAATACTGGGGAAGATAAAAATCAAGATTTGACAATTGAGTCATTGATGTCATTACTGCTATAAAAATAAAATAAATTGATACTAAAAATATCGAAAGAATTTTTAAAATTCATTTATACAAATTAAATAATACGTAGTCTATTTTTAGGTAATTATAAATTGACTATATTTTATAAATAAAGCTATAAAATATGTGCAATAAAAAATAAAAAAATTATTATTTCTTAATTTATATTTTTTTAGGAGAAATTTAAAAATAATGGTTAAATAAAATCAGCGAGTGTTGAAGATAACAAGCCAGTCTACCCAAACTAATGGCAATTGCTTTATAAATGTTACCAACCCCTAGATGAGAGATCATAAATACTCGATACTGTGAGACGCATCTGCAAAGCTCGTCGTGAAAATGATCGGAAATGTTTTTAAATGTGTCTTTGTATCACTATATCAGCGCAAGGGGTGTACTTGAATATTTGTAGACAATAAGATAGACTGTCTATAGAGTTCATTTATTTTACTTTTCAAATAAAATTATTTTTAAATTTTAAATACGTATTTATTTTTATATATCTATATATATACATACAAAACAAGAGAGTGTTCTACACTGAAACTTGAATTCATTGACAAACAAAATAACACTTTTATCAAGGGTAGAAAATTATTTATTTCTCACAGACAATTGTTTATGTTATAGTACACTATTCAAACCCTTCATTGAGGAAATATATTTTCATTAGTTTTTGGGGTTGAAAGTGGACAAAAAGTAACCGGTGGCTGACCTCACCTTTGGCTAATGCTCTTGATCTCATATCCTCATATACACACAATGTATATACCTGTTTTATTTCTCTCATGATAAATAAACTATATACGGATTTTTTTTATCTTTAAAAATATTTGAAATTGTGATTCATTTTGTATCTTCAACATTCGTTAACTAAAGTCGTGCGAGGTAACATTTTAACTGGATGCCAGATTTATATGTAGGGTTTAGTTTGACTTATAAATATCAAATATATATTTATTTTTAAACTCCATAGAAAAAAATTGAATAGCAAAATATCTTAGATATAAATACAAGAAAAATAGCAAAATAAAAATGGTGAATGCATTGAAATATATGGTTGAAAAATGTCTACCAAAATAGAAAATAAAGATGAAAGAAAAAAAAGATAGAAAATAGAGAGAATGTTAACAGCTGACTACCAGATTCATGGATCCGGAGGGGAGAGTGTGTTCACTCAAGCCCTCGAAAACCAACGGGGATCTTTCTATTATATCAAGGTGCAGCTCAGGACCGATTTTACACGCACTTGACTCCATTCTGTTTTGCCCTTACGTTTATTACGTACTTGAGGGGTCTAGTCACACCTTTGTAATTTTTTTATTTTTATTATTTTCATTTTTTATATTATATACAAGTTGTATAAAAACCTCTTTCTCAACGACAGGTATATAAATTGATAGATGTTGGATTATTAGTTAAAGGTTTTCGAAAGGCGTGAATGTTTTTATAATTTATTGCAGTCTCATTATCTGTCGTCTCTACTACGGAAGCTATGAAACTTTATGGCAAGGTCAAGGACGATGGAGCTATTTCATTTAACGACCTATATATGATTAGGGTAACTAACAATTTTGTTTCGCATTACTTCTTATTCTTGTATTTCGATAAGAAGTAATACACACAATAATAATTTTTTTCTTTCATAAAATCTAGTCTCTAAGTAAAAATAATTTTAATAAAATTACTTGTTGATAATTTAAATATATACTGATACAAAAATATACGAGTTTTATTCAAAACAGTACGTGATTTGTTATGCTAACATGCCGTAGGCAAATCAATTTCTCAAACGTCTAATAATTTATCCAGACTGGTGTATGATAGAGGAGTTTAATGTCATGAACACACGCGCTCACACAAGTTATTCTGTGTTCTTTTGTAAATGAAAAACTCACCTGCTATGGCCATCCAGGGGTAGAAGGTATGGTTGCCACTAGGTTGTTGGTGTAGTTGAGTGGCGACCGGTTGGCTAGTGGTAGAGTTGAGATTGCAGGTGTTCCACGAAGATGTAAGAGACCTTGAGGAGCCATTATTACCAGGACTTGATGCTGGATCACCACCTACAAGACCACCATAACTTCCAACTCTTGTACCTTCTGGCGTACATGCTGATGGACGTACAACTGTATTACTTTGACCATTTGTACCTGATGTTGCTGATTGCCAAACGTCTTTGACTGCAGCTGCTGCCATAACAGCAGCATATCCATTTTGATGTGCAACAGCAGCCGCTGTTGCTTGTTCTTGTTGTTTGCAATCTTTACTTGCTGTACTTGAATATGATGAAGTTGTATGGCCAGTTGCTTCAGGAGTTGATGAATATAATTTACAGGCAGTTGCAACACTTGCATCGTATGGTGAATCTTGTGGTGGTCTTGTATTTGTACCACTTCCAGGATGTATGCCTAAGCCACTGGATGTATGATGATGGTGTTGGCTCGAGGCATATGGTGACATACCAAGGCCAAGAGGAAAGCTTCTGTATGCCACTGCGCTTGTTGGATCATGATGTTGACCTGGTGCTCCAGCTTGATGGTGATGGCTTCCATAAAAGCCACCCGCGCTCTGTTCGAAATACGAGTTCATTATCACTGTGTTGAGAGTACACTTGCACTTTAAAATCCACTTATAAATTAGCCAGTGTACTAGCTTAGATTTTTATTTTTATATATATTTTTTTTAAATCTAAATTTTCATCAGTATGATTTTTTTTTTTATTATTTGCAACACATTTTACTTGGATCACAATTTAAAATGACATGATAAAAGTCATAAATACTGGCGGGTATAATAAATTGCCGGCCGCAATGTCGTGAAAGTTATTAGCGGCCGGTGAATGGAGAAGCTATTTTGAATTTTATTTAAGTCAATTTTTTTAAATATCTTGAATAAGAAAATTTTTATTTTATTCTTTTAAAATCGACAATAACTAGAACTATCTCCTAACTATATGGAAGTTTTGCTGGTTTTCTCAGAAATTATAATTCAATGATAGTTTTTCGATTTTTTTTTTTTATATAAAATAATGAACCATAAAATGTAATTGGATGATAATATCACCACTATAAGTATCCTGAACAATCCAACACGTGACTTTGGAAGACTAAACTTGGACTGACAGCTGCAGTAGTGTGAATGATATTGTGAATAAAATTTAAAATTAAAACAATAATGAAAAATATTTAAATTAAACAAAAAATGAAAAAAAAAAAAAAAAACAGAATAAAAAATCAAAGTATCACGAAATTGATTGATAAATAAATAATTTAATAAAACCGATTATCATTAGTCGTTAATAGCTATATATAATATTTTGTATGATGTATTTGAATATTGCTTCACTTAGCACTTGCACTAGCAATTGACTGTAAACGATTGTAATTCCGTTTGTGCCAGAAAATGTTTGATCGAGAAAAATGATGGTACAAAGAGTATCGTAATGAACCACGGTATGCCAGTGCGGTGGTCCACGGCGCACTACTGGCTTTTCTTTTGCCCCGTGTACCGCCACTTTGTACCCAGTCGTACTCTGCTTGGCTGCACGGTTCTCTTTCAACGTTCTGAACGTTCTCACTTACACATACGAATTGTGTTCCTGCTTCCACCCGCGGCTTAATACTGGTGCTCTTCAATCGTTCGGATTCACTCTATAGAAACGACGAAGGGGGAAACCTGGGATTCTCGTGTGCAAACGAGGCGCGCACGAGTACTATCTATCTTTGTTTTTCACGTGCAGTGCCCCACTACAAAACACAACCCGATAACCAAAGTTCTTCACTGATCTCTTTGTCTCTCTTTACCATGATCAACTACTCGATTCAACCTCCTGCTGGCTCACTCTAACGCGCTAACATTACGATCTTTCTCCTACTCGTGGTATAATCAAATTCCCCATCTTGCTTACTCCCACCCTTGTCCATAAAGGATGCCCCCTGTTGAGCGTTATAGAAACTCACAAAAAAAAAAATATAAAGCTCGGTTATATCTGTATGGTCACACTTTAGATATCTCAAGAAGAATACAAAAATTAAACCATGAAACCTCAAATAAAAAAAAGCTACATTAGATCTATATACAGGTATATATACATATAGGCCTGCCAAGTTAACATTGAGATGAATGAATTAAAATAAAATTGTAAAATAGAAAGAATGAGTAATTGTAGCCTCAAGGAATAGTAGTGAATCTTGATAGTTCAAGATAATGAAAGAATAAAGATAATAGCAGCAACAGTAACAGTAGCATCAGCACCACCACCAGCAGCAGCAGCAACAACAGTAGCAGTAGCTTAAGTTATCGTCGACTGAAAAGAAGATTCAATGAAACGGGGTGCAAAAGGGAGGTTATGGTTGAGAACCAATCAGAATTAAATTCGTTACGAACATCACACGTATCAACTACGCATTGAGAAAGTAGTTCCATATTATAACGACGCCCATATCCAGTTAAGGACCGCCCCAATTTACCCCCATACTGTATTGGCGGCATGTCACGCGGCGCTATATGAACCACGCGTTGCCGCTTACTGCCGTGTGTTAAACTTCCAGCACCACCTTTGATGAAAATTCATAACTAAAACTAGTATACCCATTTTGATATCCGAACTGCTAACATCGGCATAACCCAGTGACGTTTTAAACGATTATTTGCCTATACTTGTCATTTCAAGTGGCCCACAAGCCTTTTATGGACTCATTCAGTTTATCTCACACTTAAAAAACCATCGAGTTGCCTTGTAGACAACTTGCTCTAAACAAATACCTTTATAATTATATGCTTAGGCTTGTTTGTTATTATTATGACATAATCATCAGAAGCTACTTAAATATTTATATATACTTAAACATTTTCATGACCAGTTAAGTGTCATTTTATCATAAATGGCTTTTACGATGAACTTTATCCTTTATGTTTTAATTTTATAGACATACAATTAAATCGTCGTAAAATCAAGATAGTAAAAGAATTCATTGAGAAAAAAAAAAAAAAAAAAGGAGAATGGCTGGATCCAAGGTCTCCTTATTTTTTCAATCAACAGACATTGACTTGATCTAATCTCATTATCTCGTTTTATCGAATCCACTTATTGAAATATTATCAGTTACTGGATATCCTCTTTATTTATTTATTTTTTTTACACATCGTAATTTATTCTATTTTATATGAATGCTACTTGTATAATCATATTCATTATTCAATTTTTTATTGTAAAATTAGTTTTATTATACAATTTAAAAGTAATATTTAGTCATATTTTTTTTTTACATATGTTTATGGTTTTATATGAAAAAAAAAAAAAAATAAATAAAAAGTCAAAAGAGCTGCCGTTTGAAAAAGTGTCATAAAAAATATAGCTAGTAATAATGAAGTCATTTGAATGGTGCTATAAGAATTATTTGATGAGAATTTTATGACTGTTTTGATGGATATGTGATTGAGTGTTACGACGATCAAATTGAAATATCTATAAAACTACCGTGTAAAAAATGTATGGGTGATTCTTTAACCATTCGTGGGGCTCCGACAGGTGGCAGGCTGTTTGCTTGATAATCATGACGGCAGTAAACTTGGATTTTACGACCACTCGAACAGAATCGTAAAAGTCAGGGCCTTTAAGCTCCAAAGAGCGTGGCACGGTGGGGCGCGTGACGGATATAACGGGGGCGTGAGGTTTAACAGAAGTAAATGAATATCATCTCAACCACTCGCACATAGTCACTTATTTTTTTATTTTTTATTATATGTATATCTAATTTTCTTGCTAAAAAAAATGATTATAGTCAAATCGGACTATTATTTGATCCAGAATGTAATTAAAAATACCGATGCCTGAAGGGGATGTGATAAACTCCGAATTCAAGACGATATCGTCAATGAGGCAGAGAAAAACGATAGGAAAAGATAATTAAGAATCGACCGACTCACTGAATACAGTTATTTATTTATTTTTGTAGGGGTGAAGTTGAGCAGTAAAGATCAAGGCTCAAGTTGACCAGCCTGTAAGTCAGTATTGAAAACAAAAAAAAAAAAAACGAAAAAATAAACTCTCTCGGTGGAGACGATATCTCTTAAAAAATTTTGAAATTTATACTCAAACAATAATAATTGTTACATGACTGTTCAGTATGAAAAAAAAAAATAAATAGCTTCGTGACTTCGACAATTGAATTAACTTATAAAAATATTATGAATGTCATTTCGAAAACAAGAACAAACCTAACAACAATGACAATTATTTATATATTTTTTATATCCCATAGTATTCTCGGCGGCGTATCTATATATCTTTTCAAGCAAACATAAAATATATCTTTTATTTTTTCAACAGACAACCATCGAAAATATACAATGTATTTGTATGAGAATTAAAAATAATTGGCAAATATTATATTGCACAACCGACAAAAAAATAAAAAATTTTAAAAATATATTTGTAAAAAGTCGATCGTTATATGGATGCAAGCGAGAGCAAAACTTTCAATGGTCGTCGATGACTTACCGACAGTCATGGTTTTCATCATAATAATGTAGGCCTTTCTCTATTTTATTATTTTACAATAGCCTATTTATAGTACTACTTGGATTAATTTTTCAAAAGACATGAAATTCATGTTTTTACTATTTTTTTGGATTTTTTGTTTATGCTTGATGACAAGTAAGAAGTAAGTTGATGCAATAGTAGTTTGCTTTTGATTTATTTGCATTATGAAAGGCGATTTTTAATTGTTTATAATATCATTGTTTTTTTTTTTTTTTTGTTATTTTTATTGTAAACATTATGATTTGTTAATTTATAAAAAGCATTGTAAAATTTTGTCGATGAATCATCTTTAAAATATACTGACTATTTATTGAAAAGAAAAATAGATTCTCATATGTTTTGAATGATTTGAAACTGAGCATCAATTGTTTATCGAAAAACAAAATAAAATAAATGATATCAGTGCACAATCAAAGGGAGATATTTTCTCTGCCATCTGGTGGTTCATCGGGGCATTGCTAACACATTGGATACCCACTCTATGGTCACCGTCAGGTAAAATCGCATTTTCGCAGTCGATATACTCTATATTGGCAAATGTTCTTGGAACCGTCCTTATCTTCAGAACGAAAATATATCATAAGACATACAAAAAGTGAAGTATTGTTCAATTCATCACAATAATTATAGCTATACCATACGAAATCACTATGAATTAAAAATCCTACCTCACTTCTCATGACAACTTAAGACCTTGAAGTAAAAATCATTGCTCAATCGTCTAAATATAAGTTCGTGAACACTCGTAATGATTTTACATAGAATATATCTAATCTCTCGAACATTCATCTATTCAATAGCAAAAAAAATTAATCCACTAGAAATTTCAAAACACGTTAATCTCATAGAATTATGTCATTTATAGACTTATTCAAATTTTAATTTCTTCACTGTGGCCTACTTTACCGGTTGACTTGTAAATCGTTTACATTTTAGCTAAAAGGCATTCGCATTCATTAAAAAATACTCCTTTAAAACGCTCTTTAATTTTTTCAAAATAATAGCCTGTAAAAGAATAATAAAAAAATGAATAAACTATGTGGCATCGATAAAATGTGCTTTCACCGTCATTAAGTGCATTATGCTTTGTAATAAAAGTGGCAATATTACGTGTTTGGAATATACTATTGCGCGAAAATTGCCTAAATAATTATGATTCAATAAAATAAACCGGTTTTGTCTTTCGATTTTTTAAAAACTATTATATTAAAATCAGTAACTGGAAAAAAAACAAAGCAAAAAAAAAAAAATACTCAGATGACGTTGAAGTAATTTGCTGAATAAAACAGTCATGGGATAAGTAAATTTACGATACTGTATATACTGTACAAAGGAATGTACTATAGATTCTTTAAGTGTACATTAAAGGGTCACAATAATGGACACTTATGAGCAAGACTGAATGACTGAGCAAATGAGTGGCAGTTCATATGTTAACAAACAAGTATCAATGCATTTGAATTGAAACATAAAATAAAACTAACGAGCTCATAAATATGCGTGAAGCTAATGGCAGGGTCTCAGGTAAGCTATATGAGCAACAAACAACCATTAAGTTTCAAGAATCAATAGTGGCCTTGAATAGAATTTGAATTTTAAAATATTATGAGAGAGTCAAACAATACTATTGATACAAAAAAAATGATGTACTAAATGTCACATAAAGAGCTTTTCTGATTGAATAAAAAAAAGGTATTTATAAATATTTGTAAAACATAAAAAACATGTTTGTTTATCAGCTAGATCATCGATTTTATTTCTATGAGTATTTTATTTTATTTTATCGTCTATAATAATATTTAGTAATTGTTTGTTGTTGAGTTTTGCTACTTGCAAGCTGTTTTATACCAGTACAGTTCATGAAAAAGCTCATTCGCTATAAAATAAAGGAAAATTGCTATATTAAAATCATTAGAGCCATGATTGTCGGTATATTATCAACCATTTCCAAAAGTTTTTTTTCTTGTTTATATGTGCGAGAATGGCTAGCAACTGTGTGTAATAGAAAAACTTTTAACCCAAGCCCAATTAATCTCTAAACCTTTTTCGTAGCATCAAGATGCTACCAGGTAGCAAGCAGACAATATACAGTTTATGATATTGTTTTTTTTTAAGACTCTTTTTGTCTCTAAATCTCTGATACGTCTTTTATCTTTTCAACATTTCCCAAGAGCACTATATGAAAGCTCTATGATTTTCTCCTAATTACTGATTATTAAACTAAATTATCATTATTTCAAAAATTGGGTATTTGGCAAGTAATAACAAATGTAAATTTCTTAATTTTATATACAATAATTTTATAGAGTAATAGGAGAAAATAGTATATTATTTTTTGAAAAATACATGTGCAGGGAATATCGTAAAAAGCCACGATAAATATAATTTGATTGTATCTTTTTGATAAATAAAATGAGACGAAATAAATATTGCAAAAATATGTAAGTGTAAAAAAAAAAATTGAATAATGTTTGTTTCACGATAAAGTTCATCGCGATTATTCATTTAAGTGAACAATTATTAATTTATCATGGCTTTATCAGGTATTTATGCACAAAATGGGGCGTGAGTATTTTTTTTTTCATATTTTAAAATATAAGTACTGATAACACAAGGGTGTAACTGGTGAAGATAGACGATTTTGTTTATAAAAAACACATTACTTAAATCTGATATTGTCTTAGCTTAAATGCAAGTACCGGAATTACGCCTTTTTTATGTTTTTTATTTCTCATTGTGTGTTATAGTGTTAATTTTTGCACTAAAACTCATGCAATCGGTAAAAATATTAAGTCAAATAATGACACGATCTGTACATTTTTTTTTTTTCAGTTCGATTTCCAAAATTATTAACTGTGAAAAAAAAGAATACGATCATAAAATCATCCTTGACTTGCAAAAATGACTGAAACTTTTTTATTCATTTTAATTTTTTGAAAGTCTTTTTATGAAAAAAAAAAAAATATACATCTGTTTATAACATGAGTACGTCGTTATAAATAAAAACGATGTTTACCGCACCCCCAGAAAATAAAATTCATTATACCAGTAATGGAAAGTCTATTTCCTTTTTGAAAAATGAAGAAAAATAAAAATAAACGTCTTTAGCAACAGCTTTTTTGTAATTTATTCTTCATTTTTTAATATATTTTTCAATTTTTAAATTATTACGTTAATAATAATTTTTTTCAAGAGGTTCATTAGAGCACTGGTGAAAGAAAAAAGTAGAGACATCTGCAAAGCGACAGGTTTTTTTTTCTTCCCTCTTATTATTTTTTTTTCTGCTATTTATTTTTTTTATTACAATACATGTTGGGTAAAAGTACATATACACGATCGTCGGGGTTTATGAAGCAAAAAAAAAAAAAAAAACGACTTTAACTACAAAAGAAATGACAGATATCTTTATTAAACACTTTCTTTAATAGTTTGAATGTAGAGCTTTGTTATAAAGGCACAATCCAGCTGTCGTTTACGTATCATAGTTCTTCTATGGTGGTCAAAGCTGGCTGCCTATACTAGGACAGCAATCAAAAGAATGCCAGGGGCAGGTAAAAAAATGAGGTTCCTATTTTAAAAGAGGAGTGTCTTTCTATTTCTATTCTCCATTCTTTTTTTTTTTTTCGTTTTTAACCCCGCCCGCTATGCGTATATAGGGAACATCTTCTATTAGTGCAATTATTTTACTTAAAATATATTGTTAAAAAAATTTGGTAAATTTATTATGGGAATGTATGCTTTTAAAATATCATACTATTGAGAAAATTCGGTGTTATTATATATCGTGTTACAAATTGGAAATAATAGGAAATAATAATATCAAATATTAGTCGTTAAATATTTAATAAAAATATATTGTATATGAAATTTGATTATAAATTAATTAATAAATATAAATAAAACTTTTTTAATATATTAATAAATATCAGTCAATTTTTTTAAACATTCTGATGAATAATTTTCCTTGGTTTTCAAAAAAATTCGACTCTAAATTCTGTAGATTGTTTTTTCATAAAAAAAAAATTTTTATTTAAATTTATTTTATTCAAATTTTGTTACGATATAATTAAAAATTATTAAATGACTTGGAAAATGAAATTGCAGAAAAGAGCATACGTAATTTTCAAGTCCGACGGCTCGATGTTCAATATTCTAAATCGTACTTTCTATGGACCGTCGCGGTGAAAATGCATAGACGAAAATTGTTGAGAAATAAGAAAACTAAAAATTAATTTTTTCACTTTAAAAAATCTATTGACTTCTTTGATAGTAAAAAATAATATATTTATTGTTTTAAATTATTGTAAAAAGTATAATAATAACACTAGATATTATTGATAAAAGCATAAAAAAATTCGAAAACAAAAAACATACATTAAAATGAATTTTCTATATAGACATGACAATAAAAAAAAAATTATTTCATGTATTTCAAATAAAAAAAAAGTATCTTGAATGTACCAAAAAAAAAATTGAGAATGTTTAGATAAAATTGTGTATAAATGCGTAGTAAAAATCTCGAGAATATGCCAAAATGTTCCATACCGAGACCAAGATGAAGCAAAAGTGGTGGAAAGTATCGCGCAAACGATTGCAGCTACGGTTATGGTTACTATACGCACTTATTTTTTTTCTCTCCAACATAAAAATAAACACTTTTTTAAACAATAGATATATATTTATATATTTCAATGATCGTTTTTAGAATCAATTTTATTTATTCAATCATCTACTCACTATCCAGTTGCTCAATACAAAATTTACATCAGCTGCATAATGCAGCCAACCTCACTATACAATCTGTCAACTTTAAAAATTATTTTTCTATTTTTCTATCCATTAAACTGTCAAAGTATTTCGAATGACAGTTTCCAAAATTCAGTCGAAATTTATTATATTTTTCTTGCGAAGATATAATAAAAATTTCATAAAGCTTTTTACCAAAAAATATCACCACTTAATAATAAAAAAAAAAAGCAATTTTAACACATCATTTGAATGATGCTGCAAGTATCAATCAGTTAGCCAGTATTATTGGATACATAAGATGAAGAAAAAAATATAAATGCTAGGCGCCATCATCGAGCAGTCGTATAAGCCTGGGGTAATAGTCTTCCATGACATAATCATCAGGTTAAGAAAACGTGTATAATAAACGTAGTGATTTCAAGTATAATAACAATAAAGTATAATAATAAATGCAGTGATTTTATTGTCCCTGATGATGTCCTCTTCAAATATTCACCGGCAATATACAAACAGTAAAAATAAAATAAAAAATATATATGAGGCTTTATTTTTTTATTTAGTGAAATCAAGATGATAATCATTGTGTAAAATATTATTTATTATTCATCACCTACTTTAGTAATGATTTTTTATTCGTTAAGCGTGAATTTAAACTAACATCCGTATTTGATGAATGAAATTCATCAATTTTAAACGTCACGTCTATTCGATTCGAAGAAATCCTTGTAAAAATAATAAAACTTTTTTTTTCTAAATTTAAAATTAAACTTTTGTTTTATTCACACGTTGATATTAAAATAACAATAAAAGAAATAATAATTTTCTTTTGATCTTTAGTAAATTATCTTTCAGAATATTTATAAAATTTATTTTTCAAAAAATAATCAACAGGCATGAGAGTATGATGAATAATATTTTGCAATATATTTTTATTTTTTTTTTTTAATGTAATAATAATATGAATAATTATTAAATTATTATTAATAATTTATGAATGATATGGAAGTTTTCTTTAGATTGTATTTTTATTTATTTAAAAGATGACTAATAAGATGAAATGAGAAAAAAAAAAAAAGAAAATTAATCTGAGTCAAGATAGTGCGTGCTTGGTACACGCGACTACCGCCGCGGGAAGTCAATGAATTACGGCCATAAAATAAAAAAATAAATTACGCTCAATTTATAAGCAAGCTTAATTTGTATTTCAACAATATATACAATGTCGTATGTATATTTTTTTTTTGTATTATACATTGTACAATATGAATAAAAATTAATTTTTTTCAAGTGTCATTCGAGTTTTTAAGATTTATAAATACATGTATTTGCATTGTTGTTTATATTTTATTAATAATTATAGATGGAAATTGATGATAGTGATGACAAGCATGCATGGATATTATAATTTTACCAATAATATTGGCGTAATTAATTTTCATAATGAAAAATACCGATAACAAGTAGTACAGCCCTATATTTGTGGAGACATTTTTTTATTTTTATGATTTATATAAATTGGATATATAAAAATGAGAAATAGACTGAATATAAATATAAATGAAAAGCTTTGATTTAGATATACATGAATTTAACATGAAAAAAATTATATTAATAAATTTCAGTTTATTTTTTTAACTTGACAAAATAATTCAATTATTCAACGCAGAAAAAAACATAATGTCAAGGCGATGAAATTAATGAATTGTTTTGATGTGAGTCATTAAATAAAATATACAAATGATTTGAAAAATTGTCTGAAAGTTATATTGCATCTGATTTGCTACTAAAGTTTTACTCAGAATTTTGAATTGACTATTTTTTGTAGAGGAAAAAATACAATGAAAATAATATTTTTTTTCTCATTCTTATGAGTATTTTTGGAAGAATTAAAATTTTAACAACGAGATATATAATAGCTGAATAATTTGACAAGTTCAAAAGTCATTTAACAAAAAGCAATTATTAATTACAGATGGACAAGCATCATAACTATTTTATTTAAACTAGGAAAAAAAAAAAAATTTGTTTTACGATCAATTCAAGATACACGAAAAATAAAATTTATGAAAATAAATTTTAACATCATTATTGAAATGAATAAAATATTAATAAATGATGCAAAAAAATAAAAAAAAAAATAATAATAAATTATGATATTTGTCTTTTTCCTTGGAAGAATCCCTAAAGCCTTGGAACAGTCTCTCACAACCCACGTACAAGTAAACCTCTGTCGTGAGAGACTGTGGCTAACACAAAATATCTCATCAGAAAAACCGGCTTGAATTGCTTCATCCCAACAAAAAACTATCTCTTCGTAAGAATCTGGATATTAATCAGTGAGGTACAAAGCATAGCTTTGTTGGACTCTGGACTTTCTGCCTTGGAAGTTGAGTTAGAGTTCAAGCGTCAACGAAGGCTAAGAATAAAAAACGACAAAAAAAAAAAAAAGCATACCCACAGAGAAAAAAGAGTATAATAATAATACGAAATTCAAACGACAAAAATAGCAAAACCACTGGAGAAAAAAAATATAAGCTTCTACACTTTTTTTGTGTGTGTAACTGAGGCAAGAAAAAAAAAAAGAAAATAAAAACATTCTAGGTCAGAGCTTTTTGATCAAGGCGTGGTATAACTGTTATAATTATTTTTAAAATTAACAAAAAATAAATTAAAGCATTTATGATTAATGCAAAGAGAAGATTTAGAGAAATAGGAATAGAACTATATGATCAGCCAATGAGGCAGAAGCACTTGCGCAGTTTAGAAGAATTATTGATTATCCAACAAATGTTTAAAATGAATATAAATATAAATTGATAATTAAATGAATCTATTAATAATAAAATACTCATTAATATCTAGTTCAATTTTGACCTCATATTTTATAAGCCTTCTATATACTCGAGAGAAAATAATTCCTATAAAAAACTGCAATACCTTTAAAAGTATAATATGATCATTTTTTTTTTTTTTTTTGTTCGTTTCATTATACTGGCTTGGAATTATTCTCATTATTCATGACAAACGCTGACGAATTTATGTGTTGTTTTATTTTTTGAGCTGCATTTTTCAACGGTAATTGCACAACTTGTTTGCGTGGTTAAAAAAAAAACTGCATTATTTATTTTATTGAATTATTTTGTGATAATAAAAGTTTTTTTTGTTTAACTATATAATAATTTTAGTTGCAAAAAAAAAAAAAAATTATATACTGTGAATGGAGAGGTGGTAAGGCCACATACTAATGCCCAAAAAATCATAGTGGCTCGTTTAAAAAAAATTTTATTTATCGACATGCAATGAATTTCAAATGAAATATTAAATTAAAACTTGTTGATGCATATATATATTGGTTTGGGATTAATTTTTACACTGAGATACATGATATTGCTCTTTGGTATTGGTATTACACATGTGTGCTTTTTTGTATAAGTGTGTGTGTTCTACCTCGCATGTAAAATATGATCTAATACGTGTGTTTATACTTTCAGCAAATGAAAGAAATTTAAAAAAAATATAAATATCAAATTTTGATGAAAATTTAAAATATCAATTGAATGAAATACCGAAAAAATAATTTTAATTTACAAGTACAAATATAATATTGAATATATAAATATAATTTTGACTCACGTGGTATAAACAAGCATCCCAAGATGGCCGAACGATCCTTTGGGCGTGGCTTCAAATCGACACATTATTTTATTTTTTTTAACAACAAACCGAACTTTGTATGATTATTGTGATCTTAATATAGATCATAAACAATTAATTACACTTGAAATTCATAATTATTCACTGTAAATATTAAAATTATCACATCATGTCACAATCGAAGGCTTGTTTGACGTTTCATCTACTCAGGCGCAAGCGGCCATTCCCAATCCCCTTCTACTTTTTTCATACAGCTGTCTAGAGTATTGGAACATTGTCGCGCCATCAACACAACAAAACCTGCAACACAAAAATCACCAATATTTTTATTACATATATTTTTTAATCTTCAAATTGATAACGTATTATTGTTATTTAAAAAGAAAGAAACAATGCATACTTTCATTAGCATGAATGTATCTAAATAAATTTCAAATATCTATATCATTTATGAAAGAGATCCTTTTTTTTGTTTTTCAATAATCTCAAGTATTTATTTTTAAAGTAACTAGGCTTCTTTTTCAAACGAATAACTAGTCTTTATATTTTAATTTAATTTTTTTGGCATTAATTCAGCTCAAGCATTATTTGCGCCTGTAAAACTTTCGCTGGCGTGATTTTATCATGGGAAGGGGGCAAGAGAGGGAAGGGAGGTTAAAGAGGTTATCTTTGAAGCATCCAACTGTGGATATTTGTTGAACATCAATCTTCAAATAAAAGAAAGAAACGAAAAAAAAACAAAAAATAATAAAAAGTGAAAAATTTGTGTTGAGAGGGCATAAGCATCTTTGGATGAAAGCTGAAAAGTTTCTCAAGTGAAGGGAAGGTTAAAAATAATTTTTTCTTTTATAATGTATATGTATATATAAGATCGTGTTGAGTTATTTGCGGGATTCATGGGATGCTGTAGAAAAAAAAATTACAAAAAAAGATAGGTGTTTTATCCTTTTTTGGCGCATTAACAGCGACTGATGCGACTTGGTAGTGAAAGGCGGGGGTATAACTGCGCTGCAAAACGACGCAGTAAATAAAAAAGAGAGAAATACGAGATGACGGCCATCTTGCCACAATATTTTCTATCCTTTTCAACTACTTTTGCGCAAGCACAGTAACTATTAGCATCGATATCGAGTATCTCTTTTATTATTGTTTTTTACGAAATAATTTCATGTTTTTTTTTAGCTATTTTTGTTTCTTTTTTTGAAATTTCTTTTGTGTTATTTTTAAAGGTATGTCTTTGACATGCGTGACTGCTTTGTCTTTGAAAGAAAAAATTTAAATTTCTATTTTTTGCTTAAATTTTTTAATTCGGTAAAGTGCCTGAGGCATGCTACACTGCTTTCTCTATTTTTTTTCATATTCCCATTTTCTTATAGCACTAAAAATATTCATAAAAATAATTATTTGACCTTAATTAGTTTCTACTAATTATATTGTAAAATAATTTCATCATAAATCTCTTTTTTTACTGAATTATTAAACTAAAAATAATTTTCTCAGTGAATTATCTCATTCGTTTTTCTAATTTTCAGGTACCTTAAAGCTCAAACTTTTTTTCCGTCGCTCATACGACTCGAATCACGAAAATAAGAAAACTTTAACTATCAAGTTAGCTAACAATAATATTATGCATTTATTTTGAATACAAAAAAATTAAATTATTCACAAGCTCGTTAAATAGATAATTCACATAATCATAATAAACATTAAACTTGTCTGAAGAAAAAAAATTATTTGGTTATATTCTCTTATCAGTTATAAAAATATTAATTTTTGAAAATTGATTATTATTGGGTAGTCATAAAATTATCGTTTGTGTATATAAGAGGGGACTTTAATCAAGACTTCAATGAACTCAAAGACATCTCATAATTAAAAACGAATAAATGTGATTTTATTATTTTATTACCAATCAAATATATGCTCAATCGCATCGTTATTATAATTTTTTAATATATAAGTTTCTTTTTTATTTTCTATTTTTAAATTTTACGATAGTTGATTTAACATTGAAAAAACGAGGGGTAACCTTTTATGTTTTAGGGTCGAAGGACGTTTTAAGTACACTCACAAAAGACACATAATTTTTTATTTTTTTATCTCGAAAAACGTTATCACAAAATTCGTGATAAAATTAATTCAATCTTTTCTATGATGATTGCGTATTTTACAATAAAAAAAAAAAAAATTGAAGCTACAAATATAATCAATTAATTAACTCTGAAATTAATAATCAATCTTGTAAATTATCTGAATAACATAATTAAAAAAAAGTTTTATATCAAAAAATAAATAAAATTTGATTATTTATTTAAAAAAAAATTAAGCTCGTCATAATTAATCGTATATCGTCATTTCTATCGTATAAATATTCTCAATATTTTATTTTTTACAAAATATATTTTCAAATAATAAATCCATGTTTAAAGTATAATTTTTTTAATGCATATAATAAAAAACTATTAATATTTACGTTGACACTTTAAATGTATAAAATTAGAATAAAATTTTTTTAAAAATAATTTCTCATCGACATGTATAAAGAAAGGAAAAAAAAAGGGAAAAAACATTTTGAATTAATTCATGCCATTTGGATGGTTGACTTCTTAATTCAGTATCACATGTGAACTAATGGTACCTGAACAATATCGTAAATAAAATGAATGTATTATCCCATTTTCAATGAAAAAAAAAAAAAAAAATCATAAAAACAACATACTAATATATTAAACTAAAAATAAAAAAATAATAAAAATATCACGATGAGAACAGAGGCGTTAACATGAGTTTATTCTAACTTAAAAGTTTGTCCATTCACGATACTCCTCAGACTTACTGCATATTGATCTCATCGATCTCATCCCACCCCACTACATATACATATATATTTTTTATTTCTTTGCAATTTTATACTCTGGCTCAATTTATTTTCAAGCGTCGCGTGTTGTCGCAAATCGGACCCGGCATCTAACCAATGTCGTCGACGACATCGTCATTATTCTTTCACGAAAAGAAAGAAAAATATTTTATTTTCCTCAATGTATATGAGTATCACAAGCATATATACATAAGAGAATGATAGTTATGTATATATAACTCTGAAAAAGCTCTAAATGTATCTTTGGTGGCGCATAAAAATAATAAAACGCATAAAACGTCAATTTTGTGTCTTTGAGTATCCTCGCAAATGCGTCAAGTGTATAAAACCAGCATTTGAATTATCTCAGAGTTTATCTTTATTTATTTATTTTCTCTCTTTTTTTCCTTTTTTAAATCTACAAGAAAAAATAAATATATATACTGATCTGTACTTGTTTTTTTTTTTATTTATTTATTATTTTTATTTTTGATTTTTATACTTGTTTTATTTTTATACCATCTACACATTTATGTGCTCACTTGCCTCACGTGCCTCGGGAGTCCAATAAAAAGTCGCCTTTGTTTGATCGCTGGCTAAATCGACCTGCCAACGCCCCTAATGTGTCATTACTGTCGGTCTTTACGACTAACTCATCTCATTTCACTTTTGGTATATATATATTGATATAGCAACGAGTTCCCGACCTCGTCCAAACGGGAAATGTTATGCTTTGACATTCGAATATGATGTGCCCACCCATACACACACACAATATTTGACGAGGAAAGAAAAAAAAAATTTACAAATACTTTCATAACACCCAATTTAAGTTCCATTAGATTTTTTTTTTTTTCTTCTTATTTTATTCATTTTATATCCCCCTTTTTTCTTTTCAAGTCTTGATACTGACATACTTATCTCAACTTCAATTGCCATGTGAATTTTTTCCTCTTTTTTTTTTCGTTCTTTACTATTATTAGGATTTTTTTTTTTTTGAATATTTTAATTTTAAATAGTTTTCTGTAAATTTGATTATATCGCACACTTAAATATACAGCTGACTTTCTGCCAGAAAGGCCAGAGAAGAACTAAAAACTCATAGCTATTTAACCCCACTATTTTCTATGGACAACTTGAGGTCTACGGCCTTCAAGCAAAGAAGAAGAAGGTTAAAAAAATAAAAAAATTCATTGGCAGGGTGCAAAAAAAAAAAGGAAAAAAAAAAAAAAATAGAAAACATAGAAAAGTTTCGAAAGAATAACATATTTGAAAAGTGGTTGTTTGTGGCGATTGCGAGGACACACGGCCAGAGGCAAAGTCGATACTCGAACCCTAAAATGTGTTTAGAAGAGAATCGTGTGATGCCCCCGAGGCAGGTTGTTGTCGGCTAGTTTTACGACCCTTTTTAGAATCTTCGTATATATTGCTACAAACGTAATATGAAATAAAAAAAGGAAGAAAAAAAAAATACAAAGGTTAAAAAATAAAAATCTCACCTACAACATACTGGATGTACCCCGTTAAAAGGACCATTTTTTACTGTGTCGTTGTCTTGAAACCCCCCTTCAATCTACCTTACGTCCCCCGCAGGTCTTTTAGTTTTTTACAACCCTTGAGACCTTGTCCCCTTTAAAAAACTCAAGCGTAAAACCTACATTGTTGCAGGAAATGCAAGGTTCTCTTTTTTTTATTTTTTTTCAAGGCTTGTTTTTTATGTTTTTTTTTTATTTCATGTTTTTTATGTTTGAAAACCTTGGAATTATCTATGCCGCAAGATATCCGTGACGACTGAGTTTTTTAGACTCAGCTACCCTGCTGCGACGCACCTCCAGGAAGGGTGGAAAAAAAAAAACACGCCAGGGTGTCCGTTCCAAGTGAACGGAAATTGACCAGCTCTGTTTTTTATAGTAGTTTTTTAGCAAAAGATTTTTTATCTGAGTTTTGTTGCGTAAGTTAGTAAAAGATTGGTATTTCAAATTGACAACACAGTCGTAAGCGACGGAAGGAACATCTACTGCTTCTATTATAAACAGTTGTATTTTTGTATTTTTATAATATGAACATTTTTTTTCTTTCGTGGGTGTATACGTGCTCAGTTAAAAATTCAATGGATATTTGTAATTTCAATGAAGACATTATAAAGAACAATGAAAATAATCAAGTTTAAAAATATACGATGGTAATCTGTAATTAAATCATAATCAACATATACGGATATTTAATTACATCGGTATTCATTCTCGTTAATTTCACGATTTTTTTATTGTAATAAATTGATTTTTATTTTTTTTTTATATCGTTTTTAATAATTTATTCAACAAGTTTTAACTCTATATTATATGAATTTGATAATATTAAAATTACCCTATTTATTATTTAAAATTTTTACATAATCATATTTTTATTAACCATACACAGAAGTGTTTACGATTACATAAAAGTGAGTATCATCGACAATAAAAAAATATGGAAAACCAAAAAACAAAAAAAAAATAACGAACGAACGAACGACAAAGTCGTAATGTTACAGGTTTAATGTCGAGTTGTGACATCAATAATAGTTATAGCCAAAAAAAAAAAAAAAATGTATATAAATATAAACTTGTGTATATGTTATATATAAATCTATATGTGTACATCGATATGCTAGAGGGGTGCTGAAAAAGAGAGAGAGAGAAAAATACTAATATCGCTACTAGGTGGTTCGGGATTTTTCACGTATATGAGTCAGTACATTTGGTAATAACTAACTGGAGTCTATGTAGCTGTATCTCTCATCCCTCTGTATACTTTTTTTTTTTTAACCAAACTCACCCAAAAAGATCCCTACATTCCGGTGTTGAATAAGGGATATCTATAGCCTCATATCTCACAGCCAAGCTCCAGACTAGCCTAATGGACGAGGCGATAGCACCCTGTTAACGCTAATTCGCGAAATTCTGATTGACGATGGCGACTAAGAAGAATATACTAAATACATTCTTGCACCCTCCAACAATCTATATTATATACATTTATCCCTTTGTGTAGGTATCATCAGCCTTCATAACCGATCCCAAAGTTAAGAAGAAAATATTCGCAGATTGCAAAAAAGAGTCGGTTAAAAAATAAATGTGAAATTTAAAATTTTTCAAGTTTAAAAATAGTCCAAGTTTTTTTTTCAATTTAACATTTACCTCAAGTTTTTAATTAACACTGGAAAAATGTTCAGAAATAATTTTTTCATTTTAGATTTTTCAATTGGTATTTACGAATAATAGAAATGTCTTGGAAAAATTTAATTCAATATTTAAGATACTGTTGTGGTTACATTGATAAGTGAATGATGCTTCTGTTTAAATTTTATAATTAAAGTTGTTCATTTAAATTGAAAATCATATATATATAAACTTTAATATCATGAATCGTTTAAAATGATATTTATTTTTTAAAATGACTTTCATAGTAATTATGTTTGCGTGCAAAGACCCCATTCAATTGAATATCACATATATAAGTGCAGTTTGAGAGTTTATTTATAAACATGCAATCATCAAAATCATGCAAGTTTTAAGAGACTGTGTTGTAATAATAATAATTCATCAATGAATAGTCAGTTGGTGAAAAAAAAAATAAATAAAAACACGAAACAAAAGTTACCTGATTCAGTGTGTATATATAATTTATAAAAATTTAAATTTATTTGTAAATTATTATTTTAAATGAATAATTCGAGGTATTGTTTTATCACCTTTTTAAAAAAATGATTCAATCGAGAATATTATTGTATATTCCTAATATAAAAAGGACAAACATCATCGGTCTTCCGGACATTTGATTGGTCATTGTTTTTTTCTCACTTACTCATACGAATTTTTTTCTGTTTGCTTTTTTCTATTATTTTCTTATTTATTTCGTTAGCAACGAAAAAACAAAAAAAAAGAGCGAGTAAACAAAATTTTTTTTGATATTTTTTTTTTTTAAATTGACTTAAGCTAGCACAACTTTTTTAAAAATTATTAGATCTCGATGCAATTGGGCTCAAAATTTTGTGCGAATTATGTGTTTTTTATGTGTGAAGAAATAAATTTGAAAGAAAATTTTTTTTTTATTTTTTACATTTTTTTAAAAAAATTGTTATATTAAGCTAGCACAACTTTTTTAATAATCATTGGATCTCAATGCACTTGAGCTCATAATTTTGTGCGAATTATGTGTTTTTTATGTGTGAAGAAATAAATTTGAAAGAAAATTTTTTTAAATATTTTTTACATTTTTTTAAAAAATTGCCATATTAAGCTAGCACAACTTTTTTAATAATCATCGGATCTCGATGCAATTGAGCTCATAATTTTGTGTGAATTATGTGTTTTTATGTGTGAAGAAATAAATTTGAAAGAAAATTTTTTATTTTTAATTTTTAAAATTCACATATTGAGCTAGCACAACTTTTTAATAATCATGGATCTTGATGCAATTGCTTAAAATTTTGTGCGAATTATGTGTTTTTTATGTGTGAAGAAATAAATTTGAAAGAAAATTTTTTTAAATATTTTTTACATTTTTTTAAAAAATTGACATATTAAGCTAGCACAACTTTTTTAATAATCATCGGATCTCGATGCAATTGGGCTTAAAATTTTGTGCGAATTATGTGTTTTTTATGTGTGGAGAAATAAATTTGAAAGAAAATTTTTTTTTTATTTTTTAAATTTTTTTTTTAAACTGACATATTAAGCTAGCACAACTTTTTTAATAATTAATAGATCTTGATGCAATTGGGCTTAAAATTTTGTGCGAATTATGTGTTTTTTATGTGTGAAGAAATAAATTTGAAAGAAAATTTTTTTAAATATTTTTTACATTTTTTTAAAAAATTGACATATTAAGCTAGCACAACTTTTTTAATAATCATCGGATCTCGATGCAATTGGGCTTAAAATTTTGTGCGAATTATGTGTTTTTTATGTGTGGAGAAATAAATTTGAAAGAAAATTTTTTTAAATATTTTTTACATTTTTTTTTAAAATTGACATATTAAGCTAGCACAACTTTTTTAATAATTATTAGATCTCGAGGCGATTGAGCTCAAAATTTTGTTCGAATTATGTGTTTTTTATGTGTGAAGAAATTATTCAGAAACAAAATTTTTTTTAATATTTTTAATATTTTTTTTTCAAATTGACATATTAAGGTAGCACAACTTTTTCAGTAAACATTCAATCTTGATGTTATTAGACTAAAAATTACGTGTGAATTATGTGTGATTTATGTGTAAATCAATAAATCAAAAAAATTTTTCGTTAATTTATTCATTCTTTTTTTTTTTTATGATAATATTTGTGTTTATAAATTCAATGAACAACGAACCTTTTAGAACGTATAGATACATACGTAGCGCGCCAATGTGCTCGTATATGATTAAAAAAAAAAAACAAAATAAAAAACAAATTGTTAAGAAAATAATAATGCAGTGAATTCAAAAATTATTTTAAGGTTAGAATTTTGGTGAGAAATGTTAGACACAAAAAAAAGCAGGGTCTGAATAAAAAAATAAGACTTGCTGGACCAGTCAGCCATTTCAAGGCCTGATGAAACACCCGCAAGGTTTGATTATTTATATAAATAAAAAAAAGGTATATAAAAAACTAAAAATATTTGAAATTTAACATTTAAAAATAAATATTTTTTTTTTGATTTAATCAACTACAAAATGAATATTTGATTTTAATAATATTTTTAAAATAACCACAAAAACAATAGTGTAATATTTTTAAGTAGCATTTTGTGGTTTAGTATATTATACTTGAGTAAAACTGATAAACGAAAAATAAAAATAAATAAATAAATAATTGATTCACCACTTGGTTAGAAGCTAACCCACAATTTTGGGATATTGCCGTCAGCTGCAAATTAGGACCAATACCATAGCTTTTTGTGCTTCCATCTCATTCCTATTACCGAATATTGCTGGATAAAAGACTGAAGTCAATTAAATGCCTTACTCGTTAAACCACAAAAATAACAATTTATCTTGACCAGACCTTAATGTTTTTTTTTTCCTATTTCTTTTTTTACTTATTATTAAATTCATTTGTATTCTACGAGTTTGTAATGTCATTGATCTACTAAATTTTTGTTAATTCTTTTTTGATAGCTGTTATTTTCCCATGGCTAGAACACAAAAATGTCATACGTGACAATCACCGACTCTTATAACCTCAGAATTAAAATAAAAAAATAATAATAATAACAGATATTTGCTTGTTTATAAAAACATCTAGTGTTTTTTAATTTACAATAAAAATGTTTATAAAACATAAGCGAAAGTTTAAATGCAAAAAAACCATTGCTTTTAGGTGTTTTATATCGAATAGTGATAATGGACCTTATTTTGTTGTGTTCATGTTTTAGATTTTTAATTGAATGGTGACTAGAATTCGTAGATGTGCAGAAATAGTATCGTGGGATTTTCTTGGTTCACACGAATCTACAAAAACTACCAATTGGCAAACGTGTTTAAATTCAGAAAAAAAAAAAATGACTAGTGATTTTGATGGGTCATATCACCAATAGACTATTGACGCAACAACAGTGTCAGCTAAACATGTAAATTAGTAACAAGAAATTTACATGTTTAAAATTTTTTAACGTAAGCTCATCGACTACAAGCTTATAAATTATTAAACTATAATTTCTATGTGTACAACTTGAATTAAAAAATATCAAATATTTTCTTGATTAAATACAATGCATAAAAAAATAGTTAAATATTGATGAAAAAAAACTGCATCTTGTAAGAGCTTGAAAAATTAAATTCATGACTCACACGACATGAGTCATATTCATTGGTTTTTCAAAGTGCAACAGAGGGAGAAATTTAACACTGAAAATAGAGGGTGGAAAATGTTTGGTGTAAGTATATGCAACGTGAGACTGCAAAAT